>NC_066638.1:8248182-8548182 GCF_025201925.1 Gopherus flavomarginatus
CATTCTATTTATATACCAGCATAATTGTATTTGTGGGGCGGGGGGTGACTTTACCAAAATAATTATACTAGCACAGCCCCACTGTGGATATGAAAGTGTGGTGGTGGTGATTTTTCTTTTTCTTTTTTTACTGGTATAGTGTATTGCACTTGGAAAGGCCGGAATAATGTATACCAGTAAAAGGGCAGTTCTGCCTTTATAAGCTGCATCCACACCAAGAGCACTTGGCTATAGAGGTACAGCAATACTGTCCATGTGTGCCTAGTGTAGACATGGCCTAAGGTCATATCTGTGCTATAGACTTCTGCTGGCACAGGCTTGTCAGACAGGAGTGTGATCTCTGACCAATATAGCTGTGCTGGCAGAAGCCCTTAGTACGAATAGACAGTTATACTGGTATAGCTTGTTTTGCTTGTAGAGGTGGTTTTATTGTACTGGTACAAAGTGCAGCTTTACTGGTACAGCTGAATTCACACTAGGAGCACTTGCTGGTATGGCATACTGGCATCCCTATGCCAACAGAGTGCTCCTAGCGTAGCATGACATTAGCCATAACAAAAAAAGGCTTTGTGTCTCTCGCCTCAACAGAGACTTTCTAGTGGATGCTTCAGTGGGTTATTGAATTAAATCTCTTCCTACTGAATACATTAAACACTTACTAGTAGGCAGAGTATCTGTATAAAATACAACTGAACTATAATTTTCAGTGTAAACAAAGTTCATTGGATAATGCATTGTCTGTATTGTTCATTCATAGTTCCCAAAATCAAGTAGTGCATATTAACATGGTTCTACAGTAAATGTGTTAGCACAAAGCTTCCAGTGGAATGCAGATATGAACTGATGCAGAAGGAAGTGCATGGGAAGCGTAATATATGGCATTACAGAATATCTTCATTATCTGCTTCTAAAGGATTATTTTTAATCCAGTTTTGTATCTTTTAGTTTGTCGAAAGTGATGATGATGAAGTAGAACTTCTGTTTAATATCCCGTAAGTACCTGCTTGGCACCACTTCATGCACTGTTAGCACCTGATGCACTTAGTTTTATTTGTGGCTGGGTTCTTTGCTCACAATAGTCTTCCTTGTATGCTCTCGGGAAATAAACTAGAAAACAAGTTTGGGTGATGGCAGCTCTTCTTGGCTGAGACTTACTGAATTTGTGATGCATAATCAAGACTAACTGGAAGATAGTGGAGGTGAAGTCACTGATTCTGTGTTTCATGGCAGGTTTACAGGCAACGTGAAGCTAAAAGGGATAATTGTGATGGGAGAGGATGATGATACACACCCGTCAGAGATGAGACTGTAAGTGGAACTGGGCCTGGCCACCAGGAAAGCTCATGTTGGGCAGATATTGTATAGAGTATCTCTTTGCACAGCTGTTTTAGAGCAGGGTTTTGAAATCCCTAAGCAGTGTTTTTACCATCTCGTCAAAGATAGTCTGAGACTGAACCCTAGAGTGACTCATACTAAGGGATTGTATTTTTTCACCTCGCTGCTTTTTAAAAAAAATTAAATACTTCAGCTTTTCCTTTCCCACTGCAAAGTTCTCGTTGCCCAGTGACCTCAGTATTCCTATCCCCATTTTACAGGTGAAAAGGACACTAAAGCCAGAGCAGGCATTGGTGTCAGTCCAAAGCAGAAACCAGGAATATCTGCTTCAGGCTAGGCTGCCCTTTCATATTGCTGAGTAGAAGCTCCTATACTAAATTAATATTAATGTAATTATCTGGTGATAAGCATGATTAAGGCCCTGTGAAAATTGTGGTGGTGGTGGGGGGGTTAATTTGTGGCAGCATCTCAGGCAGGGGTTTGAATTTCACGGGATGTGCATGGCTGCTGAGTTCCTCCACAAACTATTGCCATTTTTCCAATGGCATGCTGGTCCTATTTCAGGAGGTAGGAGTGTGGGACATGGGGGAAGGGGATGTCTCATCACTAGGCACCATCCCTCTGTTCTAGCCTGGTCTGGGTCCGGGATTGGGGCCTAGATCGCTAGAGCCCTGCATGGATACAAAATTTGTATCCGCATCCAACCCACAAACATGGTCTGTGGATATAAAGCAGATATCTGCAGATTTGCAGGGCTCTGTACATCACACTGTGCTCCGCTGAGACCTGGGCCACTGCTGCTGCTTCCTGCCCTGGCTGGGGAAGTGGTGTGGCACTGACAGGACGCTGGGATTAGGGGCTCTGGTAGACCCCGGGGGAGATACTGCAGTGCTAGCTGGCAAGGAGTTGAGACCAGGATCCACCACTTGGGGCGGGGGGAGAGAGAGCGAGAGAGAGTGTGTGTGTGTGTAGCGGGGTGTCTAGCTTATCCCCCTGCTGGGGCAGACCTGTTTGTGCTCCAAACAGAATATCCTAGTCTCAGCTGTTTGCCAACTGGTGCTGCGGTGTCCCCTGAAGGCCTGCAGTGGACCACCATGAGGCAGGCCAGGGCTTCTAATTGCCGCAGGTTGTCAGTGCCACACCACCTCCCAACTGGCTGGCAGGACTGGAAGCAGCAGCAGTGGTCTGGACTGGAGCTGAGCTCAGGATGAGCTGGGGCCTGCCCTGGGCCAGGCAATTGTTGCCAGCCTACTGCCTCAGGAGCAGCCTGATATGGTGGTTTTTCTAAAAGCTCAGAGGCAAAAGCAGGAATGTTGTTAGAAAAATTATGGTATTGGGCTAATTTTACAATTTCTGTGAAATTGTGACTTATTCAGGGCCCTAATCATCACTTGGCTTTCCACTAAGGGAGCTTTTCCCCCTCATCTTTGCTCTATCTCTAATGCACTGGAATCTAACCCCTCTCTCTATAGAATTTATAGCAACGAAGGGCTGGAAGGGACTGGGAAGTCATCAAGCCCAGCCATCTGTGCTGGGGCAGGACCAAATAGACCTAGACCAACCCTGACAGATGTTTATCCAACATGTTCTTAAAAATCTCCAGTGATGGGGATTCCACAGCCTCCTTCGGAAACCTGTTCCAGAACTTGACTACCCCTATAGTTAGGAAGTTTTTCCTAATATCTAACCTAAATCTCCCTGGTTGCAGATTAAACTCATTTCTTCTTGTCCTGCCCTCAGTGGACATAGAGAACAATTGTCTTCTTTATAGCAGCCCTTAACAGTCTACAAATATGTTATCAGGTTCTGCCGTCAGTCTTCTTTTCTCAAGACTAAACATGTCCAGTTTTTTTAACCTTTCCTCATAGATCAGGTTTTCTAAACCTTTTATCATTTTTGTTGTGCTGCTCTAGATTCTCTCAAATTGTCCACATCTTTTCTAAAGTGTGGCACCCAAAATTGCACACAGTGTTCCAGCTGAGGCCTCATCAGTGCTGAGTAGAGCAGGACATGTACTGGAAGTGCTGTGGGTGGAACATGTCTTATATCTACAGCTCTGTTCCTTGCTCTTGTCAACACACTACAAGTAGTAAACAATTCCTGGTATGATGCAAGTGCTGTTTACTTGGCTGATCCAGGTGTGTGTGTGTGTAGTCCACAGGACACAGTCAGTTTAATAACCCAGTGGTGGGAGGAGAAGGGAGATAAATCAATTAGCTAAGATGCATTTTAACCACTGTTGTTTTTCTCCACTCCCAGGTTCAAGAACATTCCTCACATGTCATTTGATGACACAGCCAGAGAACCAGATCAGATGTTCAGTCTGAATCGAGATCTAACAGGAGAACTGGAGTATCCCACAAAGTATGAGACAGGCTCTTCCCTTCTCTGTGGTGCATCTGTTAGGGATGCACTGGAGTTCATTCCTCCTGGAGCCAATGAGTTTGTGTTCCTTTTATCAGAGTCTACTCATATGCTATTCAATGGTTAGAAATGCCTTTTCTGGCTCTTCCCAACACTTGTGTTGGAGTGAGAACTCTACCTGTCCCTAAATGGTGTTGAAGACCTTTTCCCTGGGGAGGGAAGATCTTGGGTCTTGCATCCTGGAGGCTCCCCAGACTGAATTCTCAATGCCTTGTCTCCTCCACCTCTTACACCAAGGAGGGCTGAAGAAGGCACCTTTTACTGTTCTCCAATGTACCAGAGGAGTTGCATGTCAGACACACCAGGTGCTTCCTTCACCCTCCCTCCCAGTTCTTGTTGATCCAAGGAGTGAATGGCTAAGACACCAGGTCTCCTACATGGCAGTGCTTAGTCTCCACACCTCAATAGGTTTTCCTTTTCAAATAACATCTTCATCCTCTTCAGTGCAGAAACTGCTCCAGAAATTAGGATTTATTTCCTGGGTGACTGGTTACGTGCTGAACTCCGAACTCAGTCTGTTTTTTGTTTTTTTCTTCCAGAATTGCTCGTTTCTCAAACGTTTACCATCTTTCCATCCACATTTCCAAGAATTTTGGAGCTGAGACAACAAAGATCTTTTATATAGGCCTGAGGGGAGAGTGGACAGAGGTGAGTGAGAGCGGGGACAAAATGAGCAAAACGCATCACAAATGCAGAAGTCGTCTTGAATTGCAGCTTGTACAGTTGGGTCTGTCTGGGTGTGGTTATTTATAAGAAACTTGGAAAGAGCTATGGAGAGCTTTTTTTACTGATCAGTAACTGAGTTAATTTGCTGAACTGAATCAGAACCCAAATAATGCTTGGTTAGTTTCCTTCCCTGTATCCAACATGAACTGCTGTGATTCTGGGAAGCTACCTGTTAAGAACTGGGAGGTGCTGGCATTGCTGTTGGATTTATTTAAAGCATATATTTTTGTCACAGGCATGATTCTGTTAAGAACTAGGTACATGCAGAAGAAGCTGCAGTCTTGCAACTACAGATTTAAAACATAGACATAGCATAGGTTCGGCATCAATCAAGGCATGATTTGTAATGTAAAGCATTCCTTGAGCTGGGAACAGGTGCCTGGGCCTCAATGGCTGGCACCAAATTCAGTTTAGGCAGATCTTGGGAAGGGTGGGAGAGACTACTTTGGACAGAAGTGAAATGGGAAGAAGTGGTCAGATTTTTTTTTTTTTTTTGGTGGAGTAAACTGAGCTTTAATGGGACCAAATATGTTTGCCTTGATTCAGGCTTATCGACATGAAGTGACCATCTGCAACTATGAAGCATCAGCAAACCCAGCTGACCACAAAATTGATCAGATCATGCCGGAAACCCACTTCATTTCCTAACAGTAACACCAGGATGCTTCCAAAGGCTTCATTATCAATACACTGAGTTAATGGACTGACTTTGAAGAGAACAGATTCTTGGGGCACTGGAGAGAGTGGTGAAATAGCTTTTATATCTTTTTGTCTTTGCCCTGGAAAGAAGAGTGCCAATGCATGAAATCTCTTTATAAAGTTGATTGATTGTTAATGGCAATCATCGGTTGGGTGCTTCAGCACTCTGAAGAATCAGGCCTTGACATAGTGGAGTGTGTCTCCTTCACAGTGGCAACCTAGTGGCCTAATTGTTTATGTTGCCAATTGAAAATAAAAGCATATCCTCTCACTCTGTATGCCCCAAGCTTCAAGATTGGTTTGTGTCTGAAATGCTGGTTATTCGAGGCAAACAACGCAGGGAAACATCCTCTGATTGCTACTCTGTCCCTGGGTGTTGAACAATTGGTGCTGGTGTGTGAAGCTTGAGCCTAACAGTGACTTGATATAGGGTTATTGCTGTAGTGAGGAGAAAGGAATTGTAAACTGAAACTTGCATCTAGATATTCTGTTCCCCTGAAATGTAAATTCTGAGGGAAATCTAAAACTGGGAGAGATGCTGGATCCTTAACATACATAAAAGTGAAAATACAGGGTTGTATGGTTGAGGGGGCTTTGCAGAAAGCATTCAAAGCACTGTTTGCACATTTAAAGTTGTGGCTTTTTGCTGAAGATATAGAGCCTCTACTCCATGTTAAAAGCCAAACCTGGAGACCTAGGAGTTCCTTTAGGCACAACTTTATAAGGAATGTAACTAATCTTTCCTAATAAATCTATGGCAGATGTAACTTGTTTCATTTCTTGTGTCCATCTTGACTTATGTGTAGCAGTGTACCTGTCTAGTTGCAGAAAGGGTTTAATGCAATTGAGTGTACCTCTCAGATGTGGGCAATCCTATCTTTAAATACACCATTGTAACCATGCTGTAACAGTCAAAAGAGCTATGAATCTACCAGCCCCAAACCTCTTTATTCACCATTAATGGCTATAGCTAAGCCCTAATAAAAAGTTTCTGCAGCCAACTATGAAAAATGGTGTGAGAGAGAGAGTGTGCAGGCTTATAGGTCCAGAGCAGTGGTAGTAATTAGCTACCACTGGAGCAACAGCCTCAGGTTTATTTCAGTGTTTGCAGAAATAAGAACTGTGATGATAATCTAGCTGTACATCCCATTCATGGCATATGTATGAGGCTGGCAGCTGGGGTAATCAAAGTATATGACTTGTGTAGTCTTGTATCCTCATTGATTTTGACATCTGGTAGTGATTGAAGTGGCAGGCTGCATTCTGTGTTTGTTTCCTGTGGTGCTCAAGGAATGGGGAAAACATTAGATCTTCCTCTCAATTGCTTTATGTGACACATCCAGTTGAACTTGTCTGCAGTTATATATATCCAAGCTTCTTTTCATACCTTTGCACAAACTCCCACTAAGAGCAGGCTGTAACTATAACAGTGTGCCGAGGTGACTTACAACTAACCTTTTGTGGCTGGAATCTAAGTTCAAAATTGCCTTAAACTGCAGTTGTATGGCATTAACTCTGCTTCAAGAAGGGATTTAAAATACCTTTGGCAAATTTAATCCTACCCATTAGTCTAGATCAGTAGTTCCCAAACTTTAACAACCAGTGAAACCCTTTCACTAAAATGTCAAGTCTCATGAACCCCCTCTTAAAAATGAATGTTTCCAGGGATTTTCTCTTTTACCTGAGTATAAATTATAAAAGCAGTGATCTTGGAAATATAGAAGTTGTTTTTGTGACATGTTTATAACACACTATGTATTTAACATTACAGTATTTTTATTGCATTATGAAAATGGCAACACTCTTCAAAGATCTCACTTTTGTATCTTGTATCACTTTGAATAAGCCTGTTATAAGACAAGGCTCCTATATTTCATCCAGGAGTATCAGATGTGGAACAGCATGAAGGTATTTAAGAAGCCAACTCAGAGTTCCTCCTACGCAAGCATTCAGGTCTTGAGCGCTCCAGGCAAACAATGCACGTTACAACAAAGCTTAAACTTGTTCTTCATAATAATTTTAAAAACAATACTAGCTGCCTATTTAATCTAAAAAACAGCAAAAAAATATCCACTTCCCTTTCCATTTCTTATAAGGAGTCCTGTCCTTCTTGGGGTCCCTAGGGCCAGCTCTGTCTGCCATTAGGGAATTTTTCACTGAGAACCCCCTGTAACATTTTGTGAACCCCCAGGGGTTCATAAAACCCCTGTTTGGGAAACACTGCTCTAGATGAAGAGAACTGTTTCTCAGAGGCAGCAATTTCACTTTATAATCAGAAGGCAGAAATTGCAGGATGAAATTTCACTGTAATATTAACTTTGTCCTTTTGAGGGAGGTAGTTGGGTTTCAATCAAAAAAATTACAGCTGTGCTGATGACTGTCACTGCATTACTTAAGAATTAAAAATGCTGACAACCAAGGGGGAGGGTGTGACAGAGCAGTATCTTCTCTAAAGCAAAGAAATAGCTCTGCCAGCTTGCTCAAGCAGTGCTGCTCCTTATTTATCTTCCCCCATATGCTCTCAAATTGCTGCCCTAATATCTTCTTACCACTCGGACACTTATATTAGGAAATAGCTGCTATCCCCCACCCCCAAAATACTGCTGGCACTTTCAGCACCATTACCTAAAACACATCGAGAATGTAATAGAAAAGGGTTTCCCACGAACTGTAACTGTGCTGATAATGGGAGAGATAGTTCAGTCCCTGAGGCTTAGTAGGGCCTACTCTGGATAAATCACATTGGGCCTTTGCCCAGATATCAGCGTGTGGGCTAGGAGAACCTGCTTGACAAGAACAGGGATTATCTCCCAAAGTCCTGAATGGGAAAAGGACTCTTTGACTCAGGCACCGACGCTGCCTTTCTGCTGGGAAAGCTGCTCCCTACCTCCTGGCATGGTGCCTAGTGCACGGGGAGCTGAGAGGCTGTGGGCTGGAACCAGCAGGCACAGGCTGGGCTCTGCTGACCCACTTTCCTCCTCACGTGTCTGTCCCCGGCTCTCATTGGTTCCCCCGGGGGTTGGGCTCTGGGCTGCCCCACCCCCATGTGTGGCTGCGGGTCACTGCCTGCGGGGGGGGGGAGGACACTGCCCCCTCCCAGGCCGATCGCAGCTGGCAGTGGAGTGAACCCCAGGGCGGGCTCGGGGCCCTGATCCCGCTCCCCTGATGCTCAGCCTCCGCGGGCCGGTCCCGTCCAGCGAGGGGCGGGGCTCCCCGCGGGGCGGAGGGTGCTGGGTGGGGTCCTCTGGCCCCCGGGGCGGGGGGGCTCCCCCCCAGCCCCCTGAAGGACCAAGATGACGCCCCTTCCGGTTTTCGTGCCATGTCCGTCGTCACTTCCGGTGGGCTGACCCCGGGCGCCCCGACCGGTCGGCTGGCGGAAGTTCCGGTCGGAGAGGCAGGAGAGTGTGTCTGGGAGCCGGGGAGAGAGCGAGAGAGGTGCGGAGCGGGGCGGGTCCGGGGGAGGGGAACCGAGCTGTGGTGGGGAGGGGTCAGTGGGGGGGGAGGGGAACCGAGCTATGGTGGGGAGGGGTCAGTGGGGGGGGAGGGGAACCGAGCTATGGTGGGGAGGGGTCAGTGGGGGGGAGGGGTCCCGAGCTATGGTGGGGAGGGGTCAGTGGGGGGGGGAGGGGAACCGAGCTATGGTGGGGAGGGGTCAGTGGGGGGGGGAGGGGAACCGAGCTATGGTGGGGAGGGGTCAGTGGAGGGGGGAGGGGAACCGAGCTATTGTGGGGAGGGGTCAGTGGGGGGGGAGGGGAACCGAGCTATGGTGGGGAGGGGTCAGTGGGGGGGGGAGGGGAACCGAGCTATTGTGGCGAGGGGTCAGTGGGGGGGGAGGGGAACCGAGCTATTGTGGCGAGGGGTCAGTGGGGGGGGGAGGGGAACCGAGCTATGGTGGGGAGGGGTCAGTGGGGGGGGAGGGGAACCGAGCTATGGTGGGGAGGGGTCAGTGGGGGGGAGGGGAACCGAGCTATTGTGGCGAGGGGTCAGTGGGGGGGGGGAGGGGAACCGAGCTATTGTGGCGAGGGGTCAGTGGGGGGGGGGGAGGGGAACCGAGCTATTGTGGGGAGGGAGAGACATGAGGGAGGGGTTGGGGGAAATGAGCTATTGTGGGAAGCAGGGGGGGGAGATATGGGGGAAGGGTCAGTGTGGTGGGGGTTAATGGCCAAAGTATTTGTGGAGGGAGAATGGGCTATAGGAGGAAGGGAGGCAGAGATAGGACCTTGATCTAGTTCGGAGACACACTGAGATGAGAGGGTGATGGCTGGGGCTGAGACACGTCTCAGGAGATGGTAATGGGAGTGGGGAGGAGGCCAGGGGAGTTTTGGACCAAGGGGTCAGGTGGAAATGGCCCCAAGAATTTCATGAGCCGCATGTGGTGGGATGTGCTATTGAAGCTACTAGAGCTGCTCTGTGAATGAGCTGTGCAATCTGTGTGGGGTATGAGGGTGTTGTGCTGTTGGAAATCGGTAGAGAGATGTTGCAATTGACTGTATATGATGATATAGGGAAAGATGTTGTGTTTGCCTGCAGGCTAACGAAGCACTTGGTGGCTCAGGGTAGGGGAAGTGTAGGGATATGACATGGGGATCATATCCAGGGAGAGAAGACATGGTAAGCACAGGGGTGGCCAACCTGAGACTGAGAAGGAGTCAGAATTTGCCAGTATACATTGCCAAAGCGCCACAGTAATACATCAGCAGCCCCACCCTGCCTGCCAGCCGCCCACCCATCAGTGCCTCCCTTCCCTCCCTGTGCCTCACGCAGTATGCAGGAGGCTCTGGGGAGCGAGGGCACGGCGGGCTTGGGTAGGGTGACCAGACAGCAAGTGTAAAATTTTGGGACTGGGGTGGGGGGTAATAGACACCTATATAAGAAAAAGCCCCCAAAATCAGGACATCTGGTCACCCTAGGCTTGGGGAAGGGGGTGGGAAGGGACAGGGCCTTGGGGGAAGGGGTGAACTGGGGCCAGGGCCTGTGGCAGAGGCAGGGGTTGAACAGTGAGCACTGGGAAGTTGCCACCTGTAGCCCCAGCCCCGTAGTCGGTGTCTGTGCAAGGAGCCGCTTACTAACCTCTGAAGAGCTGCATGCGGCTCTGGCGCCACAGGTTGGCTACCCGTGATGTAGTACTTGGAATAATGTAGGGAATCTGGGAGCTGGGTCAGTGCAAGGATATTGCAGGAGACAACTCAGAGAAGTTGGTGTAGAATGTATTATTCCGCCAACTGTATGCACTCAAAACACAGCACAAGGTAGCAAGCACCATAAATGACAGTCAAACAAGAGTGTTGGGCATAACCCAGTAACCAGTGAGGAGGCAAGGCAGGAGAGAGAAGTGTGTCTGGATGACATTTGAGAGCAGATACACAGTTGTTCCAGAGCGTAGGAGTGGCAGAGGAGAAGACCCTCTCCTACGTGGAGTGCTCTGTCTGGGGAAAGGCAAAAAGGACTCTGGTATTGATTGGGTAAGAGACCAGAAAAAGGGATGAGAGAGAAACACACTAGGAGCCTTTAGGAAGGTGTTGGGGATCCATTGAGTGCGGGCTGTGTTATAGATTATCCATGTGTGAAGCACTTCTCTGGGTTTTAGCTAGGGGATAGGATTATTTTTATTGTATAGTAGAAAGGAGTGGATTAATTAGGGAAATTGAATTGCTTTGGATAAAATAAGAACTGATGCAGGTTGTTGCCACAAGCTCAGAGTGACCGTCTCCTGGCCAAATTCTATTAAGGAGAAAGTAAGGATAAAAGTCATGGGGCCAAATTCTCCCTTGGTGTAATTCTGTTGACTTTGATGGAGTCACGTGAAGGATGAGTTTGGCTCAGTAGGTTTTAAAACTGCAGGCTCTGACTACCTTATATTTTTGTCTTTTGTGACAATGAGACCTCTGTAGTTGAGTGAATCCAGGGCTTATGCTCAACTTGATGGCATTTCTCTGACTGCATCTGACATGATAACTTCTTAAAACCATATCTGATCAATTCCAAACGTTCAGGGAATGTTTTAGGTATCAATGGGCCGAACCCCGCAAATTTTGGTGAGGATCAGAAAGCCAGAAAAGCCTGATTTCCACCAAAGTCCAGCCTACAGACTGCCCATTTGGTGCTGTAGGCAGGGCAAACTCTCTGGTGTCTTCTGCTGCTACCCACACACATCACAGGCAGCTGCTTGCATTTCATTGACAGTGTAAGCTGAGCTGTGCTCTCATTCAGTCCTCCTGAGCCTGGCCCCTCACCCCTCAGCTCTGTCCAGTTCCCCCGCCTCAGGCACCTCACCCCCAACTCTAGCCAGTTTCCTTCCCTCCCTCCCCGAGCTGGGCCCCTCATCCTCCAATTCTGGTAACCCACGTCCCCCACCCTGCTTGCCAGCCTTCACTTACACTTAAGTTGGCTGACAGAGAGAGCTTGGCCTACTTGAGCAATGAAACGCGCAGCTCTCTAATTAATAATAATAATGAATGCATTTCTTATCTTTGTTACTGATAAAACATGAGACTTTTAGAAAGGAAAAACTATTCAAAATTTCGTTTACTTTTCAACATTTATGCTATTTATCCCCCTCGCCCCCAGCTACTTATCCCAAAGTTGGACTTTGAAAATAGACGGGTCAGTTTCTTCTTTTATTTCTAATCCGTTTTTCTCTCAGGTCTCATATAGGAGCATAATATGCTAATGACTGAATGGCTACTCCAAGGGGCTGCTTAAATTTAAGCAAAAAGCCGCATTAATTGAAATTTCCCAAATCTTGCAAAGGTTTCTTTTAACATTTGTTTTTTTTAAATTTACTTTTGATTGTTTTGCATAAAACACGTTTTGGGGCCTGACAGAGTGTCCCTTAACGTCTTGTTTTTGTGGCTGCTTCTGCACTAACTGTGAGGCATAAATGCTCAAACGTTGGAGCAGTGGGCTATTTTTATGGCATTTCTGACCCCACCAAAACCATAGAGCATTGGAGCGCTTAGGAGAATGCTCCCTGGAGGTTCCCAGCTCAGAGAGGGTTAAATATCCTGGGGGCTTCTCTGAACTGCCATACCATCTGTTAGCCCCTCACAGCCTGTGTGAGCAGAGTGGCGGGGGATTGGGGAATCAATCCCTATCCAATATAGGGAGCACATTTTAACTAATCTATGCATCTATCTTAGGTTCTTGTAGGGCCCCCATTTTCATAGCATCTGAGTGCCTCACATTCTTGAATGTACTCAACTAGTGGCTATTCTCAGGACAGGATAGGCTATACTGGACAGTGAGACTCGGCTCTTTGGGGCTGTTGTCTTCTACTTTTCTGGCAAGTGCTGTTTCTCCCCGCTGGTTTCTCTGAACATGGGAAATGCAGTAATATGTGGGTTCAGTCTCTGTGGCTGCTCATGTGACATTTGGGTGCCAGATCTGATGAGCTCCTTCCTTCTAATATTTGATTAGAGTCTGAAAACATGACTGTTCGTTGGTCCGTGAAACGAGTTTGGTGGATCTGGGTTTAGTATTTGTTGGGCAGGTTTCCACATCATCAAAATCACTGGCACGGTTGGCGGTGACTGGCACCCATCTGGGCAGTTTCAGCAGAGAGGGCAAGGACTTTACTGGGCCATGGAGATGGAGCTCCCTCCAGGCTATAGCTAAGAGACGCTGGCGGGACAGTGCAGGGAAGTGGCCTGTGCCCACGCTGCACCCGTTCTGTGGCTGGATACAATATCATTGTCCAGGATTGGCAATAGCTGGCACCGTCCACGAGCTGTAAACTTGCTTGGTGAGGTTAAATGTGCCGGCAGTGTTTGCCTGCTCTTTGAGATGGGCGTGATGGTGGCTGTATTAATAGATGCAAAGAAGATTTTGCAGGTGATGTAGCTGTAATACCAGCAGATGAATGTTGCTTGTTTTCTATCCAGCTGGGTCTGTGGGCGTAGCTGGTAACAAAGGGCTGTCTGGTTTATTAGCATTGTAAAATGTGTGTCACTGATCTGTTTGAAAAGCTGAGGGCTGCAGGCAGAGCTTGCCTTTGAGACCTCCTCAGGATGGCTCCCATGACAGCCAGGGAGGTATGCTGAGCCAGAACTGGCCCTTGACTCCTCCAGTCCCTGCATTGTTACCAGTGAGATCAATAACCTTGACCTTAAGGTGCAATGAACAGAAGCAAGAGTCAAGTTTCACCATCCAATCAGCCGCCCATAAGTGGGAACATTCACTGATTTCTGACTCCCAAGCAGCCAGGCTTGAGCTGAATCTGTTCTGTTGCAACGAAATATAATTGGCTGATGCTCCCAGAGATGTCCTCCCTGCAGAGCCTCCCAAGGCCCTTTGGAAGGTGCTGCGCAGAGCCCTGGTCTGGGCAGGAAGGGAGACACAAACCCTTGCCATGAGCTGACAGGCAGTGATCGGCAGATACAGAGTTTGGGGATTATTAAGGTTGCAGCTATAGGTGAGATGTCCTCAAGGGAGAATAGAGATGACGAAGCCCAGGACCTGCTTCCTATCCTCACTTCCAACACTCCCCCGCCCCCCGCAAAAGCTTAATTCAGAAGTGCTGTTTGCTGCATCCTGGCTTTGCAGTTCATCACGTGCACGTTCTTCTCTGTATGAAGAGGCAGGAGCTTTGAAACTAGTTCAATATGAGGTCTCTCGCCTTTCCTGAGCTAAGCCTGGAGTTCTGCTCCACGTCACCCTCTGTGAGCATCACTGGGGCGATGCATTTTGGGCTGTCCACTCAGGTCAATCTAAACCCTGGGTTGGTTTAGTTTGAGGACCTGTAAGCGATCTCCTGACTGCTGACACTGCAGTGTGTTAGTCAATATATGACCGGCATGCGTGACGTTCATGTCTTGGGCGGCACGTATGTGCAGGGTTCATTAGGATGGCGATTGCAAAGTTCACTTCCTTTTTTGTGCATGTTTATTTCTTGTGAAAGCTGCCCAGTTGAGAGCCCCGGAGACGAGATCACTGTTAGTCCAGGCAGGTACAAGCTTCTCCAGTGTCCCCTAATGTGTCTCACCCCCATCCTGAAGGGAGTAGCCTTAGAGGAGGAGAAGAATGTTGGTTCCATGGCCCATTACAAACTGAACTGAGCCCTTCAACTCCTGTTCCATGCAGGCCTCAGTGGACAGCTATCAGATGGCTGCAGCTTCCAGGCCCCACCGTGCTGAGCTGGCTTTGAGCTGGTGTTAATCTGTCGGTACCAGCCCCATCTGACCGCCAGCCCCTCAGACTGGAGCTGGGATTTGCAACTTGATTTTGTGTCTCTTCCCTCCAGGTGCCCGCTGTTGGAGTTCCTTTCAGTGTATGTGTGGTAACAACATGTCTGTCCCCCTCCTTGCTGATGCGGTGACTGTTTCAGGGGCAGAACGGGAGACTGCAGCGGTAAGGCTGGTCTCTGCTCTGTCCATCTGCTGATTAGGGGATTAACTGGCCTTTTTCTTTCCCACTGTCACTATTAAATGCAAAGGGGACGCTGTCCTGTAGCTCAGGCCCATCTTGAGATACTGATGCGCTCAGAGGGGCAGCCTCCCTTGGATTCAAAGTGTCTTTATCTCTTGAAATTAAAAACTCACACTGCTGTTTGTGTAGGAGCTGCACAAAACCCGTGTATTCTCTTGTACCTGCTGGGAACAAGGAGCTAGCCCTGCTTCGCTGAGTTGTGCTGGCCGTATTGGTGTTGCTGCAGCACTAGCAAGGAAGTAAACGAAACAGCCTTATTTCCCTTCTTGGAAGTGGAAGCTGCCAGTTTGACAGCCCTGGAGCTGAAATCCTTTATGAGCCACCCAGTCCTCAGCGAGAAAACCTTGCCAATTTCAGGTGTCACTAGGAACTGGGGTGAGGGGTTGGATCCATGTTTCCTCAGTGGAAAAGGATAAAACTGGAGGAGGAGGAGCTCTCTGCAAGCCTCTAAGAGTGGAGTAGTGATTACTGATATTTATAAATGCCCACCGCTAAGGCTAAAAGCTAAGGGTGAATAAACAGTGGGGTCGGGGAGGTTTTCAGAGGCACAGAGTGCAGTTAAGTGCCCAACTCCTGGAAGGTCAATGGAAGTTGGGCGCTTAACTCCCATTTGTGCTTTCAGAATCTTCCCTGCAAAGTTCCAAAGGCAAATCCTTCATGGGCGCCTTTAAAGAGAACCCTTTTGTTTCCCCAAAGCTGGCTGTTTAGATTCGGTCCTGCTGCAGAATCAGAAGTAGCTGGAATCTCCGGGGGCCCAGGCAGGATTGCCTCCTGAGAGCACACGTTACTAGAGGGCTGTCTAGTCTAGTTTTAAAAATCGCAAGTGATGAGATTTCTGCCCCTTCCTTAGGGAGAATGTAAATCGCTGGGGAGCACCAGCCCAGTCCTCAAACCTGCGCTGTCCAGAATGATCGGGTAGGCACATTAGTGACAGGTTCAACAGCCCTGGTCTACGCTGTTTAACCACGAAGACAGCTCAAGATAGCCAGTGCCCACGCGTAAGGTGGTGATAAATAGATCCTATAACACTAAATCTATGTGTCTGTCCCAACTCAGTGCATTATTCTCAGAGGGTTTAGATAATACTTAGTCCTGCCATGAGTGCAGGGGACCGGATTAGATGACCTCTCGAGCTCTCTTCCAGTCCTATGATTCTCTAGGGCACAGGGACATGTCATTAGCTTGGGTAATTTCTGCTCAGAGTGTTGCATCTGCTTTTGTTTGTGACTGAATGGCCCTGCACAATGCCCCACATAGCTGCTTTTTAAATCCCAGACCTGCCTCACCACAAGTTCACCAGCTGTTATGCTGGCTAATACCTTTGTTTTCTCCTTAATTTAACAGGTCATTTTTTTACATGGGCTTGGAGACACAGGGTGAGTATTTCTGGAGCACTGGCCCTTGTTGTCTGACTGTAAAGTGGTACTCCGAGAATCCATGCTGCCTGCTGCCACTAGGATTTGAAAAGTGCATTGTTTGGTAGCCGCACAGAGCAGATATCAGGCAGATAAGCCTGTTGGATCTGTGTTATTTAAATGCAGTGAAGCAATTTCCATGCCTGTCTGGCAGGGGCATGATATTGCTCCTCCCCAGATGGAGAAGGGATGGTAATAGCCTAGTGAGTGCAGCAAGTTATGATCCCATGACCCTAGTGTGGGCATCTCTGGCCAACAGCTGTCTGGATTTCAGCTTTAAAATTTGTGATTTCCAGCCGCCTCACAACATTCTGCTCTCCTGGCGGGAGGATTTTTTTGAAGGCTAGTAAAGTATAATTTGTTTTTCCATTACCCTGGGTGGGAGGCGGGAGTAAATTCTATGCCTAGGTAGCTGCTTTATCATTCATTGTGTGAGGCTGATTTAAGGTAACTGAAGGCTGCTGCATACACAGAGCCCCTGTCTCTGCAGAACGCCTTCCTCTCTGATAACAACGCCTCCATTACTAGCTGTTAAGCTTTGTGTGACTGTTTGCTCTGGGTCTCTCTGCCTAGCTGTACAAGAGATGGGCGGCTTTGTGTGCCGGGGTTGATACATCATGGCGCTTAGGCAAGGAGATTGATGGTGTGGCCAGGCTCTTTATGGACTACTGCCAGTGCACTGAGCAGAATGGATTGGGATCCCTGCTCCAGAGCATCTGCCCCTCCTGAGGTGGACAGGAGGGTACCCAGCCTGGCTCTGTAGGGATGACATGGCGGTGATGGAGTGGGGGTGCCAGTATGCAGGGCGGTACCTTGCCTCACAGTTTGTAGCATGCAAGGCTTGAACTGTCTCTTTTCTCCTGTTAGGCACAGCTGGGCTGAGGCATTATCTTCCATCCGGCTCCCATATGTGAAATATATCTGTCCTCATGCGTGAGTATCACCTCTGCCCCTATCGGGGAGAATTCTGAAACAGTCTGCTAGTTAGTGGGAGGAGAATATGTCATCAGGTAGTCACTGTCCTGAATGGAAATTAGCATTGGAGCCTGTCTCGCTCTGCTGCTCCCAGGCAGGGCTCGCCCCTCCCACTCTGAGCTGGCTGGGACAGGTGGTGCTCTCACAGGATGTGCTCCTGCCAGCTCCTGTTCTGGTCGGGGTGCAGAGCTGGTTGGCTGTAGTGTTGTTCCTTTCCTTTGCCCCATCATCTCTTCCCACTTCCCCTCCTTGCTGTGGACTTTTCCCCTAGAGTTCCAGCAGAGAGAACTTGTCTTTCCCCCAGTAGATCAGTGACGGTGAAGCTTTCAGGGGGCGCTGACTGCAGGATGGGCGGCTGAGTTGGACACATGGCACTCAAACCTTGTGTGATGGATCCATGGCCACAGGCAGTGGTCACCGGTTAAGCCTCATGCATACAGAACTAAAGGAGAATTGGTGTCAGCTGTGCTGGGATTAGGGCTCATATCCTCTGTAGGCTGCAGCCACTTGAGGGCAACACGATCTCTGTCCCTGGAGTAAGCCCGACAGTGAATCCGGCAGAGGGTGAAGTATGCACACGCTAGCCAGTGCCTGTGATATGACAAGTCAGCATCACTCTGGAAAGGCCTGTGTCTCATGGCTGGCCACGTCCCACTAGAGCGCAAGGCGCGCCTCTCCTCAGCTGGGCACTTGGGAAGGAGGAACAAGGGATTCTAAAACAGCCAAGGAAGAAGTCTCCGTGGCTCTGCAGGCAGCTGACTGCCTTCCCCTCCAGAGTCCAGGAATGGCCCCCGTCTCTGTTTGAGAGCAGATAGTTGGCTTCCAGGCGCAGCTGTGTAATGAGTGAGATGCTGCTACCCAGGGTCTGATTTCCTCCCTGTTTTGCTTAGCTGTTCCCTGTGACTGCACTGAGCAGCCAGAAGCACAGGGAGCATCGGGCTCAGGTCCCTTCTCTGAGCAGGCCAGGTCAGTATAAAGCAGTAGTGCCTGATGTACCCTGCGAGGCCCTAGCACTGATGCCTCAGCAGCTTCTGTTTTGTTAGCAGCACAAATGTGCACTCACCTATCCCGGGGAAGCACCGCAGCTGTGTCCTAGTGAGCAGAGACCCTCTGTTCCTGGGTGTCCCATCCTAACGGGACAGGAGCGAGCAGTTGCTGTCCTGTCAGCATCTCCCCAACTCAGCAGCAGAAAAACAAAGGCAAGAGTAGAGCCAGTCCCCAAATGTCGGGTCCTTGGATGGGCTGCTAGGCAACAGCACACAACACTGCCTGCTCCAGGAGGGAAGCTGGATGTGCGGGACCTCTGCATGTGTAACCGGGCCAGTGTTAGCTGGGCCGAGAGCCTGAGGGCACACAGGGAGTTAGCAGCTGGGGAAGGGGTAGGCAGTGAGGATTGGACATATGTTATAAAGGGGAGGATCCCAGCCAGACATGGGGGTGCTGCATGTGGAGGGCGGGGAGGGAAAGAGTTTGCTGCTCAGCCCCAGCAGGGTGGTTCCCCAGGCCAACCTGGATGGGGCGGGAGGGATCCATGCAAATTCTGCTCCGGTTCCCTGGGTTCTCTGGTCCCTGGTGGAGGTGAGCGAGGCCCAGTCACACCTCGCCATAGGCAGCCAGTGTTTGTCTGAGCCAGCGATACTCTAAGGGACTCTAGCTAAATCTTGTTCTGCCCAAGTGAGCCTCCAGCTGGTGGCAGGATGTACCACTAGGGGGTGCGTCATGCTGCTTCATTCACTTGCTGCTGCCAATTTGTTAGGGTACGTCTTCAGTACCCGCCATATCGGCGGGTAGCAATCGATTGCTCGGGGATCGATAGATTGCGTCTCATCTAGATGCGATATATCGATCCCCGAACGCGCTTATATCGATTCCGGAACTCCTCCAACCCGAACGGAGTTGCGGAATCGACAGGGGGAGCCGTGGACATCGATCCCGCGCTGTGAGGACGGTGAGTAATTTGATCTTAGATTCTTCGACTTCAGCTACGTTATTCACATAGCTGAAGTTGCGTATCTGAGGCCACGTCCAGACTACCCGCCGTATGGGTGGGTTAAAATCGATTGCTCGGGGATCGATATATCGCGTCTAATCTAGATGCGATATATCGATCCCCGAGCACGCTTATATCGATTCCGGAACTCCACCAACCCCAACGGAGTTCCGGAATCGACTGTGAGAGCCGTGAACATCGATCCTGCACGGTGTGGACGGGTGAGTAATCCGATCTTAGATATTCGACTTCAGCTACGTTATTCACGTAGCTGAAGTTGCATATCTAAGATCGATTTCCTCCTCGTAGTGTGGACCAGCCCTAAGATCGATTTTTCCCCCGGACTGTAGACCAGCCCTCAGTCTCTAAGGTGCCACAGGTACTCCTGTTCTTTTTGCGGATAGACCAACACGGCTGCTACTCTGAAACCTGTTACAGATTAGTCTCTTTGGTGCAGGGCTGGAAGCTTGTTGGCCAAAGTGCCCCCTCTGGGGCTAGCTGGGCAGCCTTTCTAGGCGGGATCCCTTGGGCGGTAGGTCCAGGATCACCTTTCCTGCTGCAGGTCCCCTGCACTGGGACAGGCTCCCACCTGGGCTGTTTCACTTGCCTTAATCTCTCTTTCTCTGCAGGCCCAGGATTCCTGTAACCCTCAACATGAAGATGGTGATGCCCTCCTGGTCAGTTCATGGGGCTGCGGGTGGGGTTTGGGGGGGTATGTGAATGGCTTGTGTTACAGAGGGAGCCTGAAGTAGTGGCAGGTGGAATCAAGGGTCTTTCTCCAGCCACCTGTGGAGGAGAGGGAAAGGTAGGTAGGGAGATAGCTGGAATTCCCCCAAGGGAGAGGAGGTGGGTGTATCTGGTCCTGAGACTTTCCTGTGCCATGGACACTGGGAGAGTGAGGAGGGGGCTGATCTCACTTGCGTTCCCTCCCAGGTTCGATTTGATGGGGCTGAGTCCGGACGCGCCTGAGGATGAAGCTGGAATCAAGAAAGCAGCTGAAAACCGTAAGAGGAGTGAGGGTGCAGCCACTTGGGCTGAGAGCCTTTCCCCAGCCTCTGTCTAGCCCTGTCTTCATCCCTTCCACCCGACTCACCACGGCCGCTTGTTCTCCTGGAGGGGAGCAGGATCTGTCCTCGCTTCTGCCTTTGCCTCTGCTCCTCCTGTCCTTTCCCTTGTCCCTCATCTCAGACTTCCTGTGCCCTGTGGAGAACACACCTGGGGCCTTGCCCTGATTCTGCCCTGCGTGACACTGTAGGACCACCTGGCCATCCTGAGCTAACCCACCTCTCTCTGGCTTCTTCCAGTTAAAGCAGTTATTGAGCATGAGATCAAGAATGGCATCCCACCCAACCGCATCATCCTCGGGGGCTTCTCCCAGGTAAGCACTGACGGTACAGGCTGGGGCCGGGGTCTTGCGTCCAGCCTGCTGTCCAACAGGAACAGCAGCATTGCCTGGCTCCAGCTCCCTGGCCGTGTTGGTGCAGGGGGATGGCTGGGTTAGACTCCGTGGCTTTCTCAGCTTCATTCCCAAGCAGGGGGACCTTGTCCTCCTGGGGCAGTTTGTGCATGTGGTTATACACCGGGGGGCACTGCCCCTGGCTGGGAGGAGGTGGTGTCACTTGCACTGGGAAGAGGTCGCTCCCCTCTTGGGGTTGGACTCCGCCGGGCTTGCAGCTCTACTGCATGGTCCTGTGCTTGGTATGTTCCAGGGCGGTGCCTTATCGCTCTACACGGCGCTCACCTCCCAATACCAACTGGCTGGTATCGTGGCTCTCAGCTGCTGGCTCCCGCTACACAAGGCCTTCCCTCAGGTACCAGCGATCTGTCTGTCTGTCTGTCTACCTCGGGGCTGTTATTTGCTAAGGCACCATGTGGGATGGAAGTAGATGGGGGGCGGATGGGGAGGGAGGGGGCTTTGCTGCTGCCCATCACAGAACCTTCTTACTCAGCAAACCCCACCTGGGACTGCGGACAGCAAGCACCCCGGTGGAGTCGGTGGCACTGGGGGTGATGGCACAGGTCGGCTGTAGGCAGGACACTGCATCGATCGCTCATCTGCTCCCCAGCCAGGCATCCCGCCATGCCCTGGTACCACTAAGCCTTCTTCTTTGTGCTGCAGGCAGCGAGCAACGGCGTGAACAAGGATATCGCCATCCTGCAGTGTCACGGGGAGATGGACCCCATGATCCCTGTCCGCTTCGGAGCCCTCACCGCCGAGAAGCTGAAATCTGTCGTCACCCCCACGAAGGTTCAATTCAAAACCTACCCTGGAATGATGCACAGCTCCTGCCCTCAGGTCAGTCAGCTGCAGGCACAGACGGCTGGGGTCAGGGGCATCTGGGTATTGTGCCTCAGCCTGCGGCCCCACTGGAGTCTCATAACATGGAGCAGGTTGTGCCCATCCTCACGTTTCCTGTAGATGTGGACTGCGTGGACTACAGATCCCAGCATGCAGTGCCCTGGTGGGATCCAATCAGCGGGCTGCTTGGCTCATGGTGGTGCACTGCTGGCTGGGATCTGTACCATGTGAAGGTTGAATCTTCCTCTTGAAGGAGAGGGTGGCTGGGGCTGCAGTTTCGCTGCCATGGCTCTGGATCACAAGTATGGGGTGAGCGCAATGGCCTTTGCAATGAGGCCTGGCGTGGGGGAGGGTGGCTATGGGCCCCGAACTTCCCTGGCCTCAGGAGTGGGGAGATGGTCCCAGCTAAGGGTGTAGAAGCCTAGATTTGAATGAACCTGGGGAGCACCAGCCTCTACTTCTAGCTTGGGGGTTGTTCCCTCATTTAGGTTGGGGTCTTGCGCTGCCCACTGCCCAAGGAGCACGCAGCTCAGGGGACTGTCTGCAATGGCAGCGTCTGCCCTCGGGCTGTTGAAAAGCTGGACCCAAGGCACCCCCTGCAGTGTCCTCCCAGCTCTAGGCCCTGCCCCTGAGGGACGCTCCTCTGCGGGCACCGGGGCAGCCCCTGTGTGTGACCGGCTCTCGTGGTCTGTGTCCAGGAGATGATGGCGGTGAAGGAATTCATTGAGAAGCTGCTGCCCCGGATCTAAGCGGAGCCACTCGAGACTGTCACAGGGAAAGGACGCAAGATCACCACTGCTGATCTTTCCCACTGATCCTGTCTGCTGCAAATGGACGCCATGGCAACCAACCTCAACTCCAGTTGTTTTCCCTCCCTTCAGTCTTTCCCTCTCCTGTCTCTTCTGCACCACGGTCCCTCAGGTGTGTGGGGTGTTGCTCCCCGGTGCTCCCTGAGTTGAGAGTGGAGCTATTTAAGGTAGAGACTGTCCCAAGTCCAGTGTGGCCTTATCTCTTGTTTTTCTCTTGAGGATTTCGATCCCCTTGATTTTCCTGTATCCGACCTGGCTGTGGAGGTGAGCTCAGCACTAACTCAGGCTGATTTCCATGGTCTTGTCTCTCCTGTTGCAGTATTAGCAGGGAGTCCCTCCCCTGGAAAGCAGGAGAGGTCTGGGGTCTGGGGAGGGCTGCTGGCCCATGCTCCCCTGGTCTTGAGCTCGAGAGCTTTGCAAAGCTACCTAGAAAGGCCTGATGACCCTGCTGTGTGGCCCAGTGGGGTCATGGCCTCTCGGCAGCTGCACGGTCCTTTGGTCTCCATGGCGGGATGATTCAGAGGTTTTTAAAACAAATCAGCCTCTGGAACCTGAGCCTCCCGGGGGGGCCCAGCTCAGGGGCTGTTGGGCCAGAGAGCGCTACACTGGGACTGTACCTTAAACTCTGCTCCCTCTCCCAGCAGCACAGCTGAGGGAGCTGGCAGCACACGTGGGTTGGAAGGTAGCTACCTACGTTCTCCATGCCCACCCCCCCTCCTGCCATGCACTCTGTTACACGCACCCCCAACAGGAAGGCAGCCATGCCCACGGGCTCCACACTGCGTCTGATTGTGTCTCTGCTGCCAGGGCGCAGCGGCTCAGCTGTTCTAGAGATAATCGAGGGATTTCCTTCTCTTCCTGTTGCTTTTTACAATCTTCTCCGTTCTGTGTGCTGGGGCATCCCCGCCTGTCTCACCTCTCATTGCTGCACTGTTAGAAGCTAGGCAAGGAGGCAAAGACAAATCACTGCAGTTTACAGCCAGCTTCCTAGTGTATTTCCCCTGAGCTCTGGCCTGGGTGCCGGCCCAGTCAGGAGTGTCTCTTGCTGCTACAGCAGGGTCAGGTCAGGTCAAGTGGAAGGACAGAAGGAAAAGCTCCAGCTGATGCTCTTGTCCTGGGCTGGGATAGATTCAGGCAGACTTGTTCCCAGCCTCGTCGTCCTCACCAGCATCCACCATTGCCCATGTCAGCTCAGCTGTCTCATCGGCAAATGTTGGAGAGCCTTTTCCCACTGCCCAGGGCGCTGCCAGTCCCAGAGCCCCCCTTGGGGCCAGTTGCTGCTATGCCCACATAGCCCTGAGGGCTCTGCACGCTTGCCCATAGGCACCAGCCTGCTGGCTGCAGGTAGGGATTGTCCCAGCAGGGAAGGCGAGAGCACCCCTAAGAGCTGGGGGCAGAATCGCTTTCATGAAGTCACCTGAGCCTGCCTTTCACACAGGGGCCTTGCCCCTCTCCATGGAAGGCTGGGTCCTTCCTGCCCTGTTCAGCTGAGCCCCTAGTGCTGGCACAGGGATAGGGGGATGTGCATCCGGTGCTGGCTGATGTATCTTGGCAGGCAGAGCAGCACCCCGCAGCCTAGAGGACCTGTTCTCTCTCTCTCTCCCTCAGAGGATCCATCCACTTCTCTCCTGCACCCCCTTGCAGCTGAGGGACGGCCTCTCCCTGAACAGGCCCAGGGGGGGTTGCTGTTGAGCAGCACAGGCCTGCTCCCCCCATGAACTCAGCCTGCTGCATTATGAGCCCCGTCTGGGCTGGAGCATAAGTGGGGCCTGGAAATCAAGCTGTAAATGTCTTTTAAAGGAACCCTTTAGGCGAAGGGCTGAATTCCTCATTCCTCCTGCAGTCGCTGTCTCCATCAGCTGAGCCAGGCCCTCCCACCCCCACAGCATAGACTTAACCAGCATCTGTCAGGGCTAGAACTGCAGGTGGGGGCAGGGCTGGCTGTTCCCAGCTGGAGCCGGGCTCTCCCTGCAGCCCCAGCAAGAGCAGGGAAGGCAGCAACTAACTCAGGCCCAGCCTAAATGGGACCCCCCACCCCCAGGGGGAAAGAGCAGGTGAGGGATGGTGGCAGTGGCTGGGGTGCAGCTTCCCAGAGGCAGGAGGAAAGGGGGCTCGACCATGGTCCATGGATGCAGCTGTGTCCTAGGCTTGCCCAGCGCTGCACAAAGCAATAACCCTCTTGAGAGCCTCACAATCAGGTTGGACCCATTTTTTAAAGGATTTATTTATGTCGCTGCTTGCATGGGGGAGCTGAGGGGAGGGGAGAGGCGGGACTAGCTCATCTCCTTTTGGACACAGCCCTTCTGTTTCTCCTCCTCGGGTCTGTTTAAAGCTGCCCCCTCCCTGGGCTGAGGGAAATGCAGCTCGCAGGAGTTTAAAGCTGGCAGCTCTACCTGAGCTATGTGACTGAACTGGAACATTCTGCATCCTGGCTGGCTGGGGGCCTGGCCTCCTGTTCATTCTATGTATGAAAGCACTGGCCTGTTCTCAGAGCATTCCCCGGAGCTGCTCTCTCCCTGCGTAAGCAGCAACTTCCTCTGGGCCGGGGGCTGCTGAGGCTGCAGGGAGAGAGAAAGAAGCTTCTGTTCATTCCTGAAAATGGCTTTTAGTTCTCGGTCTTCCTTGGGGAGGGTTTGTGTTCCACACCCTTGGATATGAGATTAAAGAAAACAGGAACTTCTCCCATGCCGTTGAGCCGGTCTCTTTAATGCACTGAGATACTGGGGCACAGCAGCTCTGTGCCACCTCATCTCGAAGGCAGGAACAGTTTGACTCACACTGGCCCCTGAGGCAAGTCAAAACCTCGATGCATCATTCAGTAGCAGCAGTTATGAGCTGTAGGAAATGAGCACGGAACAGCCTGGCCACTGTGTCCCCTGACTGCTCACAGCTTCTCTGTAATAAATAAAAGCTCCAGGGGCTAGGAAAACAACCTGTTGCCCCAGGCAGGCTTCAGTGAGTCTGCCTGTAAGTAAGTAGCTGCCACAGCCACTTGTGGAGTGAGCTTGTAAACGCTGCCTGCCACAGAGGGCTAGGCTAAGGGATGGTGATTTTACACACTGTCCCACGAGAGTTAGTGACCAACCCACCCCTGTGCCTGGCCATTGAACACCACAGAGCTAGCTTAGCGCAATGTGACACAAGAGACTCATAAGCACCAGGCCCTGGCTCCTGTGTCCGCCAGACAACAAAAATCTCATTTGGTCCCTTACAGACAAGGGTGAGGGAACTGAGGCAGGGAGCAAACTGCTCCAGGGGGAAGGGAAATGGCAGTGCCCAAGCCCCAAAAGGTGGAAGATAGAACCCCCCCGGGAGCGGGGAAGATGTTCCCACGCACAGGGAACTAGGACCCCAGGGGCAGGAGGGGCTTGTGTATATGAAAATGCTGAAGAGATGGCCTGGCCCATAGGAAGCTGCAGTGGGTGGGGGGGTCCTGTCCTTGTGAGGTAGGTTAGAGGGAAAGGCCTGTGCTCAGTGACCATCTCTGCAGTGAGGGAAGCAGCAGCTGAAGGAGCAACCCCCTCCGTGCCAGAGCCCAGCATGGCTTAAGTGGGGGAGGTGTCTGTTCCTGCTCTGGGGGACCCCACTGAGTCGTGCTGTGATGTTTTAAGCTGTGCAAGTTCTGCTAGGTGTGGCTGGGCTCTGCTCAGCCCTCTGCTGCTGCAGAGCCAGGGGCTTCCTTCCCCCTGAGGCCAGGCCTTAGACTGTTTCTTGACTGCCCTGTTCCATGAGTAAAGTCAGCTCCTGGTTAAAAGGGGAAAATGTCACTGGCCCAGTATGACTCAGGCCGGCCCACCCCCACAGACAAAGCAACTGCAGCTCTCTGAGGACAGACTGGCGAGCCGGCAGCATCCTGGCTGCTCCCCAGGGCCGACGCTCTAGTTGTTGCTGAAGCCTGTGGGATTCTGCACCTGCCACCGCCACAAATCTTCACCTGCAAGACACAGAGAGAAACTGAGGCTGTGGCAGCCACGGAGGCTGGCCTAAGCCTGCTGGGGGGAGGGTTGCTGGCTGTACCTCCAGGGCCAATGCAAGAGTCTTGAACCAAACCCTCTAGTTCTTTCAGGTGTGTCTGACTCTTTGCACCAATCCCTGGTGCTTCTCATCCAGCCTCTGCCCCCAAAGCAGAAGCTAAGTGACTGGGCCAAGGAAGAGGCTCTGGTGAGACCTAAAGGGGGATGGGGATAAATGGGCATAAGACTGAATGATGCCCTCGTGGTCCCCCTCCCCCCAGGAGTCATGGGAGGGCCCAGAGGAGGCCCAGGTAGAGTGAGGGGTGAGGGTAGGTCAGAGCATGCCTGGAGGGGTTGCACTTACACATCTTGTCCAGCCCGAAGGCAGCTTTCCAGCCCAGCTCCTGCTCGGCCAGGGCGGGGTCAGCGTAGCAGGCAGCGATGTCCCCCTCCCGCCGTGCCGTGATCTTGTACTTTATCTGAAAGGAAAGCACCGCGTCAGGGGGGCGACAGTCTTGGAACTTCACCACACAGGCCCCAGGGGCTGGGCAGGGGGTCCCGATGGCAGCACAAGGCTCAGTCCCATGTAGCTAACAACCTGGCCCCACAGACCTCAAGGCAGCAGCTCCCCCAGGCTGGAAGCAGGGACAGCTACCCTGACTGCTGCTTTACCAGCACAAGGGGCAGAAAGATGCCTTGGAAAGAGTTCGAGAACAGCCTTGAAAGCGTCGCTCATGCAGGGCCAGGAGGCTTGGTAAGGCCATGGGTGAGCACCGTACCTCTCTTCCTGATGCTTTCTTCATGGCTTTGATCATCTGCAGGACGGAGTAACCGCAGCCTGTGCCCAGGTTGTAGATCTGCAAGTAGGACAAGAAACTTGCTGGCTCTTGCTGTGCTGAGGGCCTGGGCACCACCCAGCCCAGCCTTCAGTTTCACTGAAGCACCGGGCCCCACCCTCAAACTGTCCTTGACTTCTGGGTGCTCAGCTAGAGACAATGGGGCCTGATTGATGAGCAGCTGCAGCTAACGGGCTGCGGGCACTTGCACGTCTGAAAGCTGGGGTCCAGCTAGCCCAAGGTGGGCTCCCAAAATCAGGAGCCACATGTGAAAGCTGGGCCCTGTCCAACCCCACCCCTGGCACTAACACCAGATTCACCCTGACTATAGGCTCTTTTAACGGACAGATAAGGCCTTTATAATCACACAGCGCTAGGGGTGTATATAATTCCCCCTGAGCGACAGCCCCTACTTTGGAATGGGGGCTCAGGCCGAAGGAGCTGGTTCAGCTGAGCCCACATTAATGTTGGTGAATCATGGCTCTGCTAATCCCCAACACCCAGACTAGAGCCATTTCCTACCTTGCAGCCACAGTTTTCTTTCAGTTTCTTCAGAGCAGCGATGTGGCCTTTGGCTAGATCCACGACATGAATATAATCCCTGACACCTGCCAAGAAACAGGAGAATAATGCAAACCAGGTCAGTGAATGCACCAGGCAGCTCAGTCATCCTGGGCCACAGGGAGCAGGATTTAACAGGCACCATCTAACGTAACAGGGTTTAAGATAAGCCAGAAACACTGGGCAGCGCACCTGTTCCGTCAGCTGTCTTGTAATCATCCCCAAACACGCTCAGGTATTCCCGGCGCCCCACTGCCACCTACACAAGGGAACGGGCTCGTGAGTTCAGTCTGCTCGTGTGACACAAAAAGGGAACACGTACAGGGGCTCTTACACAGAGCACTAGTTAAAGACAGTCTGCAAGGGGAGTTCATACTTGAGCAACGTAGGGCATCAGATTGTTGGGGATTCCCTGGGGATCTTCTCCGATTCTTCCTGACTCATGGGCTCCGATGGGATTGAAATACCGGAGGAGAATGGCATTCCAGTCCTGGGAGAGACAGCGCCAGTCACACACTCTGCCTGGGAAGCGCAAACAGGGCCCCAGGAAGCACTCCTTTCCCTCCCTCCCCTGCCATGCTGTTCAAAGGACTCCTGGAATATGAACACAGATGTCTGAACATTGCCTGGTTCATCTACCCATCTCCCAAGCCTTGAGAAAGTTCTGCTGGGAAACAGAAAGCCCAGATTTCCTAGTCCCCGGGGAAACCTGTAGGTGGGAATGGGTCACTCGACAGAAAATTCATCCCTCGTGCAGTTTGCTCCCCACAGAAGAAGCAAGGGCCTTGGCCTCTAGTCTCCACAGATCCCCATCCTTGTGGGTTCCACATTAGGGGGCCAGTATGTGTGTCTCCTCGATCTCCCCTAACTCCTCTTCGGGGGGCTTTCAGCAGTGCTGCAGGAATGGCTGATCCCATTCCTCACAGGCTAGTGGAGATCTGTGTATATGGAGTGGGGCCGTGAATGCTGGGGAGATACTCGGACTTAGGACCCAGCTGAGGGGAAGCCCAACCTACTGGGTTCCTAGTCCCCCTGGTTCAAGGGTGTGCACAGGGCTGAGTGGGTGCTTCTTACCTTTTCGGCCTTGCACAGGTCTCGTATCATCTCCTCAATGAAGTACTTGGATTTGCCGTAGGGGTTGGTGCAGCCCCCAACCGGGTGGTTCTCGTCCAGCGGGAGGTAGGCAGGGTCTCCGTACACCGTGGCTGAGCTGCTGAACACAATGTCCCTCACCCCGTGTGCTTTCATTGTCTGAGAGAGGAAAGCAGGGACCCGTCCAGTGTCAAGCCACAGGGAGAGCCTCTCCCGTGTGCTTGGCAGTGGGAAGCTCTACGTACATGCTAGCGAGTACTGAACTGCCCACTAACAACAGCGCACATGTGCAAAGAGCCCTCGATACAGGGAATGAAACAAACTGATGTACAGCCAACCTATCTGAGGACCGGACCACCAGGGATAGCTCAGTGATTTGAGCACTGGCTCGCTAAACCCAGGGTTGTGAGTTCAGTCCTTGAGGGAGCCACTTAGGGAATCTGGAGCAAGATCAGTACTTGGTCCTGCTAGTGAAGGCAGGGGGCTGGACTTGACCTTTCAGGGTCCCTTCCAGCTCTATGAGACAGACCTATCTCCTAATATTACCACTGAAATGTAGCCACCTCCGGGGTGAAACTCAGCAGCTCTTTGAGGAATGCTGCTGCCAACTGGGAGACTTTAGGGAGGCAGAACAGAACTTCAAAATGTACATGAGGCTAACAACCCAACTGTTACCAAATGTGCTGGGGACCATTAATAATCACACTCAACCAGACCTTTGGTTTTGCACCACAGCCAAGGCACAGCGCCCCCTAGTGCTGTGCTGGGGTCAGTTCTGACTCAGAAGAGCTATTTACTGACTCACTGCACCTCACTGGTGCTTAAGCTTTCCTGAGAAACCTCCTTCTCAGCACCGCTGACCATAGCAGGCCAAGGCCACAGTCTAGAGAAGCATATTCATTCAACCATGAACAGGGGGAAAGAGATCCTGAGGTTTCTTCCCAGGCAGCCAGAGGGGCTTTTCCATCCCTCCCATTCTCTCACGTTAATTATCTTCCAGGCTTTCTCCTCTGCTCTCCTGTATGCACCTGATACCCCCTTGTTGTAATTCTGCATGGGGGGAGGTGTCAGCCTGCATGAGCCCCTACTGGACTGGAACTTGGAGTGATGGACGGCACATGGTCACCCCCACTGCTGGGCTTACTCCCTGATCTTCACTCTCCATGATCACTAAGCAGGATGTGCACACAGCTCCCTGGGATCTCCTGGGATCTGTCTGCATCCCCAGCTTTGTGTGCCTTTGAGTCCTTTGCACTGGGGACGTTCTGGGTACTCCAGTGCCCTGCCTCAAGGGCTATGCTTACCTCCAGCAGTCGAATGGTCCCCGTGAGGTTCACCTTGTAATACTCCAGGGGTTTCTGAACGGACTCCCCAACGGCCTTCAGCCCCGCAAAGTGCATCACAGCTGAAAAATGGTGCTGCAAGGAAACAAAGAGGCCAAGGGTCAGTGCCAGCTGGGAACGAACTTGGGTTAATGACACCTGCGAAAAGCCCCTAGGACTGGTTGGAAATTTTCTGTCAAAACTGTTTTTCGACAGAAAATTGGGTTTTCGACTAAACAAAATGTCTCTTCCAAAAGGTGTCTGCTTGCCACAGAAATATTTGACTTTCGGTCAAAAGAACCTCATCACCCGAAACTTCCAAATTTTGATTTGGAAATGCCACCATAGTGGCTCCTGGGAGTTGTAGTTCAGGTGCCTCACGCTCCCATTCTTCTCTATGGGTCATGTTCCCCAGCCAGACTGCATCTCCCATGGTGCATTGTGGGAAGCCAGCAAGAAGGGAGACTGTTGTGAGTCAGGGGAGGTGTATGCACCCAGCCCATAGAGAACAGGGACATGAGGCATCCAAACTCCCAGGAGGCCCTGCTGTAACAGTTCCAAGGCCACATTTTTGGTCTGCATCCTGCTTCTGGCAGGAATTTTTCAAGTTTCTGATTTCTTGCCAGAAATGCTGAAATTTTCCATGAGGGGAAAAATAAAAAGACAATTTTCTGACCAGCTCTAAAGCCTCCCTGTGTCCTGCGGATACGTGTGTCTTGCAGCCCCCTCAGCACATGTTCCAAACAGCTTCCCCCTGTCAGCACAGCACCTTGCGCAGCAGGAAATGCATTTTCTCCCCTTCCCCAGCAGGATTGCTGCTAGCTCACGTGCTCACCTTCTGAAAGAGCTCCCGCAGAGCTGCCTCATCAAGGATATCCAGCTCCTGGAAAAGAATCTTCTTGCCCACAATCTCCTGCACGCGCTGCAGGCTTTCGGGAAGAGCATCTCCCCCTGGGGAGACAGGTTATTCTGTAACGCCAGGAGAGATCAGGCCTTGACCATGGGCACTCAAGTGGGACTGAGGGTCACCAGGGGCCACAGGATGACAGGACAGAGCCCAGAGTGGCAGTGACTCTCCTTACCTCGGATGGCATTGTGGAAGTTATCGATCACTACAGGGATATAGCCAGCTTCCACCAGCTCCAGCACGCAGTGGCTGCCGATGTACCCAGCTCCACCTGTCACAAGGATCTTCTCTGCCATCCTCACCTAAGATGGAATGGGAAAACTCATTGAGTGAGATGACAAATGGAAAGAATGGAGTGAAAGGGGCAATCTTGGGGGCCGGACACTGCAGTGACAGAAACCTTAGAAATGATTAGACAGATGGAGCATAGGAATTGCTTTAGTAGGACCCATAGGTTGGATCATCTAGCCAGGATCCCACCTCTGACAATGACCAATCCCAGATCACTGAAGAGAGCAACCTGTCCAGAGGGTAACTCACTAATCTAGGCAGTTAGACACCTTAATAGCTCTAAAAATCTGGCCCTTTGTGCTTGTCTTATCCCCTAAATCATGAGTGTTTATCTCCAATCCCCTGGAATGGTCATCCAAGGAACTGCTCATTCTTTTTTGAGCCCTACTAAGATCTTGGCCTCACTGATACCTAGTGGCAATGAGTCCCACAGGCTAATTTCACATCATGTACAAATGAATTCAGGTTTAATTGTGTTGCCTCACATTTTAACTGATGGTCCTCTTGTTCTCATACTATGAGGAAGGGTAAATCGCAGAGCCTGATCTACTTTCTTTTGCCCATTCTTTGATTTATATTCTTTTATAGTTTTCCCTCTAGTTTGCCCCCCTCTCTCAAAACTAATCACTCCGAATCTTTAGTCTCTCTTTCCAGGACCTGATCATTCTCATCACCCACCTCTGGGCCCCTCTGATTTCTGTTGTGGCCTCTGTGAGAAAGGAGGGGGTGGGCGGAATCACCAGAACTGAACAGAAAATTCAGGACCAATTAGATAGATATTTACTAAGCACATGGAAAACTGAAAAACATCCTGCCTGGGAGTATTTCCACCTGCGTGGAGTTTTCCTGAGGGAGAGGGTTTATGAGACATCAATGCCTCCAAAGCACTTAGCAAACACTCACTAGTTACCCATGAGAAGAAGGGATTATTTCCATTTTGCATACGGGGAAACTGAGGCACACAGAGGAAGCAACTTCCCCAAGATCACACGATGTGTCAGTATCTGTCTGAGATCAGAGTTCAGGAGCTCCTAGCTCCCCCATCCTGTGCTCAGACCACTAGCCCATGCTGCCTAGCACGAACATGAGCTCATTCTGAGGTTAGTCACCTGCTTGACATCACAACCAGTAGCCAACAAGGGCGTCACCAAGGGAGGATTAGAGCTTGAGCCAGACCAGATGAGCTCTGAAAAATAAAGCTCTCTCTGTCATGCAAGCGAGCCAGCCAGCAAAGCACGGGTAGCCATCAAGACGACCCTACCCTGCCGCAAATGCAGGATTGGCCCCAACAGACTCCAGCCCCAGGTGAGGGAGAAAAGCAGCATAAATCTACACCCAGGTTAACCCCATCCCAAAACAGAAAAGGTCGGGACTACGGAATGACAGCGAACCACCTGCTCCATATCTAGCCAAACGAAGAAACAAGCCCAGTCTCATTTCCCAGCAAGGTGGAGAGCCCTGCCTTACAGGAGAAGCAGGGACCCAGCTGAGTGAAGAGGCTCTTTCCTTGAGTGGCCAGCTGGGGAGCTCGAGGAAGGAGGCAGCAGAGTCAAATCACTTCTTCTCTCTGTAGTGGGGAGAGTAGGTTCTGCAGCAGGGACGCCCAGCGAAGCCATTCTCTCCCTCTTCAGGGTGTAGCTTATTTAAGCGGTCTCACTTAGGAGTCAGAGGTTACCGTCCACATTTCCTAGTCCTTCATATGCCCTCTGCTAGGTCCCTGCAGGGAAAGAGGCTCCAGAGAGCCGGAGCTGGGACGGTCTCTGACCTGGCAGGAATGACTAAGTCTATGGGGAGATCCACCCTCCTTTGCCCAGGAATAAACACTAGCTGCTTGTCTGTGCTGTCTAGTACAGCCAGCCAGCAGGAAATGCAATCCAGCCTTGCCTCACACACAGGCCGCTCGGAAGTGCCAACAGTTCAGTTCTAAATGCCCTGATGCCAACCTGGCACAGCCTACCTGATTCATTCCTCCTGCTCAAGGAGGCTTCTGTCCTGCTGCTCTCAAGAGAGCGGGAAAGGCCTGAGCAGGAAGTGATGCAAGGGGCTCCTTCTTCAATGGACTCTGTTAGCTAACAGACCCACTTTCTTCTGGGCTGGACAGCGTAAGGCCCCACATACAGACTATGAGAGTAGGAGGAGGCTGGGTGGGCTAAAGCCAGGAAATACAGCAAGGTCTGGCCTGGCTCCCCGTCCCAACCTGCCTAAGAGCACAGTCCAATCAGCTATCGCCTGAGGCCCCAGTGGAGGTATGTAGCTGCAGGACCTGCCCCTGACTCAGGTGTGTGTGAAGCACTCACTGGCACCTGGCACTTCTGGCTTTGCAACACAGGTTAAGTCCCTGCTATCTGCTCTCCCTCCCCAGGCAGTTCCCATTCTCCCTCCTTTTCAGACAGCATTTAACTATCCAGATTAAAGCTCCTCACACACCTAAGCACACATACCACCACCACCGGCATGGATTTTGCACCAATTCCGGGGTTACTAGCGTCACTTGCTTTATTAGGTTGTACAGTCCCTTGGTGGGAGGCTCATACGGTATCCAGTGAGAGGGACGGCTGGCCTCCAAAGCCATCCCCCTTGCTCCATGCATCTGAGTGTTTAAATACCCCTAATGTAAATCCAGGCACCAGCCTATGAGCTGGAACCAAGCAGCTATTGAAATCCTGAGCTAGCTGCTGGTGTATAAGGCATCACCATCCGCACGCTGGACTGGTTCAAAATAAGAACTGAAACCTTTGGGCTGACACTTCACGCAGTTCACTGATTTGATTTCTTTTTCTACGTTATTTTACAGGAAAGGTCTGAAATGTGAGCTCGGCATCCGCTTTCAATGGGTGCGGCTGCTGGGAGGAAGGGGGTGCAGCACACAGCACATGACGTCTGCAAATCTCCACCTGCCAGGTGTACTTTCTCCACCTTCAGCAAACTTCTCCAGGGAAGAGGAAATGGATAAAAGAGTAACAGAGAAACCTGAACTGCCTGCAGGCAGCTGCATGGAGAGGCCAGTCTTTTGCTTATGTTGCTATATAATAAATTAAGGGGAAGGGAAAAAAAACCCAAAAGTGTAAACCAAATCCTCAGATTACATAACCTAATCTGAATATGGGGCCCAGGGGCCTGGGAGTAGGGATTCCCAGCCCTGCCACTGTGGGAGTTAGACTGGTGACCTAACTTCTCTGTTCTTCTGTTTCGCCATGTGTAAAATGGGATAAGGGTACATTTGTAAAGAACTCTGATCTTAGTACAGCGCAAAGGATTATTTCAGGGTGCTCCTGTTCTGTTTTTCTCTCCCATCTGCCTGTACAGAACCCTCCTCTCCCTGCCACACAATTCAATTATCTTCTTGCCGTACGAAGAGCTCTCATTTATACCGGGCTACCGGCAAGTCAGTTTCCAGACTGCCCAAGTTCCCACACAGTCCAATAAAACCTCTCTCAATAAAGCCACAACAGGGCGCTTTGCTCCCTCATGGGTATATGCAGTGCCAGCTGGTCCTGTTTACTCTTGGATCTAACTTCATTAGAGGCCCCAGACCTGCCTGGGGGTTAGAACAACCCCATTACTATTTGGCTGCATTTCTCACCCAGCCAGGCCCTTCGGCTCCCTTGCAGGCCCACACTGTCACCTCAACCACCCTTAAAATCCCAGAGTCCAAAGCAGGTTTCCAGTCTGTTCCCTCTGCGCATCCCACTGCTGCCGCTGCCTGAATCCCTGTTTCGGGACAGAACTAAACTAATTTGCCTGGCAAGACCAACAGGCTCCCTGTCCAGTGGGTGTGTGAATGGGGCCACGTGGTCAGGCAGTAGGACTGTGCTGGCTGATTAGAGGGACAGGAGCCGGTCTGCCTTCCCGGAGGCGATACGGGAAGGTCAGTGACAGCCACACCCTGCTGTCCTGAGCCCCTTGCTGGCCTGCAACCTAGGCGGGTGTGAGGCACTAATGGCCTTTGCAATGGGTCTGCCTTTCGGGAGGGGTTCCCTGAGCAGAAGCCTCCCTGGAAAGGGGCCGGCTGCAGCCTGTGTTGCCAGGGCTCAGCCCCTCTCTCTGTGGCTTGGGAGGCGGCGTGGGCAGCACCGGATCCCTTCCTCACATGGCCGCATGGCCCCCATACCCCGGTGCCAGCGGTGGATGCGGAGGGGCAGGGTTCGGATTCGCCCCAGGATCCCACTTCTCTCACCACGGGTGCCGGTGCTCCGGGAGGGGCCAGACCCTACTGGGGCCGCCTCCCCCCACCAGCCCCTGCACTAACCGACCCTCCCACGCCGACTAGCCAGGATCCCCGCCCCCCTACCCACTAGCCAGCACCCCCACCCCACCGACCCCTGCCCTAACCGACCCCCCTACGCCGACTAGCCAGGATCCCCGCCCCCCCATCACTAGCCAGCACCCCCGCACTAGCCAGGATCCCCGCCCCCCTACCCACTAGCCAGCACCCCCATCCCACCGACCCCCGCACTAGCCAGGATCCCCGCCCCCCCGACCCCCCCATTTGGCGGGGCCCCGGGCTGTGCCCTCGCCCCTCCCGTCCCGCCACCACGTCCCCGGCAGGGTCACTCACCTCGGCGGTCTGGGCTCTTCCCGGCTCCCGCCCGTGACGCGGCCCCTTTAAGAGACGAAGCCACACCCCGCGCCTCACGGACACGCAGCCGCTTCCCCATGGGAACGTGTCACTCCCGCCCCCACTGTACGGCATCGCGACATGCCCAAAACGAGCCAAACGCGGAACTCTGGATCAAACCACTTAGCTCGGGGCGGGGAAGGCAGCTAGATTGGCTCAAACCATCGGTGCCTGTGGAGGGCGAGAAAGGATTTAGACTAACCCACCCTGGTTATGGGAGAGGGGGGGGGACATTGGATGAAACCATTCCTTTCTCCGAAGGGGGTGGAAGCCTGCAGTACTGCACTCAGAACTGCCCCCAGGACTTGGCCTTAGGATTTCTGCAGCCTCCCCTTTGCAATGGGGTGGCAGCTGCATCCTTTGTAGCCCCAGGCTGCAGCACAAGCAGGCAGGGCCATGTGCAGTATTGCAGCCTGGGGAGCTGGGCCCTGCATGCTAAGTAGGGTTGCCAGTTCTGGTTGGAGTGTTCCTGGGGATTTCATCCCATGACTATCTGTAATTAAAGATCATTTAATTCCTGGAGACTCCAGGACAATCCTGGAGGGCTGGCAGCTCAAAATCTAAGGCACTAGTCACAGGAGAGCAAGTCAAAGAGCAACCTCACCCACTCCAGTGTGCCCCACCCCATCTCTAAACCACAAATCAGCCTGGCAAAGAGCCCCAGCTAGTTTTGTGTCTAATCCCTCAGCTGGTTCACAAGAGATTTTGTATTTCCACAGAGCTGCTGAGAGGTTTAAAAGAGGGATTTTATTCCCACACTCCAGCCTTGGAGTTTGCTGAATTCCAACATTAACTCTATTGCTAGAGCAAGAGTAACTACTGCTGTGACTGCCAGCTGCTGCCATCTAGCGGCATTCACTGCCAAGGGGTTGATGCTGAACTACAGTGACTGCCAAACAGCACTGTTATGAAAACAGTCCCATCCCTAGGAGTTAAAGCCAAGTGGCAACCCAAAAATGCTCCATTCCTGTGTCTCATGGACAGATACAGAAAGCTGTTAAAACAGAACCCCACTACAGGACAGGAGCACCAATGTCACTATTATCAATGCTGTAACAGTTTAATGCATTTTTTAAACTTACCTGGTGTTATTGGCACATCAGCTGGACACTAACAGGCACTGAACATGGTCATTTTTAAATATAAATTTATTGATGTTACATAAACATATTTATGATTCCCGTGTTTTGCAAAAAGGTGCTGTAAAGATCATCCCAGTGGAAAGTACGTAATAGTGAGCAGAGGTTAGCCATGAAACAGACGCCCACCTGCCATCAATACAAGCTTCGTGTATTAGTAATTGGCTCAGGCTATTTTTAATAATCCATATTTTTATGAAAAAAATAATAATTTGTTCAGTGATAAGAGTTCTGTAGAAACTGAATGGCTGACAATTCCAGCTGACACGAGAAATTCAAGTGAAGTACAGAAATTACATTAGTTCTGTTTAATTTCTTCTTGCCCTGTTGGTCTAGATCAGCAGTTCTCAAACTGAGGTTGCCGGGGCTGGCTAAGACTTGCAGGGGCTCGGGGTCAAAGCCAAACCCCACCATCCGGGTCCAAAGCTGAAGCCCTGTGCGGTGGGGTTCAGGTTATAGGCTCCCTGCCTGGGGCTGAAGCCTTTAGGCTTTGGCCCCCCAACCTAGGGTGGTGGGGCTCAGCCATCTGAGGCAGTGGGGCTCAGGCAGGCTCAGGCTTCGGTCCCCCATTCTGGGGTCATGTAGTAATTTTTGTTGACAGAAGGGTGTCACGGTGCAATGAAGTTTGAGAACCCCGGTCCAGATTCTCTCTGCAGTGCAGTAACCATAAGGCACTTCATCCACACTCTCCCGTTAGCAGGCTGCTCACTCAGTAGTTATCTTGATATGATTTCCTGCCACACATTTAGTACTAAGTTGTTCTCCCCCTCGGTTTAATTACACCGGATTTCTGCTACTCTAATATTTCAGATGATAAAATCTGCATCTTTCCCTAACACAACTGACAATTAACTGAAAAGCATCTTACGACCCATACCATCCTCCACTACTAAATACTAAGAGCTAAGATCCAAAGCTAGATCTGCACCCTTGATATTCACTCTGATTTACAGAATAAAGGTGCTTCCTTGCGTTTTCAATCGTAACTTTTGCTTGTGATGCGAGGAGAGGATTGCTCCATGTGTTCGGAGAAGCTAGCACATGTCTGACCCAAGGAAAGTGCTCTAACTGGGTGCACTGTAGTGTTACTCCTATGATGACAATCCCCTGGAGGTGGTAATTAACCTCAGTGGATGCTCTTCTGAGCTCCAGGTTAACCTCAGACCAAAAAAAAATTACCCTCATCAAGAAAGCTCAAAGAAATTTCCAAGGTGCCTACCGCATTCTGTTCTCTGCATAGAAGCAACGGTGTCCCTCTTACTCTTCCCTCAGATACAGGTTTGTCCATTTCATGACAGTGCTGTCAGAGGCCAGCTCCCCTTTCTTTAAAGATGTGTAACATGTTCATCGAGGTCTGCTATAGCATTCTTGTTTATTTCATTTCTTTGCAGATTCTACTATATATAGTCTCCCGTGCACCAAGTCCAAAGCCCAAAAGGGAATATTTAAGAACAACCCAGACAGCAAATGTAAACTTGGCAAGACTCCAGATCCTCGCTGCGGCTTTCTTCACTGACTTGTCGGAGGAGAAACTGATCCGTGTCACAGTCTGCTGGAAGCCTGAACCACTTTTGAACTGGTTCTTCTGTTCAGTGCTTTGCAGATAAACACACCTGCCTCCATCAGCTTCTGTGGATCCACTCCCTTTACGAGAGAGAAATACAAGAGTTTGTACATGCGCCTGCTGGGTGGGCTGCACAACTACGCCACCATGTTCCAGACTGGTGGGCACTTTCGGAAAATGGTCTGCTGTTTTGGTAAGACTCTTGGCAACTGCTCACTAGTGCAACTCTGACAGCGGCATTTAAAGTCCTGCATTCCTTAGTGTGCACTCAGGGAAAAGGGGGGAGGGAGAAGCTCAAGATCAAAGGCACCATAAAGGAGCGAGGCTAAATCCAGAGGAAGTGGGGCAGGGGAAGGGACACAATGATCTTTGAAGTTGGAACAAGGATCAGACGTGCCCATATTCTCTCCCCTGTGCACTCGTAGAAAGGTGGCATGTAGGAAGTTCGTTCCCTATTACCGCTCAGCGTGGGCTGGGTTTTCTGGCTGTTTGCTTTAACGCCTCCAAGTCCAGGCTCCCTGCTTCCAACTCACTCCCTTATCCTTGCTGTGACAGACAAGGGCCCTTTCAGCCAGACAGACCCTCGCTGTATTTGTGTGGCAGCCACACGAGTACGGGGAAGCTACGTCTGCCAGTCAGGGTGTCTATAGGTTAAGTTTCAAAGCCACGTATCGAGCCCTGATGGAAGCCCCATTAGAGAGAGTAGCATGAGCGCACAGTGCCACGACAGCTGTGAGCCCGCTGTACTTACGGTATGAATCCCCAGGCCATGGAGCATGTACACCAAGTCTTCTGTAGCTACATTTCCTGATGCTCCTCGTGCGTACGGGCAGCCTCCGAGACCAGCAACTGAGGAATCGACCACACTCACACCCATCTGAATACAAAACAGGCAGCTGTAAAACAGTCTGCAGCTCTGGCCCCATTGTACTGTAAATCAGAGCAACAACACTGCCCACGTATGGGCCACAGGTACAAGCTTCCTCTGGCCCGGGGAAGAGTTTTAATACAGAACTGAACAGGCATTCTGGACAGTGCCCCGGTTAGTCCCTCGCTCCTGGCTGGGCAGAGGTGAGCTGTGCTGCAAATGCAGCCAAATCCAGGCAACTGACAGTCCTGAGAATCGCTAGCCTGGTCTCTAATGCAGCCCAGATAGGTGAAGCACCCAGCATGCGCTTGTTTTACTCTCACATGTCACAAGATACAAGACCAGCCCGTATCAACGATGTTCCGATAGAAACATCCTGTACTAGTTTGTGCATACGCCTGATTGTCTATTAACTCATTCTCAGGGCCGTGAAGTGCTAGTAACACCTCCCTCGCCACAGCAGTTTGACAGACTGTCGTAATTTGGGAGCAAAGCACTGGCTGCAGCAAACGTACCAAAGCGCTTGTTTCAGATACTGCTCACTGCACAGACCATTGAGTCTAGTTACTGCAGCCCATAGGGAACCCAGCATAATCCATTACTCGGATCCCACTGGGTGAAGAACCCCAAGTGCTGATGTACCTGACCCAAACCAAGGCACAACTACGGGACTTGGGACAGTTTTCACTCACACCCACCATGATTTTCTTGGTTTGCATATATACCTACACACGCACACACGGGAAAGGGGAGGGTGAGAGACCCTCAGCACATGAGGGGAGACAAAACCCACAGATATTGTTCACTGAAGTAAAGGAACGCTTACCTGAAGTGCTACTAAGGTGTTGGCGAGAGCCTGCCCATAGGTATCATGGCAGTGAACAGCAAGGGCCCTAACAGGTACCTCTTTCATGACGGCAGAGAGCATTTCCTTCATGCTCCCAGGGGTCCCAACACCGATGGTGTCACCCAGGGAAATCTCGTAGCACCCCATGGAGTACATCTTCTTGGATACCTACCCCCAAAATGACACGTTTACTGAGAAAACAGAGTCGCTATTAGGACCCCAAAGCACTTCACAAATTGAGACACAAGCTACAGAGAGGGATCGTTTCACTTGCCCTGAAAATGCAGCCACCTCTGGGGTGGAACAGAACAATCATTAGACTGCACCCAGGAACACTAGATATGCACAGTTGAGGACAAGAAGTGATGAATACCACTTCCAATTAAATCTGTCTCAGCATTCACTTCCTCACTGAGTTGGCAATTGGCAAGAACACCCCTAATTCTCGGTGGGAGATGTGGTCATTAAATTTCCAGGTACATCTCCACAAGCAAACAGCAGGCTATTCTATCTCGTGCAAAAAGCAAACCTCCAAGCAGCTCAGGGCACCTGATTCTTGTCCCAAGCATACAGAGGAGCAGATAGCCTCTGGCTACATTTATGCTGTACTCACCTCTGCAACCTTAGCTGGGGCAATCTTTCCTTCATAGGGACAACCAAGAACACAAGAGACATACCTGCAGTGAAAGCCTGAGATTAGCAGGGAGAATTTGGAGGTGGTGGGGGAATAAAATAGAGGCTAAGTCAGTCACAGTACATGCAGCGTTCTAAATAATGGGAAATTTCTACTAGTTTTCCAAAAGCCAAAGGGTGGAATTCCGTGGACAAGGGCTTATGGTCTCCGTAATAATTCCCTCTGCACAAAGAAACAGGCAGCCATTACTGGGGTCAGGCACTCTGCTAACCATTGAATACTTCACACCACATTGCAGGGAGTGTGTGCGCGAAAACTAATTAATGTAATTCTGGATCCTTTGGTACAGTGGCTCTCAACCTTTTCAGACGACTGTACCCCTCTCAGGAGTCTGATTTGTCTTGTGTACCCCCATATTTCACCTCACTTAAAACCGACTTTCTTACAAAACCAGACATAAAAATACAGAAGTGTCACAGGACACTGAAAAATTACTGACTCTCTCATTTTTACCATATAATTATAAAATAAATCAATTGGAATATAAATATAGGCCTCACACTTCTGCGTATAGTATATAGAGCAGTATAAACAAGTCACTGTATGAAATTTTAGTTTGTACTGACTTTGGCAGTGCTTTTTATGTAGCCTGTTGTAAAACTAGGCAAATCTTTAGACGAGTTGATGTACCCCCGGAAGACCTCTGTGTACCCCTGGTTGAGAACCACTGTTCTGATAGATCCCAAGATTTAATTAAAACATTAAGAAAACTGAAGCTTAACAGCGATGAAATCTGCTTTCCATTGGGCAAGGAGCTCAGTTCAGGACAGGTTACTCTTAAAAGTGACCTCGGCAGGGTTTGACCATTGTAGAAGAGAGGAAGATTACTCAATGGTATCTGGTCAATGAAAGAGGATTAGGGTTCTTTTGTTTCCAAAGTCATGCAGGCAGCACCAATGCAATTTCCTGGCTTACTCTGACAACAGGAAGCAAAGTAAATAAACTCAGCATAAAAAAAGAAATTGGAGTAATCCCCCTCCTCTGCTCCTGGGAATTTAAGGTGGGTCATAAGCAGCAAATGGGACGGGCAAGAGGTCCCAATCTTCACTGTTTCTGCTGCTACAGGAATGGCTTGAAACCAGTACAGTCAAGTGGTCATCACCTCCCCAATCATATTAGCCTTGGGTACTTCTAGCCTGCCCACGCCCCACTCATCTTACTTTTCCTATATGGTTTGACATCATTAGCACAGGTTAACAAACTGGTTTTATATAGCACTGGGCTCTCTTACCCTCTGACTGGAATACTGGCCTCTCCTGCTGCATGCATCACTTCACTGAACCTCTGCAAACTCTCCTCTATGGAGCAGTTAATGTTCTTCTTAGTGAAGAGTTCAGAGGCTGCTCCAAAGATAGACACCTCTTTGGCCCCTGCTGCCACCTTCCAACAGGGAGATGAGAAAGAACAGAAGGACTCATTGCTGCTGCTAATAAAGCACTTGTGAAAGGTCTGATCCTGCAAGGTGCTGAGCATCTTCCACTCCCATTGATGTCAAATCCAACTAACAGGCCCCAGCTCCCACAAACTCAGCACCAAGCAGTTAAGCTCAGGGTTATCACTGGCTGCCTTGGACAGGTCAATATTCTTGTTATACTTGCATGATTTATTGTGGAGTTGGATTCTTGCACATCGCTGGTAGAGCCATGTAATAATACTGCCACTTCACATTTTGCCAAACAAGTATGTATCAGCAATAACCTCAATGGAATGAGAATTTGTGCGGCTGTAGCAGCCTGAACCAGTGACAGATACACGCTGAAGGAATAAAGCTATTTACTCCAGGGGTGAAGTTACAGATCATTACTGGAACAAAACCTTATTCCACTGAGGTTATTGGTTTTATAGGATTTGCAATTTTCAAAATGTATTTTTCCCTCAGGAGAATTTTTCACAAAGACATTTTATACAGAGTATGTTGAAACCCCCCCTAATTTTCTTGGTCAGCCATGCTCTGTAGACCCTTTGCAATTTCTAAAGCTGTCTGTTTTTAATCCACCAGCTTTCTCCCTTACAAACCAGATTCTCATCTCAATTCACCCCACAGCAAAAACATAAGCCTTGGTCTGCGACATCTAAGAGTGTCATGGAAATGACTGCAAAGCCATAAATGCAGCACTAAAGCTACTTCTGTTTCCGCTATATCCTGCAGAAGTTCGGTTGTGGGACAGAAGGGTTTGTTTAGACAGAACTACCACTACTGATCACCAGAAGTGGGGGTGGAGCAGGAATCAAGAACACACATTTTTGCATTATAAGTGGCCTGTTTCAAGTTCCCCACTAGGAAAGACCCTCTTTAGATAAACTACAAGAGCTGCCTGCTGCACATTGATATAAAAAGAACAGAGGAAATGTTATAATGTAAAATTTCTACATCTCTCCCTCTTGTTTGAAGTGCTCCCACCCAGATAATGACATGCATAATGCACACTAGAGAACTCAGATCCTAAACACGATACATTTCTCTTACCGCTGCTTGAAATCCTTTAAGATTAGGGGTCAGTACTGGGTAGCTGACACCAGGAAATTTCTGAATTCCCTGCAAGACTTCTGTGTGGTCAGCCATCTAACCAGCAAATGGAGAAAAACTTTAGAATATACAAAGAGGTTATTTATCCAGTGAGTTAAAAAAGCTTCTTAAAACCGTGTCTCAAATGAGAATCCGAAGGATTAGCAAAAAAATCAAGACTTAAAGAGATGGCTCTTTAAAAGCCAAACAAAATTGTACTGGAAACGTTGGGGATATTTTAAAGTGATCACTTAAGAGTCGTCCTCTCAAGGAGGGGCTCTCTTGTGCTCTTTTTCTTGTGTTTCCATTTGAGTCTGCATTTATTCTTCACTGGGGTTCAGAGAGAAGCTCCAGTCTGTCCTATTAATATTACATCAGTCATAACTGCCTTATTACCACCCTATGCTCCCTGACCCTACCTGTCATTTCTTGTCTTATATTTGATTGCAAACTCTTTGGGACAAGGACTCTTTGTTAGGTGTGAACACAGTGTTCTGCATAAGACCATAATCCCTTATACAAATAATAATACACATATTATTCGGCCTACCATAATAAAAATAATAATAAATGCTAAAAGTGATCTAACTATAAGAGAGAACAGGCCAGTGAAGCAATGCTAGGTTATTCCAGACTCAGGAAAGTTTAAGACCAGATCTAACAGTGTAAAAGATAACATTAACAGACTAATAGCTAATTTTCTGCAACCATATTGAAATCCACTTTCTGATCACACAAAATCCCCACATAATCCCAGCTACTGACCTGAGGAACCCATTTGGGAGAAACAAAGCTGGTAGCCTCTATGACCGGGAGTCCTGTTTCGGACAGCATATTAATTAAGCGGATTTTTACCTGTGTAGGGACAATATTCTACAGGGAGGAAAGAGAAACAACCCTAGATTAAAGTTACTTTACAACAAATCTTCTTAATACTGTACTACAAAAGATTATACATCGGTTGAAAAACCTCTTTCCCAGAAGAAAATAAAAGTGATAAACACAGATCTACTTTATCAAAGATCTTTAAGTAAAATGTGATGCTTTATTCTAGGAGTTTCTAAGCACAGTACTATTCAGAATTTGGAGAAGATCTTTCAACAATCCCCATCAGTTTCACTCTGCTGCTAGCCCATCCAAAGCAGAACACTTGTGCCATGGTTGTATGGAACAAACTCAGACGTAGAAGCCAATCACACAGATAATTAACGGGCCAATCCTGCAGACTGCTCTTAATTCCCCCTGAAGCAAAGGCACTGTCTGCATAGTCAAAGCAACTGAATTTAACTATGGCTGTTAACAGCGGTGGCTGAAAGGGGCTATGATAAATTTGGTCTGGCCTGTGAGGACAGGGCCTAAACCACAAGATAAGCAAATTAACAGGGCCGAGCTTTAGCCCTTGCCTAGCCGGGCTGTAATGAGTTCAGCTACAATTGATTTAACAGCCATTATTAAGTGTGGTTGTGGTGCATGCAGGGCCTCCCTTCATTTTGTGCACTACAATCGATTCTGGTTGAGCTGCTGAAAAAAAGTCTCACTTCCCCCTTAATAGGAGATATATGACAGTTATGTCATCACAGCCACAAAACGTGGCTCTTTCCCAACAAGCTAACAATGGAGTTTTTGCTATACCATACCTCTCACTCCTGCGGCCTAGCTTGTACAGACTTTACGCCTCACATACTATTCAGCACTGATAGATTTTTTTTAACAGGTAAACAAAGCAACTGACTGAAGACAGAATGTAACGCCCCTTGGCTTAGCAGCCTTGCATATGTCCTCAGTAGTTTTATTTCTGTTCTCTCTCAGGAATTTGATTGCACTAGATATTAGGCCCCAATACTGCAGAGTTGTAAGCAAAGCTTAAGTTTACATATGTGGGCAGACCCACTGAGTTCAATGCTGTTACTCAGGTGCATGAAGTCATGCATGTGCTTAACTCTTTGCAGGACCAACACAGTAGCAAACTACCCTCCTGCAGCAGACACTAAAATCCGTTTTGAATACAAGAGGGAATTCTAGTTCAACATAATTTGTAATACAAATACAAGACAAGCTCACCCGTGAGTTAATTATATCATCCTCTCAATATACACATAGGGGATATAACAGAAATTGGATTAGGCTAAATGCCTCAAGAGAATGACTCAAGAAACAAAGGCAAATGGACTCATTAACAAAACACATTTGGCAATTTATATGGCAATAAATGTATTGGAAGTTGAAGAAAAATGTAAGAGGATTTTGGGGAGGAGGAGATTGTGCGCCACCAAAATATTCTGACTGGGAGAATCAAGCATTGCAGGGAAGTGTTGAAACAGCAGACTCACAATGCTGAAACCTTAAATCAACAAGTTATTACAACACCCTCTTTGTCATAAGCTGGGCACAGAGAGCAAAGTCTCTTACTTTTTCATTTTGCAGTCCATCTCTGGGGCCAACTTCAACTATTTTCACTTGTTTGGGAAGGGAGCCAGCTGCCGCAGAGCTGATCTACACGGAAGATAGAGAGAAAAGGAAAAAAAGACCCTTTACAAAAGACATAGGTGAACAATTTTTCATGTTTTTCATAACGTTAACTATGTCAATGATTGTTTCACATACTAGGAAACATAGAAAAGGTATCAGAATACTGTTGTTCCCACGCATTCAAAAATCATGAATCAATTTCCAAAAGCATGAGTTTTTAATAAAAATAATAAATGTGGGTGTTCTTTGTTTTTGCCTTCTGAGCCTTTCAGGAGAATCTGGGTCACATATTCAGGCTTTTCTCTGCAACCACAAGACCTAAAAACTTTTTTTGTTTTGTTTTAAAGAATAGCTGAGACACTCACATATGAATCCAGTAACCAGAGCTTACCACCAAATATCATGACTCTCGTGATGAAATCAAAAGAGCTGGCAACACTTTAATCAGCCAGCATGGCCCTTTGTAGACCTACTCTTTATACAGCAGTCTCTCCTTAAAGGGGACCAGAAGAGCTCAAAGGACCAGCGCAATAAGCCCATAACTAAATACCTGCTCCCTGACCCCACTGACCAGGCAGTGAGCAGCACCACTGTGTACATTTGGAACTGTTTCAGAGTTAGGCCAGGTCCACACCTTAAACTTAGGTCAACCTAGCTACTTTGCTCAGGGCTATGAAAAAGTGAGTGCCCTGAGTGTTCTAGTTAGGCTAACGGCCGGCGTAGAGGCAGCTAGGTCAAGGGAGGGATTCTTCTGCCCACTGCCTCTCAGAGAGGTGATTAACTACCCCTGTCCGCCACTGTAGGACTACAGCAGGGGTAGGCAACCTATGGAATATGTGCAGAAGGCAGCACGCGAGCTGATTTTCAGCAGCACTCACACTGCCCGGGTCCTGGCCACCGGTCCAGGGGGGCTCTGCACTTTAACTTCATTTTAAATGAAGCTTCTTAAACATTTAAAAAAACCTGATTTACTTTACATACAACAATAGTTTAGTTACATATGACAGACTTATAGAAAGAGACCTTCTAAAAACATTCAAATGTACGACTGGGCGCGAAACCTGAAATCAGAGCGAATCAGTGAAGCCTGGGCACAGCACTTCTGAAAGGTTGCCAGCCCCTGGACTACAGCCTGGTCGTGGCCCCGCGACCTCCATAGTGCAGACAGGCCCCGAGCTCTCCACAGAAGGCGGCACAGGAGCTAGGCCGCGGCGCTGCCATTAGCTTAGTAGATAGAAGGGGCGGCAGCCCGGGGCCCCCAGTGCAGGGCTGGGGCCCAACTAGGCCCTGGGGCAGCCCGCAGCCGGGGGCAGGGCCAAGTCAGGCCGAGGACCGCAGGCAGCCCGGGCCGCCTCAAGGCGCGGGGGCGGGGAGTCACTCACCGGGCGGAGCGAAGCCGCCAACCACGGAAGCGCCCGCTTGGCCGCCACCATCTTGGGACGCTCACGTGACAGACGCCCCCTTGTCATGTGACCTCCCCCCAGCTGCTGAACACGTGACGCAAGTCTCGCAGCTGCCAGTTGCGGGCGCCTCTGCCTCGTTAGCGACCGTCAGCTCCGCGCTAGTGGGGCGCGGCCTTGGCAGAGTTCGTCCCGGGCTCAGCGCTCCCCTGCGGCCCTGTTCTGATCCAGCATCCCATGCTCTGGAGCGCCCTGCGGCCCCTGCACACAGGCGAGGCGGGGACTTAAGCCCCAAGGCTTGTAGCTGAAGCACATGGTTATAGAATCACAGACTGGTAGGGAAAGGGACCTGGCCAAGTCAGACTCCTGAGAGGGGTCCAGGTGTCTGGAAAGCTTGAGAGCCACTGCTCTAAGCCCCATTTACAGCGGGCCTGGTACCTTCTGCTTTGCAGCACATTGGTGTTGGGTTGCTATACACCACTTGTCTAACACTTTACACCCGCCCCCTGCTCTACTTACAATGCAGACTCAGAGAACAGAGTTTCATAATTTTAACCTGCATTTTCTATGAAATCCTTCTGAGAGGGGCTTTTTTGTTTAACAAAACTGAAGAGTTATACTGATTTTAAGTCAAATCAATAGTACCTCTGCAGAGACTTATAAGAACAGATTACCTTCTGCCTACAGCTCTTTCCACAAATGTAACTACACCCACATCTTAAGGACAAGAATTTAAAATCTGTTGAATTTATATAAATATTAGAGAGAGAGAGATCAGATGCATTCTTTAAATTTATTACATCTAATCTTCAAACATTAATATAAATCCACTTATTTTACATTATAAATATTTGTAATCACACTTAATTCAGCTTTAATTCAGATGAAATGAAGGCAGCAGTGTTTTAATAGAATTTTATTTTTTGAATTTACACATGTAAAAATACATTGCACATAAGAATCTGAAAGTGCTTAATTCCAATTAGACTTTAAATGGCAGAATGGACTCACCCAAAACAGGATGTTTAATAATTTCATACACCAGAAAATAGTTAGGCTATTACATTTTGATTAAAGACTAGTTTCAAGAAGATTACGCTATTTAAGTGACAAATATTCAGATCAGTCAGTAGAAGATTCAGCGCTCCAGAGCTGATAGTTGTTAAAACACAGGTGCAGCGGACAACTTCAGTGGAGACCTGCTCCTGTCCGGAAGCAGTGGATGTTTTTTCCTGCTTTATTTTGCCTAGTTCTATGGTGTAGACTTATACACCAATCCAAGGCAAGTTCCTTGATCATAAGTAAACAAATAGTTTCATCCCTCCATAGTTTGGTTAACAGCTATATTTTGAAAATTAAAAATGAGAGATCTCTCCTTTAGCAGGTAAGCACCCTCTTGGCAGCGTGACCATCACTCATTTTGTCAATCTTAAGCATTTCTAATGGACCCATCGCTGTAGCAACCAAGTGCCATTTATTCACAGTCTGTGTTTGCTGACTGCAGATCCTAATTCAACCAACTTTGTAACTGTCCCACACTAAATTTGTTCACACTCCCACACACCTTATGTGACAGTCATACCTATTAGGCTGCAGTGCCATGGTTAAAAGTGGCAAAGTGATAACATCTGCCAAGAAGCCCAGCTAAGGATCTCTCATCACAGTAGTCAGACCACACTCAGTGGTCAAAATCCAGCAACAGAACATTACTATTGCAGGCCACGTCTCTCGGACAGATGAAAGGTTGTGTATAGGCCAGGCCTTCATTCCCACCCAAGATGAACTGACCTAGCTGTTTTCTTGGCCAGAGCGGCTTAGAAAGGTATTCTCTTAGATGAGCAAGAAAAACAATTTATTAAGATTCCTTCACCTTCAAAACAAATCAAATCAAAAGATCTAGTTCCTTGCTTTTCTTCAAAGTCACTATCACGCCACACCTTCTAGCTTGAGAGTCCAGCAACACGGCACTGGGAGAACAGATGGCGGTACATAGGGCAAAGTGATCAGCAACCCTTTATCTACGGCCTTCTCCCATTTCAGCGTCTCCGAGAACCCCAGCATAGTCACCTGAAGAAAGAGGGAAAGAACAGTACAGTCATCTATTGCTTCACGCACATACTTCCTGTTTAAATACATCACAGGCAGCAAGTTCAATGCACTTCCAGGCACTCAAAGGGTAGAGACAGCCCCAACTACTTTCCATCCAGCCAGAGTTTACTGAGCTGCAGAGTACTGTAACAAGGCACATTTTTGGCTCAGCATCTGCCCATGGTTCTTCACTGGGGAGATTCTTTTTAATGGTGGTTTGGAAATGACACAGCCGCTCCCTGTGATATCTGCAGTGAGTAGTTTAATAGATTTTTTTTTTAAGTTTGTGTTGCCTTGTCAGAGTGGTCCTACTGCTATTTGGGCGCCTCAGCTAATTTCACAGCAAATTAAGTCAAGAGAGGCTAGGAACTCTGTGGAAGAAATGCGCCTGGCGGTACTATGGCGGTTAACAAGCCCTATCCAGCGTTTCTTAGAGAATAATGGTGGTTTAAAGCAAGGTGAACACACAGAAAGAGGGATCACAATTCCTTCATGACCTCTCCCTGACAGAGAAGACTCAAGATTAGAAGTAAGGGAAAATAACTTTAAATATATGGTACTTTCACCAGATATTTAATGTAATCCAGGTTGGGCCATCTCAGCCTTTATGTACCAAAGATGGACTTGTGAGATTCATTATCTACTCTTCAGATTCCTTACTTGTGTGCTTGGAGATGGAATAGGTGAAGACAGCTTCAACACACCACCCTCTGGCCAGGTCAGAAAGATGGCATAGACAGTTAATCCTTTAGAAGTGTACCTGAGGGAATATAAAGATGGTGTACAGAGGTGTGTAGATCACCACAAAATAGAGAGGCAGACAAGCATCTGGCTTTGTCAGAAGTAAAGCAAAAAATACATGCCTCCTCCCATCAATCAGTCTAGTCTTATTGGGAAAGCCAGCCACATAGGGGTCACCTGCTTTCCTTGCATACCTCAATACTTTGGAACCAATGTTTATCCAGTTAGCAGGGACCGAGGAAAGCTAAACAAAGTCCACATACGCTCCCTGAAAACAAAGGCCACCTTGAGACATGGCCTTGCTTTAGGCTGCTGTGGTCAACAGGGTAGATTAGGCTCTTGTGAAGCTTCATGTAGGTCATTTCATTATTCTCTTTAAAAACAGGTTAGGTTTGTAGTGTTCTGGTCTCCTTGCACACTTACTATACATTCCTTCCTCTGAGGAAATGCAGTTGCTGGATAACAGTGCACAGATCCATTACACAAGAATCTGGGAAGTAAACACCACCACACCAAGCCAACCACAGGAGTTTAGGGAGACAAAATGCAGTTATGCAACTAAGAATTTTAGCCAAAACCATGGGGTTAAACACTCCTACTCAGGAGAAGCAAATTGAATCTTTAGTGTTTTACTTTTGATTTTTTTTTTTTTTTTAAGCAGGGGGCAACAGTCCAATACTCAGAGAGTAGAGGGCCACTTGTGACAAGGTCTTTCTAGTGTTTATTTTTCTTTGGTGCTCTCAGAGTAGCAAGCTCAACCCTTCTTTGCTCATGAGATCACAGCCTGAGATGAGTGGCTCTTTCAGAGTGGTCTTGTGTAAAGTAATCCTTACCATGCAGCAGTTGTGGTGTTCTCCATCTGCACCCTCCAGGGCTTAGAAGCATAAATTGCCTCCCCATTAACACGCAGCCATTTTCCAAGGGACAGAAGCCTTTCTTGAAAGATTGGAACAATCACCCCTTCTTTTGTAGGGCCCACATTGAGAAGATAGTTGCCTCCAAAACTCACAGTCTGCACTAGTTCCTGTGACAGACAGGAAAGTAAAGTGGATTCATGTTACTTTCCTTCTTGACTATGAAAGACAGACACTTGCATAAAGCTTTATTCTCATTGTCCCAGCTACTTTAGCCATCATCCTGTCCTACTGTTTTGCCAGATAAGTAGACAACCTCTAATCCCCAGCAATCCCCCTATGTATATTAAAATGTTCTTACTGAGATAATACTTGATTCATCCATGAGTTCATTGAGTTGCATGTTGCTTCGATAGCCCCAAGATCTTCTGTCAATAGATGTGCACATCTCCCACTTGTGCTGTGGCAGGGTGCCCGGCTTGTATTTATCGGCACAATTATAGTATCCTCCATGATGGCAGGAGCAGTTATTGCACCAACGGTCATTAACCACAACAGTATCCTAGAATGGTGAGACAGTTCAGAGTAGAAACTATTTTGACTTAGACACTCAATCCTTCTGCTGCAGTGGTTCAAAGGAACAAGTTTGTGGGTTTTGTTCTGGGATCTTTGGTTGCTAGTCTCCTGGATAGCTCAGTGGTTTGAGCATTGGCCTGATAAACCCAGGGTTGTGAGTTCAGTCTCTGAGGGGGGTCACTTAGGGATCTGAGGCAAAATCAGTACTTGGTCCTGCTAGTGAAGGCAGGGCGCTGGACTTGATGACCTTTCAGGGTCCCTTCCAGTTCTATGAGATAAGTATATCTCCATAAATACTTTAGATGCCCTTAATAATTTACATGCTTCGACTGATCCTGAGGTTTTGACTTAAATTCTGCCAGTATTAGAAGCTGCCTGATTTTCCATATTTATGTAATGGCCAGAAGACATGAAGGAAATGCTGACAGCAGTACCTTGACAGGACTATCATTATAAAGCCAGGCAAGGAAAGATGTAGAGTTCCAGTATGTTTCCGGACCCTCCCAGTCACCATCTGACCAAACTAGATCTGGTTTATACCTAGGAGACAAACAAATATTACTAGAAAATTTAACATTCCCACTTCTGGTCCAGTCCTAAGAGAAGACTGTCCCAAGGCAATGTTTTTAATTCTTGCTTATGAAGTTCAATTATCTTTGCTTTCACACGCTTCTCCTATTGTATGACGTAACCAGGAAATGTGCTTGGTGGGGGGAAAAATAAAACACACACCACGAGCGAGATCCTTGCAGCAGCAAAGGATGGGAGTATCATTCATTCCCAAAGTTGGGGTGTAGCACTAACAAAAGAGGGTAAGTGCAAGTTGTCTCTGTGCTGGCATAATGGCCAGTAAATAATACTGAGGAAAAAGTGTTCCCAAGCACAGATAAATAACGTGATCCCCTTCTTAGACCACCTCAAATCCCAAATGCTACTGTAGGAAGGTGAGATCTGCCTTGTGATTGGAACAGCAAATATTAAAGTGTCTCCCTTCCTCTGCCCCACATCCTTATTCCCCTACCAAATAAAGAAATACAGTAATATTCAGGGTGCTAAAAGGCTGCAGCTCTTACCTTAAAACAAGATCATAAAGCTCTGGCATAGTTTTTGAAATGACAAAATTCTGTGTCTTGAAGCCATTTTTTTTGTCATCTAAATATAGAGGATTAAACCACTCTAAGAGAGAATGGTACAGTCCATAGCGTATGTTCCTTAAATATTAAACAAAGAAAGGAAAGAGATGAAAGTTGGGTTAACAAAAAAGTACCAGTTTGAAAAAAGATCTCACTGCATATTCACTGCACTTGTGACACTTACAATATTAGGAAAAAAAAAAAAAAAAAAAAAAGAAGACAAGAACCTACTATTGTAGTAATCAGTGCTGAGTCTGCATTAGAGAATGCTCTATCTATTCATAGGTTTCAAAATACTTCCTAGAAGTGGGTAAATATCACCCTCCTTTCCTGACATATGAGACAGAGATTGAGTAACTTGCCTAAAGTCACACATTGAGTTAGTGGTAATATCAGGAATATAGCTCAGGTTGTCAAACTCTGATTTCCATGCTCTATTCACTGGACCTTACTGCCATCATGTAGAAAACCAACAGGAGATTTAGGTACATGAGTTCTCTTACCCTGAGGCAGAACAGTTTTGTTGAAAGGCATGTGCTTAGTGACATAATTTATCAAAAACAACTAGGAGACGCTAATGGGCATCTAATTCAAGAAATGGAAACGGTTCTTAGGTAACAGTTTTGACAGTACATACAAGAGCAGTGACATACCTTTCTCTGAGAGCTTGTCCCAGTTCACCCACTAGGTCTCGATGGGGCCCTGTATCCACAGAATTCCAGTTCCAAGACACAGGAGACCCCCAGTTTGTGAAGCCCTCATGATGCTTTGTAGTCAGCACCACATACCTGTGGAAATCAAAGCCTCTTGTTCAGAAGGAAATAGAACCTATCTAAGATACTCCAAATCTTCTGAATAAGACTGGTACTTGCAAAGCAAAGGACATGGTAATGATGGTGTCAAGAGCTGTCTCAGATTCCTTTTCTAAATGTACCTGTTTGCAAATTCTCTCCTAAGACTTTACGAGTTTTAAATGAATTTTATTGCTGATAAAAAGTGACAGATTGATACCCCATGCAGACAGAACACAAGTAGTGAAACAAATGCCTTACCCTCAACGTGGAGGGAGAACTTTTAAGGGCAAAAGAGTAAACCTAAGAATAAAAAACATTAGTGCTGTCAGAGTGGCATCTTTCAACAACACTAAATCCATGTTCAAAGTTAAACACTTTAAAGCCACTGACTGAGTGATAAACCACCACTTCCAAGTGCTTCCATGGTTCCAGTGAACTTAATAGTTTTCAGACTCATTTTGCAAAACCAAATCATTCTTCCTTTGTGTAAGTTTGTAGAAACCATATCTCACTAAGTCCTTAGAAAGAGACTGCCCATTGGCTAAAAGAGGAAGCAGCTACTCAAGTAAATCACCTGACATCTGCTCTGATGGAAGGCAGCAGAAACTGGTTCCCTCTAGCATCTAGTTTCGATTAATGCAAGATTTAAAATCCACAAATGTGTTCCTTTCCCTGGGAATGATGCATCCTCAGGGTGCTACGATCCAGGAGTCAGCCCCAGCAGGGAAACACACTACAGGAACCAGCGTTCTGGCCTACGCAGTGGCTCTGCATCCCAGAATGGAGCAGGCCAACGACCTCTACAGCTGCTTTATGGGCACAAAGGTCACCAGTGACTGCACTCATTGCACCCGTGCCCCAAGGGACTCTCCTAGAGCTTTCTCCCCCAGCAGAGCCCAGGGCCACCCTGCCCTCACGCATCCCTTCCCCTCGCCACCGGGCTACTCCCTGCTCCGCCCCTCAGGGTGCCCCCTTGCCCTGGTTCGCACTCTCAGGTCTCGGCCCATCCCCCAGGCTACTCTACGAAGGGGCCCCGCACTCCCCCCGCCCCAGGGCTCCCGCCGGGACTGACCTGGCGCCGGCCTGCTCGAAGAGCCAGGCCCAGAAGCGCGGCCGGAAGTCGCGGGCGGTGAAGCGCGCGGCGAAGTCGGCGTAGGTGGTGTTGGGCGGGAAATGCTCCCGCACGAAGCGCTCGTAGTCGGCGCGGCGCTCGCCCTGCCAGTGCCACCAGAACCACTCGGAGCCGTAGGCCGGCACCGAGAACACCCCCCAGTGCACGAACACCCCCACCTTGGCCTGGTCGAACCACGCCGGCAGCGGCCGCGCGTCCAGGCTGGGCCAGTCCGGGCTGTAGCGGGGCCCGCAGACCGCCGCGGCTACCAGCGCCCCCAGCAGCAGCAACCAACGCGCCACCATCTTCCTCCACCCACGGGACGGGAGCCGAGACGGGCCAAAAAGGTGAACACAGGGAACTAGGAGCTGACCACGTGATGGGCACCGTCCACGTGATGAGCAGGGCCGGCGCCATTGCTAGAGAGGCACTGACCACGTGACGTGCAAGGGCGACGCCATTGCTAGAGAGGCACCGACCGCCTGATGTTGAGGAGGAAAGCCATCGCCAGCGAGGCAATGGCCACGTGGTTCCTGCGGCATGCAGGGGGCACGTGCTGCCCCTGGGATTGTCACAGCTCAGGCACTGAGGGAGAGAGCAGGTCCCAGGAGCTGGGGGCCCATGTCCAAGGCTGGGAGGAGCTCATGCCCCATAGAGAGCACCACCCTGAGGGGTGACCCACTGGCACCCTGCCGGCTGAGTCTGACACAGGCCGGCCCTAGGTGTAGCTCTAAAGCTTGGCTCTTTCGCCCACAGCAGCACGTTGGTCCAATGGAAGATGTTACCTTACCCACCTTGTCGCACTAGTATCCTGAGACCAACACAGCTAAAACTCAGTATATAACACATGTAGGGCAATTACATATGTGACAGGTTGGATCACAGAAACCCCCCTTGGAAACTGCCAACTGATGTGCCAAGACTACTTCTGCCCCTGCTTTCCCTGCCAGCTTGGGACTCTAGCACCCTGTCCTGTTGAGCCAAACACGCCCGTCTGCTCCAGCACAGACCCAGGGTCTGAACCACATGCCTCAAAGATGCAGACTAAGCTGAAAGCGACTTGAGAAGTGTTCCTGTCTTTTATACTCAGATGTCCAACTCCCAATGGGGTCCAAACCCCACATAAATCCATTTTAGCCTGTATAAAGCTTATACAGGGTAAACAAATAAACTGTCCGCCCTCTATAACACTAATAGAGAGATAGGCACAGCTGCTTCCCCCCCCCACAAGTATTAATACATACTCTGGATTAATTAATAAGGAAAAAGTGATTTTATTAAATACAGAAAGTAGGATTTAAGTGGCTCCAAGTAGTAACAGACAGAACAAAGTGAATTACCAAGTAAAATAAAATAAAACACGCAAATCTGAGTCTAATACAGCAATAAAACTGAATACAAATAAAAATCTCACCCCCAGAGATGTTTCAATAAGTTTCTTTCACAGACTGGAAGCCTTCCTAGTCTGGGCACAATCCTTTCCCCTGGTACAGCCCTTGTTCCAGCACAGGTGGTAGCTAGGGGATGTCTCACGATGGCTGCCACTTTTGTTCTGTTCCACCCACTTAGATATCTTTTACATAAAGGGGGAATTCTTTGTCCCTCTCTGGGTTCCCACCTACTCCTTCTCAATGGAAAAGCACCAGGTTAAAGATGGATTCCAGTTCAGGTGACATGATCACATGTCACTGTATGACGTTATTACCCACTTGCCAGCACACGCGTATACAGGAAGACTTGCAAGTAAACCAGAGCCATCTGCAGTCAATTTTCCTGGTTGATGGGAGCCATCAAAATTCCAAACCACCATTAATAGCCCACGCTTTGCATAATTACAATAGGCCCTCAGAGTTATATTTCATATTTCTAGTTTCAGATACAAGAGTGATACATTTGTACAAATAGGATGACTACACTCAGTAGATTATAAACTTTGTAATGATACCTTACAAGAGACCTTTTCCATGAAGTATATTTTAATTACATTACATTCGCACTCATCAGCATACTTTCATAAAATCCTATAGAGTGCAATGTCACAACATAATTTTGCAAAGGCATCCTGATTTCTATCATAGCAGCCACTGGCGGCAAATAGCATAGACCTACGACAACACTGCATATAACTGCATAGTTACTCTAGGGCAGGAGCGGGCAAACTACGGCCCGGGGGCTGCATCCAGCCTTCCAGATGTTTTAATCCAGCCCTCTAGCTCCCACCAGGCAGCAGGATCCAGGGCTTGCCCCACTCCAGCACTCCAGCCAGGGAGCGAGATGGGGGATTTGCCCCACGCCATGTGGGTCCCAGAAGCAGTGGCATGTCCCCTTCTCCGGCTCCTACATATAGGGGCAGCTGGGGGCTTCGCACACTGCCAGGGCCGCCGAGAGTGGGTTCGGGCCCCGGTGAAAAATGTTTTTCGGGCCCCCCAGCAAGGGCGGACCGGCTAAACAGGGCTGACGAAGCCAGGGAAGCTGGGCCCCCTTCCGGACTGCTGGGCCCTGGTAATTTGTACCAGCTTCCCCCCTACTCCCCGCCATCATTGAAATTACATTAGGGATAAATGTGCCTCCTTAGTTGGATGAAAAGTAAACCACATTCATACACTTCCTTTGGAGCCATACTTGGCTGTAAATGTTCCTGGAAAAACAATCAAACTCCTAAACACTGAGGCTCTCAGACTGCCCAGTTCCTCAAAGCTATTTAGGCACCAATTGATTTCAGTGGAAGTCAGGAGCCTAAATACCTTTGAGTATCTGGGCATAAGACCCACTGTGGGCTCCATCCTGCAAGGTGCTCAACTTCCACTGAGTTTAATGGGAGAGCGGGGCTCTCCCCACCACCGCGGTGTGCTCGATGCCTTAGTGTATTTAACCACAATTGCATATAAAATGTTGCAGTCCCAGCAGCAGAGTGGTCATAGACCAGCCTTGTGCTACAGCCACGTGGATCAAAGCACATTTTACTTGGACCAGAACTTCATTTTAGAGTAGGGAGGAAAGAGGTAATTGATTGCAAGATGAGTGGGTCAAGGAGATCACTAGTTGACACAGTTGTGGACTTAGTCTGGTAAACCGGGAGGGCTGCCCTAAAATAGTGGGGACTGCTTCTGTTTATCCGTCCATCCATGATGTTTGTAGAGCACCCATCACTGTAATATCTCTGAAAGCCTGCTATGCTATCACTGTAGTATTCGTATGGTAGAGTTGGTCCAGTCTTCCTTTGGTTGGGTGTATCTGCTCTTTAGAGGGGAGGGACCAGCAGCCCAGATTTTTCAAGGTACTTAGACAGCTAATTCCCTTGGAAATCAATGGGAGTTAGGTGCCTAAATACCATTACAAATCAGGGCTCATGTCTTTTACTCACTAAGTAAAGTCCCAGGCACAGGGAGGGTGTGATCTGCAAATGTTTCACAACACCATTAAAGACAAATGGTTTCATTTCCCAGGCAAGGCATTCAGTCACGAATCCTCCCAGGAGCTACAAAGAAAAGCAGCTTTAGATTTTCTTCCTTTTCAAAGAAACAATCCAAAATCTGTCATATGTTTCCCCCGTCAAAGCTCAGGCTTTCAGCAGATTCATGTTTGTGTTGCACACAGTGTCGTCACAGATGGTTTCTATCTGTGAGGATTTCTGAATGCTGTCTGCTTCCGGGGTGATCTCTGAGATGCTCACCTTCTTCCTGAACCGCAAGCTAGTGTTCCTCAAAGAGGAGTGCAGCTCCCTGCTTCGTAGGGCATAGACAATGGGATTCACCATGGAGTTCACCAGGCAGAGGGTGCTGCAGAAGGCAAATCCCTTTCTGATCTGATCATTCAGGCTGACGAAGAGGCTGTACGTCATGAGAGCCAGCACTGGGGACCAGCATGTCACGACAATGGCCAGGACCATCACTAATGTTTTGGCGAGCATGATGTCCATCCTCATCTTTGCATTCCGCTGCCTAGCCTGGGTTTGGTGTTTCTCCATGTACACTGTGTGCTTATGAGCCTTCCACAGCACCCGGACATAGGCGTACACTATACACAGCAGCAGAATCATTACCAGGCAGATCCAGCTTGACAGATACTTGCTATCAATAAAGGGAAACAGCTCAGAGCAGGTTGAGTTTACCTTGCAGCAGTTCCACCCCATTAGAGGCAGGAAGGCAGTGAACATGGTAGCTATCCACACCACAGCCATAGCCACCACAGCCCTTTTCCTCGTCACGATGACCTTGTATTCCGATGGCCGATGAATACAGACATAACGGTCAAATGCCATCAGCAGCAAGCTGCCCAAGGACGCGGTGAAGGACGTGTTGACCCCTCCAAGCTTCAGCAAGAAGATCTCTTTAGAGGAATCAGTTCTGTTGAGGACATGGAAATCAAGAAAGCTGCAGACAAATACAATGCTGGCCAGGACATCTGCTAGAGCGAGGCTGCTGATCAAGAGGTAGGAAGGCTTTTTCCTGATCTTAGGGGAAGCAAATATCAGAAACAACACCAAAGAGTTTTCCAAAACACACAGAATCCCAACAATGGAGCACAGCACAGTTATGCCTGTTTTCTGAGTGGGGCTGCTGAGGACCATGTAACACGTCAGGTTCATGGTATTTATGCTGCAGTTGGATATCTGACATTTCTCCATCGTGATTATCCAGGACCAAAAAACTTTCCAAAGAGCAGGGGTCCCCTTGGTGAGCTTCAGATGCTGCTCTGAAAAAAAGATGTAGAGGGGGAAAAGTTACATTTGTACCCAGCACAAAACCCAACACACACAGCTAAAGGGACATGAAACAGTCAGACTATCCCCCCCGCCCCCCTGAACCCTCTTTGCAAAGGATTTGAAACCATACAAAGGAGAAAAGAGACCAGCGAGAAATATTTCTAGGTTCTCTGTCCAAAGAGTTCTGTAACTCTGGGTGGAACTGGATGGCCGAGGGTAGTGGCAGTGGGACAGACATAGGGGATGGCATATCTAAGCTGTCAATTCAAATCCTGCTGCTCTAAGGTGAGTAGTTCCACTGACTTTATTGGGATGACCCATGAAATTACGATGAGCCAGACTTGGTCCCAAGTCGCTAGAGATCCAGAGCTATTACCCCCTGATGGTCTCTGTGTGAAAAGAGTAGGTGATTTGTCAGCTCTTTGCTGTTAGTCTCAGCAGAAATGCCCTGGATTCCATTGTAGTCACCACAAGGGGTCAGTAATTACAAAGCTTCCTCTTTGACAGGTCACTATACGTATTATACTGTGGGCCAGTGGTTCTCAACCTTTCCAGACTGCTGTACCCCGGAAGCCTGAGCCCTGCTGCCCAGGGCTGAAGCATGTAACTTAGCTTTGTGGGATCCCCTGTGGCATGGGGCCCCAGGCAGTTTCCCTGCTTGCCACCTCCTAATGTCAGCACTGCACTTGCAACTCTCACCCCCCAAACCATCCTGCAACCCCCCTGAGATCGCAACTCCCAGGTTGAGACACTCTGATCTAGATGAGTTGACATACCCCCTGGAAGACCTCCGGGTACCCCCAGGGGTACACGTAGCCCTGGTTAAGAACCACTGCTGAAGGCTATGTGGTGTGAAATACAGAGTATTGCCAATTCCGAGCATTCAAAACTCATGAGTCAGGACTACAAATAATCATGAGATTTGTAAAAATAAGTTTGCAGTTCTTTTGATTTGCCTTCTGGGTTTTGAGCCTTTAGGGTTGCACACAGGTCACATTTTGAAGCTTTTCTGTACGATCATGAAGGCTGAACAATTCCTTACAAAAAAAATACAACAGCCGGTATTGTCATGTAATAGCATGACTCAAGGAGCTGGGCTTTATAAAAAACATCAACTATTGTAAGACTTATATTGCTTCATCGCCCTAATATCTGAGTACTTCCCAAGTATCTAAAACTAGAAATCATTGCTTTTTCTTACTTCCCAGGTTGTAGGAAAAATAGCAGAGTTGGTGAATGGGTTATTTTGTGTGTTAGTTGTGTAGTGCAAGTGACTGTGAGTGAAGAATTTATGGAGGGACAGGTAAGTCAAAGCCATGAGTTTTCATTTAGGGCCTGATCCAAAGCCACTGAAGTAATTACTTTCTATTGACTTCAGTGGGTTTTGGATCAGGTCCCTTGGTTCTGAAAGTGGTTAGATCTGTGGTCATTCTTCTCTCTTGTGGCAGTGAGTTCCACAGTCTAGATACAGATCCTGTGGAAGTTCTGTCTCACGTGCTCACAAGATTCACTTCTTCTGCCACTGGAATGCAGACACTGCAGGGGTGGCATGTTGCAGCTATTTAGCAGCACTACACACTTTAGGACAGGTAGGGAAGAATAACTTATCTAAGGGCATGTCTCCACTGGCACCATTAAAGCGCTTTAATGTGGCTTGTGTAGTCGTGGCATAGCGCTGGGAGAGAGCTCTCCCAGTGCTCTAAAAACACCACCTCCACGAGGGGAGTAGCTACTAGTGCTGGTGCATTGTTCACACTAACACTTTACAGCGCTGAAACTTGCACTGCTCGGTAGGGTGTTTTTTCACACCCCTGAGAGAGAAAGTTGCAGCGCTGTAAAGTGCCAGTGTAGACAAGCCCTAAGTGAAACTGCAAGAGGAATTTAGGGGGAGTAGATTGTACACTGATATAGGGCTTGATTAATAAAGAATTAAAGGAAGGTAATTTAATTAATGCAGATCAATATGGAAAAATAGATCCAGTAAAATTTAACCTGATATTTTTGGATGAAATTGCAAGTTTGGTTGATAAAAGTAATAGCATTGATGTAATGTACTTAGATTTTTGTAAGGCATTTGACATGGTACCATGTGACACTTTGATTAAAAACTAGAGTGCTATAAAATTAACAAAAACAATGAAGAGTCCTTGTGGCACCTTAGAGACTAACAAATGTATTTGAGCATAAGCTTTAGTGGGCTAGAACCCACTTCATCAGATGCATGGAGTGGAAAATACAGTAGGCAGGTATAAATATTCAGCACATGCAATACCACAAGGATTCCTCATTGTTTTTACTGATACAGACTAACACGGCTACCCCTCTGAAACCTGTCATAAAATTAACATGGCACACATCACATGGATTAGAAAACAGCTAACGTATTGGTCTCAAAATGTTATTGTAAATGGGGAATCATCAACTGGGTGTGTTTCCAGTGGAGTCCCACTGGGATCTGTTCTTGGCTCTACGCTATTCATTTTTATCAGCAACCTGGAAGAAAACATAAACTCATCACTGATCAAGTTTGCAGATAACACAAAACATGGGGGAAATGGTAAATAAATGAAGGGGACAGGTTACTGAATTAGAGCAGACTGGATCACTTGGTACACTGGGTGCAAGCAAGCAGTGTATGGTTTAATACAGTTAAATGTAAATGTATGTGTCTAGGAACAAAGAATGCAAGCCTTACTTATACAATGGGACTCTATTTTGAGAAGCAGTGACTCTGAAAAGATGTGGGGGTCATGATGGATAATCCACTGAATATGAGCCCCCAGTGTGATGCTGCGGCCAAAAGAGCAAATGCGATCTTTGGATGCATAAACAGGAGAATCTCAAGTAGGAATGGAGAGATATTTAACTTCTGTATTTGGTACTGGTGCAACTGCTGCTGGAATACTGTGTCCAGATCTGGTGCCCTCAGTTCAAGAAGGCTGTTGATGAATTGGAGAGGGTTCAGAGAAGAGCCACGAGAATGATTAAAGGAGTAGAAAAACCTGCTTTACAGTAATAGACTCAAGGAGCTCAATCTACTTAGTTTAACAAAAAGAATAAGGGGTGAGTTGATCATAGTCTATAAGTACTTACACAGGGAACAAATATTTAATAACGGTCTTTTCAATCTAGCAGAGAAAGGTCTAACACGATCCAATGGCTGGAAGTCAAAGCTAGACGCATTCAGAGTGGAAATAAGGAGTACATTTCTTACAGTCAGAGTAAATAACCATTGGAACTATTTAGCAATGGATGTGGTGGATTCTCCATCACTGTCCGTTTTTAAATTAAGATTGGATTTTCTTTTAGAAGAGGTGCTCTAGTAATCATTTTGGGGACATTTTCTGGCCTGGGTTATCCAGGAGATCAGACTAGATGATCACAGTGGTCCCTTCTGGCCTCGGAATCTATGAACAACGACCTACATTGGAATGTGGTTACATCCCAAGAGCACACAGCAACTTTTCGCAAGTTCTCTGAGATCTTTAATAACAGCAAGTGATTAGGACCCGGGATTTACATTTCTTCAATCCCTCGTGCTGAAGATGAATTATAGACACTTCAGATTTTCTGTTCAGTTGATTTCATCCTTGGCCATCAGAATGCCACACAAATCAAAGCCCTTAAACACATTTTAATATCTAACTTAGGCAAGTATATTGGTCACAAAACAGAGAAAGAACCGTAACTTTCCACAGCTGGATGCAGTACCACAAAATGGCTCCAATCCCAAAATGTGATCAGCACAGGCAGATGGTGAATCTCTAGTGATTCCTGAACCTCTGGGGATCGGCTACAGCACAGGATCGGGGTCCAATGAGTCTCAACAGCACCACTTCTGAGTAGGATAGGGTTTAGGACAGTGTTATTGAGAGATTTAATGGAATACTCATAGACTCATAGACTCTAGGACTGGAAGGGACCTCGAAAGGTCATCGAGTCCAGTCCCCTGCCCTCATGGCAGGACCAAATACTGTCTAGACCATCCCTAATAGACATTTATCTAACCTACTCTTAAATATCTCCAGAGATGGAGATTCCACAACTTCCCTAGGCAATCTATTCCAGTGTTTAACTACCCTGACAGTTAGGAACTTTTTCCTAATGTCCAACCTAAATCTCCCTTGCTGCAGTTTAAGCCCGTTGCTTCTTGTTCTATCATTGGAGGCTAAGGTGAACAAGTTTTCTCCCTCCTCCTGATGACACCCTTTTAGATACCTGAAAACTGCTATCATGTCCCCTCTCAGTCTTCTCTTTTCCAAACTAAACAAACCCAATTGTTTCAGCCTTCCTTCATAGGTCATGTTCTCAAGACCTTTAATCATTCTTGTTGCTCTTCTCTGGACCCTCTCCAATTTCTCCACATCTTTCTTGAAATGCGGTGCCCAGAACTGGACACAATACTCCAGCTGAGGCCTAACCAGCGCAGAGTAAAGCGGAAGAATGACTTCTCGTGTCTTGTTTATAACACACCTGTTAATGCATCCCAGAATCACGTTTGCTTTTTTTGCAACAGTATCACAGTTGCAGTATACTGATGCACTGAGCCTTCCGGTTCCAGAGCAGGTGTGTCTGAGATCAGCAAACACCTGCAGGAAGCCAAGGGGCTGGAATGCCCTCATGATGATTAGCAGCAGATATTTTGATTCTGTCCCTGATCTTACAGGTATGGGGGGAAGCTCACTATGCCACAGCCCATGCTGGACCTTGCTTTGGAAATCCAGGACTTCGGCCTGCAGGGTTGTTAATCCAGTTTTTTACACTAGCACTGAATGTACTCTTTGAAAACCACTACAATAGTGTGGGGAAGGGAGTTCGCCGAGTGTGCGCACACGTGTGTGAGTGGAGAGACAGACAGCACTCCAAGGATGAAAGTCTCTTGTGTATGGCAGACAAAGTTACAAGAAACTGCCAATGCTCCTCCTTTGGTGGATGGAAGTATTTCCTAGAAACAAAGCATGTGAGTTCAGTCATATCTGGAGCCTACAGTTCTCCGGTCCCTTCCACTCCCAGAACCCATGGAGAGCCTTTGAGGAGTTCTTTCCCTCTTATGAAGCAAACAGCTGGATTTCTCACCAGCTCCCCATGATTAGGGGTTAACTGTCCTGTTTCCTCCAACGTGAGGAGGAGGTGTGAAAAGGGGTTTATGCAGAGATTTGAAGGAAGCAGCTGAGGATGCTTGACAGACAGGGCGAGAGAGATGGTTCCAGTTCTCAGGGCAGCATGAATGAAGGTGGGAAGCTGAGGGTGGACAAGGAAGGGAAGAGGGTTGGGAGGAAGGCAGGGAGCTAGGGGGTGTCACAGTCACAGGACTCATTGCACCTCTTTCCCCCTTTGGTCTCTCTGAGTGCATCTCTTGAGGTATTCAACCTGGTGCCTGTACCTATCTCAGGGCCAGGGGTGGTGTTTGTCCACCAAGCTCAATTCCTGTGCCCCTACCAGTGCTGTCACACCATCACGCCAGGCAGGCAGGTATGCATAGCCACGCAATCGCACTGGGCAGGGTGTGCATGTCATTTTGGCTTTCTCTCAATCTATCTATTTCTAGGGACAAGCAGCTGAGTTCTTGCTGTCTTGGGAAGTGCTATTGTCTGCAGGTGCTTAATGCCACTACTGCTTGGGGTGGAACTCCATGATTCTCTCATTCTTAAACCCAGCCCTGGGACACAGCACCCTGTGGATCAACTGTTCTTATGCTGCAGATCTGAGTACAGACCCCTGCAGTTCTCCCCTTCAGGAGCCTGTGACCCGTGGTGTACAGGGACCACACAGCTTTCTGCTGGTCATCCTCAGGAATTAGCTCTTTGACCCAGGAGCGCCCTCTGCAGGCCAGTGATCCGCTTGCCGTTGGTTCCTGTGTCTCTCCCAGGACCCTGGTGCCCTTATCTCAGGGTTCTGCCTCCTGCAGTACCCCACCCCAGGGGAACCCCCCAAACACGTCACCTCAGTCGTGGCTACTGTTGGTCTCCCTTTAGCCCCTGCCCCCGGCCCCTAGAGCAGACTGCAGCATATCAGCCGATCATCACAGGCAACAAGGGGTTTGGACTGGCTGCCTTTACCCACCCTCCGGCTGCCCGTCTGCAGGCCCAATACCTAGGAGGTGTAGAACTAGGCCCTGCAGCCTGGGGAGCTGCTGGCCTAGGGCTTCCCAGCTCCTAAGGCCTTTCCCTAGCCCTTCCCCCCTCTAGGTCCCCAGGTGAGTTCCCCAGCAGCCAGGCTGTCTACCTCTCAAGTCAGAGAGAGACTCCTTCCCTCTGGCTTCCCTGGCCTTCTTATAAGGCCCAGTGGCTTAGTTTGGGTTGTGGCCTCAGCTGCAGCCACTTCCCCCAATCAGCCGGGGTTTTACTCCCTTGCCCAGCCCCAACCCTCTGTTCACCCCGCCACAACCCTCTCTATGGTTCTTTGTTCTCCTGCATTCCTGGGCCTTTTCCAAGAGGTTGACTGGAGACAAAGGCAGAATCAAAGTGAATCGTTCAGGCATTGCCCCTTAACAGCTGCTAAGTGTTTGTTGCGAGGCCACCTGTCTTTACAGACACATCTAGCCAGTTAAACCACGACAATCCTACAGAAAACATCCCAATAACCAGGCCAACATCCGGGATCAAACGATTACAGGGCAGCTCCCCGGGGAGAAGGGGGAAAGGAGAGCCGAGATGCAATGGGGACAACGGCAATATAGGTCAATGGTAATGCATGGATTTAATGTGGTAAGAGACAGGAAGCCAGTTCAGCTGTCACCACCCTCACAGAGAGCCGCTTATTCACGATGTAGCTGACACATTAGGAACCTGTGGGCAGAAAGCAGTTTGATGTCAATATCGAATGGGCTGTAAAATCTATTTTCTGGGGAGACCTCAGAACCCCTGGAGCTGGCTGTGAGCAGCTGAAAGAGAATTTTAAATTTCTGCCTGGAGCTGCAGGGGGCATTTTAAAGGGCCGTCCTAGAGACAGGACCATTTGAAAAAGTCTCTGGATGAATGTTATAGACAGGTAAATCTGCTGTGCATGCCTCTACTAGGGACAAAGAGGCTACAGAGGAGGAGCAAAGCACCAAATCCACAGGAGGCCTCTCATATCTCCTGTTGCAAAGGGACACAGGAACTATGGGCCTGATCTCCAGCTGTGGTTAATCAGAGTAGCTCCACTGAGATTAATGGGATGATGCCCACTTACAGGATCTGGCCCCCAAAACCTAAATCTGGGCAGCCTTGAACTTTGGGGGAGATTGAAATTAGATGTTTTCCAGTGCTGCACTTCTATGATTCTTCATAATGGGTCACACCAAAATGCTGGACCATGGCTGGACTTTATTAACCAGCCCAAAAGGTGGCTAATGTTTCTAGCACAAGATGCATGCTCTCAAAAACAGGAAACGTGAGCAAATCCACTTCTTCATTTAAGACTCTAGGCCTTAGGGACTTCCCTTTCTTCTCTCTGGTGGCTTGTTTCTGAGTGAGAGGAAGAGAGAGAGTAAAATGTCTTCACACTTTCAAACAGCCACTTCTGTCACTAGGTGATCTGTTATCTCCATCTCCACTCAGCGATCACATCTCCAGGAAGACAACCAAGAGAAATACTATAGACTTTAAGGTCAGCATGGACCACTGTGATCATCTAGTCTACAAAGCCACTGTCCTGGCTGGCTGTGACCAAATCCTCTGAGAGGAAGAAAAACTGTTAACTGCCCATGGAAAGAGCATTCTCCAGCTTGCTTGAGGGATTATCCAACAGTAGCTGAAAGGGGTTTAGGAGAGGGGTGGTTCTGAGGTTTGTTAAAGGGAGATGGAGCCTTTCGCTTCAAGGTTACCACATCCAATACATGTTGGTAGTGACCAAAAGCTGTTATCTATTGTGCACAGGCATAGACCATCAGATGTGTGTGTCTGTCAGTCTAAGTACAGCGAGTTGGTGGGTTTCACTCCAGATCCTTGTGGACAGGCCTTCAGATGGCAATAATCACCGTCATTATAGCACTCCATCGATGGTTGCAGCCCTGAATCCCAGCCCTGAACACTGGAGTTTCAGCTGTTAGCGGAAAATGTTTTCAAGTTGAAAGCACCAGCTGCATCTTTCTCACGCGGGGCTAAAAATCCCCAGGCCCTAAACACCCTCAATATTCTTTGAAAAGAGGAAATGTCCAAAGAGTTTAAGCCACAGGAGAGACAAGAGCCATTGCAACACCTAGCAAAATACTACAGATACAAACAAGGCTGATGGTGGGGGAAAGTGAGGGGGTGGGGAAATGCTGCACAGAGTGAGAGGACCTCAGCAGCGTTTGCTGTGGATTCATTAACTGCTGGAGGTCTCAGGTATTTGTGCCTGACGACCATGCAATCTCCCTCAATGACGTTTTCGGTTAGACGACTACAGCAGCCATAGGCAGCAAACAGGGGGAGGATGGAAAACAATGGAAAAGGTCTCGAAGACCTTTCCACACAAAGACTTCAGCACTGACAGGTGATTTGCAGTTTCCATCCCCAGATGTATCTTTCACCCCTGCCTCCCCTGTCACACCAAACGCTGCAATTGCTTTGGTTGCAGGACACACCATGCTATTAGGTGCCGTCCATCCAACTCAGTCTTATATTGGGCCTGATTCAATGTCTATTAAAAGAACAATCTGTTGACTTCAAGGGATATTGAACAAGGCCCACAGCATACAGCTGTCAAGTGCAGAGGTGTAGAAGGGATGTGGCTAAGGAGAGTAACCCGGGTGATTAGGGGGCCAGATAGACCAAAGTATAAAGAAAGAGTCAAACAGCCAAATAAGAATATGTTGGCTAAATGAAGAGCGTGGAAGGAGGGACAACTGGATGGTCAGACACACAAGAAGATAATACAGTAGACAGAGATTTGTTCAGTGAGTATCTGAAGCCCGTAAATACCATGGGGCCAACAGAGGGCTCCTGACACAGCAGAACCATCCCAGGCAGCAGGCTGTGGAGAGCTTATGCCACTCTGGACAGAGCCCAGCTTTGTGGGACCTCCTTGCACATCCCTGCATGGTGGAGGGACGGTCAAGCCATGTGGGGTCCAGGCATGGTTGGAGGGTCCTTGCCATTCTGGGAGAACAATGGGAGTTTTGCCTGAGAAAAGACTAAGGGTGAAATTCACTCTGAGCAGAGGCCCAGCACAAGACCTATACAACAGTCCAGGAGGGCTTATAATGGACATCTCTACAGGGAGGTGGATTTCATCCTGCATGGAACCTGAGTCAGGGACTCAGGATTTGGCTCCAAATGTTCACAGAAGCAGAACAGGAAGAATAAAGCCTGTGACATTTTGGGATTAGCTAAAGTTACAACACAGAGATGGACCTAGAACGAAGTCCTCAGATCCGAACACCCTCCATAGTCTGAGGAAGTTGGGTCCAGATCTGAACTCCGTGTTTCAGGACTATCCCTGCTATAAAATAACCCCAAGAATTTAGTAACAAATCGAGGCGGCGAGCTGGAGCTACAGGAGAACCGTAGCTTTAATAAAGGCCTGATGTAAAACAGATAAGTGCTGATCCTCCCTAGCAGAGGTTCCTACAGCTGGGGGCCATTACTTCCCTGCCTCAGCCCATGTCCAGAGATATTTACCCTACAAACACTGGGGCTTGATGCTTGATTCCTCATTGAGATCAATGGCAAAACTTCCAATGAGGTCCAAGGCGGCAGGCTTGGGTGCCAAGTTAGCCTTAACCTATCACCCTTGGAGCTTTGAGCTGCATTAGGTTTCCCCAGCAGCTCCCACGCAGAACTAGAAAGGAACCTATTCCTGAAAAACGGGTAAAGGAAATAGCTATATCACATGGGCCCAGTAAAATTCTGGGGAAAGCATCAGTGCCGCTGAGCGCTGTGCCGAGAGATAGACTGATGCAGGTGAAAGGGAAGGGCCTGACCCCACAAAGTCTTATGCACTATGCACGTTTAAGCACGTCAACAGGAATGTTCCCATGCATCAAGTTAAATAAGTGGGTAAGTCTCTGAAGGAACAGGGGCCGGAGTGTTATCTTCAAACGTTCTGAATACAGAAGTCAACCCTTATCACAAATCAGCCTGTGCGGGACATTTTGCACAATCACCAGAACGGGGTACATATCGTTCGTTCCACAAGACGAATGTGTCCCCTCTTATTGGCTGCAAAAGGCAACTTCAGGGACAGGTGGTTTTGAAGGAAATCAGACTTTGCCAGTTGAAAAAGCTGGACTGAGACCCTTTCAAAAACAACTAGATAATCGCTGAGCGTTCTTCATTGCATCCCAGGTTTCTGTGAGCACAGTCACTGCTGAAACACTGCCACAGGCCGTGGGCAGGTCTCGTGGAAGGTGCACAGACACAGCAAGTGTTCAACGGTGCATGTAAAGGCACAGGGACACTGTGGGAAGAAGGAGAATAGGGAATAGGCCAGGGGTTGCCAAACTGCGGCTCGTGAGCCACATCATGCAGCTATTTTATAGTTAAAGTGCAGCTCACAGAGACCACCACTTCCCCTCCATTCTCTGCTTACCGGACTGGGAGCAGGGGGGAGCTCGAGGCTTCCACCCTGCGGCGGGGTGATGGGGCACGGGGCTTGCAGCTGACGAAACGGTATGATGAGTCAAAAGGAATGGGTTATATTACTTGCTGTATGAGTTTGGGCAAGTCATTTGCTGTACTCTTGCCTGTGGCTCATTTACCTTTTTGGTAGAATGGAGATATCATCACGGAAATCACAGAGAGGCAGTGAGGCTAACATGAGATATTCAGTGTTACAGCACTAGAAGGGCGAAGTGCTATTATAAAATGTTTCATTTGGTAAAGTGCCAAACTGCAGCATGTTTTTAGTGGGGGAAAAAAATCTGTCTAATGTTGTCCAGCACACGCTGATCTTCCCATCAGTATTGCTGAGATATGATCTCTGTGCTATGGGTGGTGGGAAGGAGGTAGTTGATATACGGAAGAGGAACTGATGGAGGCAGCATACAGCAGGGTGTTGAATTACCTAGCTGGCTACCTCCTTGAAGCTTGTGGGACAAGCTGCCGAAAGTCACCCTTCTTCTCTGCTGAAGTCATTTGGAGTTTTCCAGTTGACTTCAGACCCTGGAGTGCCAGATTTACAGAAAAGCTCAGGTCCCATGTAGGTATAAGAACAGCATTGCAAATGGAAATACAGCGATAAAGCGTTGCAAAGTAACACTTCTGTTATTACACAACAATCTACACATACTGAAGTATAATAAGCCTTAGCCTTTGTGGGATACTTTTTAACTTCCGAGAGCTATTCAAACATACACCATACTTGGTGCTTCTAACTGGATAGGGTGACATCTGGCAACAACTCTGAGGTTTCTAAAGTAATTCTTCATAAGACAAGAGGAAAACAAGCCAGTGTAAACTCTGCAGTTTGAAGAGCTACCTTAATGCTCTCATTAAGAAAGCATTCCACATAAACATCAGTTCTCCCACCCCAAGCGTTACTTTCCATTGCAGTGTGTCTGAAACAACACAGGAAAAGGAGCCCATCAAACAATCTAAGGTGAATTCTGCCCTCTCCCCAAATGATAATGCACCTCTTCGAACCCTCAGCAAAATTCTGCCAGAGCTTGTGTGTGTATCAACACCGCTGAACTTGAAGACAGGGGTTCTCAAACTGGAGGTTGGGACCCCTCAGGGGGTCATGAGGTTATTACATGGGGAGTCGCGAGCTGCCAGCCTCCACCCCCAAATCCCGCTTTGCCTCCAGCATTTATAATGGTGTTAAGTATATTTTAAAGTGTTTTTAATTTATTAAGGGGGTTGCAGTCAGGGGCTTGCTATGTGAAAGGGGTCACCAGGACAAAAGTTTGAGAACCACTGCTTTAAGACGTGGCATACTTTATTGTGGGAAGGAGGGGGGAAAAAAAGAACCTTGCATGAAAGATATACCTTCGCGTTAGTGAATGAAATCTACTCACCTGTTTTTGCTTGGGTGTCAAGGCGGAAGGTGCCTTAGGGACTTCGCAGCTTTCCAACTGTCAGTGTTTCTTGTACAGCTGTGCACTGGTGACTGCTGCGTTCTCCCCTATTCTGACTCCTGCACTGGCTCTGCTTATTATTCCCCTGGGTAGAAGTTTGTGTTAGTCCTTTCCCCAGTCTCTCACTCTTCTTCATGTTCTCTTGGTAGAAAATATGTAATAAGTTTTTCCTTCCCACCCCACTTCCTCTCTGGGTTTTGTGCTCTGCCTTTCTGGTCATTAGAAGAACTGTAGTGACAGATGTTTAAAACCTGTCTCAGATGCAGGGAGTCAATTTGCTTGGCGAGAGTTTTCTTCTCAGTCTTCTCCAAGCGTAAAGAAACATTCAGGCTTCATTTCTTTTCTTGTAGGAAAGAAACATTCAGGCTTCATTTGCCTGATTTTTAGGGTCGGGGAGAGGACATGACCAGCATGTAAAATATTGATGCATCTGTATATATATTTATGTGTAGGCAGATGGCAAGGTCAGACAACTGCTGCTGATCTATTTATTTGTCCCAATAGCAACATATATCCTTCTATACCTACAAATTGTACAAACAACTAGTCTCTGAACAAACACTATATGTGAGCCTCATTTTACAGATGGCAAAACTGAAGCAAAGAGAGGGAAAGTGATTTACCAAAGGTCATGCTGCAAGGGGAATCAAACCTACATTTCCTGATTACCAATTCTGTGCTTTGTCTGTTAGAGCATCCAGTTTCACAACTAGGCTTTCCTCCAGACACTGTCTAGTCCTGGAGGTTATGTATGCCCCTCTTCTTGTGGGCAATTCACGTGCAGCTCTGAAGCAGAAATCTCGTAAGTGCTACATGTAACGCTTGGGAAGATCTTGATCTGTTACTTGTTACTGTTACCAATATTTTGTATATAGAGTAGAACCTCAGAGTTATGAACACCAGAATTACAAACTGACCAGTCAACCACATACCTCATTTGGAACCAGATGCACACAATCAGGCAGCAGCAGAAACCAAAAAAATAAAATAAAAAAACCCAACCCAAACAACAACAAAAAAACCAGTACAGTAATCTATTAAATGTAAAGTACTAAAAAAAATTAACGGAAAGTTTAAAAAAAGATTTGACAAGGTAAAGAAACTGGTTTTGTGCTTGTTTCATTTAAATTAAGATGGTTAAAAGCAGCATTTTTCTTCTGCATAGTAAAGTTTCAAAGCGTATTAAGCCAATGTTCACTTGTAAACTTTTGGAAGAACAACCATAATGTTTTGTTCAGAGTTACAAAGAACCTCCATTCCCAAGGTGTTTGTTACTCTAGGGTTCTACTGTAGATGGATTCTAACCCTCTCCCCCAAGTCGCTAAAATGGCCTCTGCCATGGGACAGAAACCACTTTGGATGCACTATGGACCTTTCTGCAGCTCCCATCCACTGGCATAACTCCTTGCTGCCATAAACCTGGCTCCAGACATGCCCTCCTGACTTCCCTGTTACTGCCTTGTTCTCTGCTGCCAGAGAGCAAGAGTCCATTCCCTTCCAACTTCTGCTGCCCACAATGACTACCAGCATCTTGATTCAGCAGCTTTTGGATTCTAATCATCACTATTCATTGACCGATGGATCATTATTGGGAAAAATGGGATTCTTGACATCCCTGTTTGCTGCTCATTTTCCTTTGCATCCTTCCTTCTCTGTCATAAGGCTTGGCCCCCCTTTTTCTATTGATTGTCTGAGATCCTTTACTATCAAGTTCATCTTCCTCTATCAAAAATATCCAGGCCACGGATCTATCTGCATTATCTGTACTCTGCTGCCACCTACTGGGGAGTTTCAGAGTAGCAGTTGTGTTAATCTATCCACAAAAAGAACAGGAGTGAGTACTTGTGGCACCTTAGAGACTAACAAATTTATTTGAGTGACAGTGTCTGGATACTGAAAGAGAGCAGCCTGAGAAGCAATAACAAATACAGGAGCACCTCCCATTGTTCTCAGCTGTGGAGCATGTGGAGCTGATTCTCCCCCATTCTCAGTGGTAGCTGCTGGGTGCTGAACATTTTTAAAAACCTGGCACATGATTGGCCGCTCCTTAGTGACTCTCTGGAATGAAACCTACTGTTAAGTAAGAAGCAACCCATGAGCAAAGGTTTTCACCTTAAATTCAGCTCCCAGGACAGGCAAAAAATAAAATAAATCCTTTGACCTCCATAAGAGCAGGGCTGAGCTCCTGCAGGGCTAATGAAGCAGAGAGATACATGGCCTCCTGAATCAACAATGACAAGTGGGATATGCAGACAAGGTCCCCAGGGATGTAGCAAACTTAAGAGGCTCAAGCTTCTCAATTAAGTGATAGCCATGAAAAAGGAAAATTATGTGAACGGCCAAAGAGAACAAGATTTAGGACCTGAATCCAAGCCTGTTGAAGTCAGAGGAAAGATTCCCATAGACTTCAGCAGGTTAGGATCAGGCACTTAGGCCTGCCTTGATTTCAGGGGGAGTTAGGCATCTAAATACTTTTGTGGATCTGGGCCTGATAGTCCTGAGCATTCGGAATAGTTAACTTCTCCTCAACGCATTATCAAGGAACACTGGGCTCTTACCCATATATTACGTGGCCAAAATCCTGAACCTCTTGTCTGCTTTTTACCTGAGTAAGGATTTTATTTGATGTGTCGGGATAGCTGAGGCAAACATTTCTGGGTTTTGCTTATTATCAAATTGCCAGGAAATTATTTTTTAAAACTGCAGTAAAAATATAACCAGCCCCCTCCCCAAATGAAAGTTCCTGTGATGTGGTTTTGTGAAACAATTTATCTGTAATCTGTGCAGAGAAATTAAACTACATTATGAAACAGATGAAGGTGGAATTCAATATTTCCTATTTTAGATGGACTCAGCTTTTACGGATGCGTACACACACACACACACACACACACACACACACACACACACACACACACACACACACACACACACACACACACACACACACACACACACACACACTATTACATGAATTTCTAAAACCATATGAGCGGCTTCAAAATAAACCCTTTCCCAAACTCCAAATATGTAATCCCCCTGCCCTCCTGCAAAAGAAACATGATTTGATTTTCTCATTGTAAATAATTTTTTGGCAAACTTTTGCTTGTATTGAGGTAAAAACATTAACCTGATGAAGAAAGTTATTGTAAATTTGAAAAATCAGCAGATCAGATTAAAAATAAGGGCTTGGTTTTACAAATGGATTACTTGCAGAAGTAAGGGATAACTGCATGAGCAAGGTTTTGCAGGACTGGTCCCACAGAATTACCTTTGCCTCTAGGGATGCTTCAACATTCCACCTGCCCTGTTCAGCAGGCCTTTTCTCCCTGGATCTGACCGATCCTGACACTTGCAGAGTGCTCTGGGACAGACTCCCGACGGTCAGCACAGGTGACTGAGACTGGCTAGGGCTGCCTCTCACTCTGGCCAAGTTCTCGGAAGCCCTCCACTGCATGCCCACCAATAAATCAGCTAATAGCTTGGTAGCCATGTAATCATGGGGCTTATTGCCTGACACCTAAGTAGTGGGTATAAATAAATGCTCCTGTCATACTCTTCCAATAAACATGAATTCAGTAGGAGTGTAACAGCATGGGGTTCCCTCCACCTGCACACCTTGCTGTAAACAGTCCTCACACAATCCTCGGCAAGCTCAACACCATGCTGGATGTGTGCTTGTGTCCCACAACGTAAGGCTTTTACCTTTTCCCCAGGTACAGGGTAAGAGATCTCACTTCATAGAACTCCTAGACTTCTGTAACCCTCCCCACTCTTCAGGCTTCCTGTCTCTCTTTGAGCTGTCCTCAGCTGACCAGGTGGGTGTACGGGTCTGCTGCCTATGCAGATCAGCCTGTAGGATTGGGCTTATAAACACAGTCATATCTTCACCCACTGACATGAGGTCACCTCTGGAGTGGAACGCCTGTAGGTGTTTAACAGCATACAATGCTAAACAGCATTTTAAGGCAGGAAGTGAAGAATATTGCATCCATTTGAAACTGGGCTGGGAATGTAGGTAGTCAGTATAATGTTCTAAATTGGAGTATGGCCAAGGGACTAGGGAACCTACCCCAGTTCTTGAGAAACATGTCATAGGATCTTTAAGGATCTCCAATTTTCAGGACTTTAGCTTCACGTCTCATTATGTGCAGGGTGCTAATTTTTGGCCTCCTTGCACTCCAGAGGTGGGAGCATTTCAGTGGTAGAGTGATTCCAGTGTGTACTGCGTACTGGGATATTCAGTGTCCTTGATTTTTAAGGAGCACATGCCACTGATTTCAGTGGGGAATTATGCTGAAAATCAATGGTGTGCTATGGCCCACAGGGCCTGATCCTGCCCTGTGTAGTGTCAATGCCTTCAATGGGACTACTCATGTGAGTAACCTCACATGAGTAAGAGGATCAGGATTAGATCCATAGTTTATCAAAAGGGATCATCCAGGACAAATATATTATAATAATGTAAAGCAGTGGTGGGCAACCTGCGGCCCATCAGAGTAATCTGATTGCGGGCCACAAGACATTTTGCTGACTTTGATCGTCCGCAGACACTCCTCCCAACAGCTCCCAGTGGCCATGGTTCACCATTCCTGGCCAATGGGAGATGCAGGAAGCAGCAAGCCACAGGGATGTGCTGGCTGCCGCTTGCCACAGCTCCCATTGGCTGGGAATGGTGAACCAAGGCCATTGGGAGCTGCAGGGGCCATGCCTGCGGACCATCGACATCAGCAAAATATCATATGACCCACAATCAGATTACCCTGATGGGCCGCATGTGGCCCACAGGCCGCAGGTTGTCTCCCTCTGATGTAAAGTATTTCCTGGTATATTCTTATACTTCCTACATCTGCTAGAACTACTCTAAACCTCTGCTTCAGAACGGTAATAATAGCCCTCTTGATCACTAGGAAACATCTTAACTTTAAGAGCTACAAATTATCCCCTGGCAATGTGAGTTGGTAACAACCTTAGCTGTCTCTTCCTATCTGTTTGGAAGACACTTAGCACATCTGGGGCAGTACTGTAACATAAACAATAATTATTAAAGGGAGCTACACACAGCAAGGAGAGAATAGACTGACTCCAGAGTAATGCAGCTGGTCCTCAGTTTGAAAGCCAGCATCTGAACCCAAATCAATCCCTGCTAGATTGCGTCTTTATTTCCAGCATGATTCTTTGAACCATAAAACAAAGTTTCCTGTATTTGCAAAAAGAATCATAGTTTCTGACAAAAGAATGAATGTTATTAGAGAAAAACACTATTATATCAGGAATATAACTGAGACAACACTATGCCTTTTAATAAGGCTTTCTGGCATCTGGTATAAAGTAAAATTGTCTTGCCAGAGTGGAAGCAAGTGCTTATAAATTGATTGTATCATCTTTTTCTTTTTACTCCCTTCTGTTCTGGATTTAAAACCTGAGGCTGTATGAACTTCCCCTTGGCATCAGCAGCAGCCACCATATCTGTCAACAGCCTTGTGTTGGAAAATCCTCATCCCCAAGCCAAAAAGTTAAAATTAATTATTAATGTTGACATTCTCACAGAGAGCAGGTTCTGCTTTTTCTGTCCACTTGTAGCCCAGCGGAAGTGAAATGAACAAAATAGTGCTATACATAAGGGCAACCATGGCACTGAAAGAAGATCTGAATATACTGCACCAGACTAGAGGAGTTTAAATTAGGCAACTCGTCCAAGCTTGTAAAAAAAAAAATGTGAGCAAGGCATGAACCTCTGATGTTTATAATAGACTCTTGGCAAAAAGTGCAAACCTCTTGCTCTGTGATCATATCAGACCGCCTCAAATGAACAGCAACTGAGCTGTCTCAGTGATTGAATTAAGGACTTCCAGTGAACACTTTTGTGATGTAAGCTGAAGTGTGGGTGATCCAGTAGGGGGCATTCCACCCTCCAAATTAGAACTCACTAACCTACGGGCCCCAGAGTGTTGCTAGAGGAAACTGTATTGCAGGGAGTAGCGTGGAATTCAGGAGATGGCACTATTCCTGCTGAGTAAGCACTGACCCCAATGCCCCAGCATGGCATGAAGGCACACTTGATGGAGATTATGTATTGCGGAGACATACACAATTTGGCCTCTATTGTAACATAAATAAAATGATATAATAATTGCTGTATGAGGCTAAACAACTGCTAAGTCCCACCCCAGAGATGGCTGCATTGGTGGATACAATGATTCCTTAGCGCTCTGGGATGAAAGGTATGTGTAGAAGTAAGATAATATAAACACATCATCCATACAACCATTTTTATTACCAAAAACTAAATGTTTAAATTGCTAAGGACCCGATTTTACCACTCTTATGTTGAACAGTTCTTAACTCTAGCAACAGTCCCAAATACGAGTACTAATTCAGGCTTCCATACACCATTGTAGGAAGTAATTTGTGAAGCCATATAGACATCATTCTGAAAGAATCATGGAGTTAAAATCCATAATGTAAAAGCAACCTTTGGCTTTTTTTCTTCATCAAATACTCCCACCCGGTGCAGTTTAACCAAAAGTGCAAGATTTAATTTATTATTTTCTAGTCCACATTTTGTGATGCAATGCACAATATTTTGCAGTTCTATTATAAAACATGATTACTCCGTACAAATACAAGTGAAAAATTAAAACAAAACAAAGGGTGTAAATAAAGCGAACCAGCTCTGTACAAACACCCTGGACCTTTGCCCCAGTTGCTATCTCTCCTCCTGAAGTAGACGCTGATGTAAAGTAAATATGCCAGAGCTGTGTCTATAGGACCTCTAGCTCTGCTCTGCTTCCATGTGAAGGGCTTATTCTATAAATACTTCAGCCTCTATTTTGGATTCCATTCAGCAATACTGTAAAAGAAGGAGCACAGAACAGGCAAGCTTTAAACCAGGGTAAGAAAAAACAGAGATTGAGGAGAAGATAGCAAATGTGCGAATATAGTGTCTCCTCTTTGATCTGTTTCCTCTTTCTTTCTCATGTTAGAAAAGGATATGAAATAAAAACCTTTAATCCTTAAACCCTGCTGGGACAAGCTTTTTTTCAAACTATATTTGTTTTCACGGGAAGTATATGAGGAATTAACATGATGGATATGAAAAGCTTTCAATGGCCAATGATAGTCTATTATTATTTGTTTGTATTATAGTAGAACCTGGCGGCCCCAGTCAAGAGCAGGGCCGCATTGTGCTAGGCCAGGTACAAATACATATTAAGAAGCAAAGAGTTTAAAATTGAATAGACAAGCCAAGCAAAGGGTGGAACCAGAAACAAGGACAGAAAGATGAAGAGAGACACCAAGGCCACACTGCAGGAAAGCCAGGAATAGCACTCAGGGCCAGTTCCCTTTCACCAACCACACAGCCTGCTTACTCTAGTGTGCATCTTCTGTACGAAACAACTTTTGAAAATCCATTCTTTACCCTGAAACTCACAACAATGGCATCTTGTGCCAGGTTATATAGAAAATATATATGCTGAACATGTACAACAGTCCCTTTTCAGAGTTAAGTATCTTATCCTGACTGTTGTCAAAAGTTTTCAGGAACAAATCCCTAGCTCTTTCCCTAAATTTTGTTCTGGCTGTACACCACATTTCCTTTTCATATCAAAGGTATTACTGGGTTTAAACAAAAAACATCTTAAAGGGTCACTGTCAAGTCAGTCATGTTTTTAGTTATTACATAAGATTTGTTACTAATAACACTGTAGGTCATTAAAAGTTAAATACATTGCAAAACAGTGCTTTTTTCACCATTTATGCTCTTGGTTTTCCTTTTTTACATTTCAAATGGAAATAGATAAGTCAGTTTCATTTTTGTTTTTGCTCCGTTCCCCTTTCTAGCAAAAGGTTTCTAGTTTTAATGTTTGGGTTGCAAACAGGGCAAGTGAATGCTTACATCCTACCAAACAAAAATATATTTCAGCAGAAATAAGAGTATTTTATAAATATTAGGTCTTGTTAAGTTATTTTTAACTAAAAATTTGAAGCTGACTCTGTCCCTTTAAACTGATGGATTTCTATCTTCCCTTTGAGTCATACATTAATAGAACAAAAGGATACAAATTCCTTCACTACCAATACAGAGGGCCTGGGAGCCAGAAATATAACCTCCATAAATGCATATTCTGTGTATGATGAGCTAAAGAGCGACTAGTGCCTCTTGGAAAACTTTGGGAAAAAACAGAAATAATTCTGCATATACTTTAAATATAATATTTCTCTTCCTTTGATTTGTATTATTACTAGACAGACAATAAGGTTGCACAAATGTGTCTGAGGAATGAATGTGAAGATTTAGGAGCTGCACAGGTATAGCTGAGGGCAGAAATATTGTTACTGGCAATATTACAAGACTCAGGAAGAAGCTAGTGTAATTTCAGGCTAAATTCACAGATTTTTGCTCCAGACCCCTAAATGCCCCTCCCCCCCAGGATTGAATTTACAACCTTAGGTTTAACAGGCCAATTCTCAAACCACTGAGTTCACAGAGTGGGCATGTAGAAAAAACTTTATCGTCTCTTGTACAGTGAGACACAATGAACCTGCAAGCCATTTTTAGTGTTACTTCTGAGCATATAACGATGCTTTGAGTAGTGTCAGGGAGGAATCTAACTGTACAGATAATGCTCCTGAAGTACCAGTGCTTATTGAATTAATTCAGATCACTTATGTAGGGAGTATAGAAACCCTGCCAGGCTCATATTAGTTATTTGGAAAAAAAAATGCTTCAATAAACAGCTTCAAGTTCTTGGAACATACCTGTTTATGTCTCATCTTTTTGGAATGTTTGCACTGAGAATATTCAAGAGCAGCTGTATCAGGCACAACATATGCATATGATTCTCTATCAGAAGTAATGTTTGGAACACTGTGCCAGAAATTAGTTACAGAGGCATCTTTATGAAACAGATGTGTGGATGTATTAACATTAGAAGGACCAAAGCGACTGGATTATAATCAACAATCTGATGAGAAGAATATTAAAGTGTTTGGGAATTTCCTGATACAGCCCAATGCCAATAATAATTTTTGCTTTCTCTCATGTAGAAAGGACAAAGTAGACTTGATAGGATACCAACAAAAAGACAACATGGGAATACAGGCTGCCTACAACATGGAAAATATAAGCATTCATGTGGACTGGTTTATAGAGGGCAAATTAGTGCTGGATTTGTTTAACCAATACACCGATAACGTTACCTAAATTTCTCAAGGTTATTCGTAAAAAGTAAAGGAAAAACCCAAATGCTGTGACAAATCAAAAGAAGCGAGACCCTTTCAGCACTTTTCAAATTCCCAGTGGAGAGTCAGAATAACTCAGAATTAAAACATAAAGCAGAATAATGTATCCTCTCTCCTTGCACTTTCAGTAGCCATTCAATTGACTTTTTTATGGGTCAAATCATATGGGCAACCAAGATAATCCCCAGGAAATGTTGTGTCTTCTAGAAGCTGCAGAGAGGAGAGTGTCAAGCATTTAATTATAGCAAATTCACATCAAGCCCCTTTGCTAATTGCTCTACATACAAGAGTGATACATTTCAAAGAAGGGAATGAGCTTTCAGCTTTAACCGGAGAACACAGGAATCAAGTGGGAAGAGGGACGACATTCTATCTTTGTTTGAAGCCATTGAGATATTAGCAGACTTAGTGACCTGTGGACACATGAACCACAATGACTTCATGGATTCTGGATAAATGACCCATGACAGAACAATAGGTAGGTAGCATGCATCACTTTTTTCCATGGATTTTCTGAACTTAAGAGTATTTTATGATGACTGTTGAAAACCCGAGGTCCTCAAGAAATGCTGCCATCTGGCTATTGGCAAAATTCTGAGTAAAGGATGGACTCCATTTCAATAACCTACTTTCATGCAGAAATTTTTAAATGTAAGCGGAAATTGACACATTAGAGTTTAGGTAGGTTGATTATATTTATCTAAGTTTATGTTTGGCTGGGAAACCAACACTAACATCTGACTCCCATAAAAACCATGAGTGATTAAGTACCTATAGTGTATGATTCACACAAAACTGGGTGCCTCTGGCAGCAAATCATCCATCAAACAATACTAAGGCACTGGCTCAATACTGACTCACCAAATGAATCACCAACACCAGTTCCTGCAGCACCACTGATAGGAGGATGAAGTCTCCCACCCAGCCACTGACCTGGCACAAACATGCTTAGTTTATAAGATTGGACAAGATCTCAGTTTGAGGTGATACACTTGGATTTGGGATCATGGAGGCCTGGATTCCAAGGCTTTGTCTACACTGGAATTTTTGTGCAAAAGCTACATACAATGGCTAGCACTGGTGCAACTCCACTTTTGGTAGCAACATTGATGTAGATGAGCTTCTCATAGCTGTTGATGTTCTCAGGGCCTGATTTCGGGGCAGGCAACCTGGGGTGCCGGAGTTGAGGGGGTGCCAGGCTCGGGGTGCTGTTTCTGTCGTTAGTGACAAAAGAGAAAATAGAATGTTTGAAGTAAAATGTTTCAGGTATCCTGTACATGGATTATTTTTTTCATTAACCTCCTAGAATTGCTTGTTATTTTATCGCTTGAAAATGCTGTTGGCCATTCTTTGAATCTCTCAGACGCTGTGCTTCAGTTCATGAGGGCAAAGTCGAGAATAGCGATCCTTTGAGTGAAAGGACTAGGGTTTACATTCTAAGGCTGTCACCTACTGTAACACTATTTAATACTGGTCTGCCCAATGTTGGGGCCCAGTTCAATTTCTTGAGGTTAGTACATGTCAGTTATTCTAAAATTAAAAAGCTTCTATAAGCTTATAGGAAATCAATTCATTTGCTTATATATGGCGTGAATAAATACAGATTTACAGACCCTAGTGTGGAAATTTATTTTCTTATATGACAGGGAAAAATCGTGTTTCCAAATTGTGGATCAAAGTCATAAAATGGACTACAAATGCAATAAAAAACCAAGGTATTCAAAAGTTTAACAAATGGGATGAGGGGGTGCTGAAGACACTCCTCGCCTGGAGCACCATTTGGTCTAAGGCTGGTCCTGGATGTTCTTAATATTGTGTCATTTGGACATGCTTTCAGGAGGATTAGATGACACAATATGAAAAATTATAGCGACCACAGAAGCCTTGCTTAGTTGTTCCTGGTAGTGGAGCTACTGAAATGGGACATAACTGAAGGGAAATAATTAACCTAAAAAACCATGTTCAGTTTGACCTTCTGTAATAGTCACAATGAGTCAGTAAAAGAGGAACCAGTGGGATGCACATTGCAATAGAATCCCTTAGCAGCAGAGCCATTGGAAAGGAAGAGAGAAGACTCATGGTAGCATCAGAGTTGTGTTTGAACTGTCTCCCCAGAATGGTGTTTCCCCAAGATCAAATAGTCCAGATGTTAGTGATGGGGGAGATCTCCGGGGAAGACCCAGAATAAAGACTGAGTCAGACATTCTGTGCTATGCCTTCAGGAAGTGCAGTCTGGAAGGTGACTGGGGTTTTAAGCCACCTAATATGCACTGGTTGCTCTGGCTCATGGCACAACGTAGGCAGTCTCCCCAGGGCATCCTGTGGCACGTGGTGCAAGTCAGAATGGCCAGAGTGGCATGAGGCACTCCACTCGCATCCCCAATACATCCTCTGCACTGAGATCTAGGGATGAGGAAGAACCTGAATAGGGCTGCCTACAGCAGCTGAAAACAAGTGACTATGCTGTGAGAGTTCTCTCCTGGTCCCAGAGTACCACTGGAAGGCAGTATCCTGACTATGGTTTCAGAGCTATTACTATACTGTGTGAAATGCTGGCGCTTTTTTCGATTTTATATTGAGCGCTGTGTTGTTTGGAAGCTCTAGACTGGATAAACTCTGTCTTTTACTTTGAAATAAATACTGAACTCTTCTTTGTGTGCACAATCTTTTTCTGAGTGTGCACACATTTTCCTGGAATGTTGTAGCTAAAGAGTTTCTGTGCAGATATGTGGCTTGTTTACCACTGTCTTTTCCCATTCCCATGTGCGTCCAGCTGAATGGATGTCAGCCTGACCCCAAATTGATACAGAAAGAGACAAGATGTCTTTTTAAATATCTAGAAAGAGATAGCAAGGAAAAAACAACTAGTCCTTGTGTCATCCTTGGTTTGAGTTAAAAATACACTGTAACTCTGTACCATAGCTCAGAGGGCACGTTTGTAGCATGTAACATGTTATTTCTAAACTCAAAATGTTATCAGGAACCTGTTCTCCACACAATTCAGACTGAAAAACATCTATAAATCACAGGATGAAGTGACATTTCAGCCAGTACAAACAAAATAAGGATTTTAACACCTTGAGTAATGAGCTGATATGCACGGGAGAACAGTTATTTATTTGAGATAACTACTGCAGTTTCAAGGCCCAAATAGTTGTATACAATACAGCGAGTCCTGTTTCTACAGCCTGATGTTTCAATGTAAGAAACTAGAAGAATCTCAGACACGAAAGGAAGCAAGATGCCCTAATGCAAATGGGAGAAAAAACACACACATACATTGTAATTCTTCATAGAAAACTGTGGTCATGCAAATGGAAGCATGAAAAAAGCCTGAACCAATCTGTTTTAGAGACTATGTCACTACAAATTTATATTTTAAAACAGTGATTCTCAAACCTTTGTACTGGTGACCCCTTTCACACAGCAAGCCTATGAGTGCGACCCCCCTTTATAAATTAAAAACACTTTTTTATATATTTAACACCATTATAAATGCTGGAGGCAAAGCGGGGTTTAGGGTGGAGGCTGACAGCTTGTGACCCCCCATATAATAACTTCATGACCCCCTGAGGGGTCCTGACCCCCAGTTTGAGAACCCCTGTATTAAAACATCATTTCTTATCTCTGTTACTCATAACACCTTAGATTATTAAAACAAAATATTTTTAAAGATCCAATTACTCTACTGTCTGATAGTTATTGTCTCCATTCCAACGATGCTTAAAGACTCCAACTGAGACCTGAGAGCCCCAGGTGCTGTATGTATACATACAGGTACATGCGCCATCCATATAGACATGGTAGTGGAGGAACAATGCCAGTAGAGGATTTATGTAATTCGGGGATATGGTTTAACTTGATAGACAGAAATTCAGAGTTTTACTCTTGTTGATGTTCCCAAACATGGGCCAAGATAAGGCTAGTTTATTGGTAAAACTTTGTGGTGTTGACCAGGCCTAAGACACAGTCTCTATCCCAAAGAGCTTCCAGGCTAAACAAACAAAGGCTAGGAGAAGGGAAGTATTACTATCCTCATTTTACAGATGGGGAACTCAGGCACAGATAGATTAGGTGATTTGTCCAAGATCACACAGGGAATCTGTGGCAGAACTAGGAACTGAACCCAAAACTCCTAAAAACTGTAATAAAATTGTAAGCTATCGCTTTAAATCCTCATGTTTTTTTCCTTGTCCTGCCTGTAGGCTAGGGGGCTCTGTAGGGAAGCTTTCAATCTGGGCCTAGCAGAGTCTGTTTTTAGCTAGCCTCTGTAGAGGAAGGTAGGGTGAGCGGAGCCTTTCTGTTTTAGGGAGCAGCCTGTTTTGCCTCTCTCTGTTTTGTGTTCTTGTGTGTTATCGTTCTGAATTCTAAGGAAAAAGTAGCATTATGTTTCACCATTCCATCAAGAGTGCTTTATGTTTGGTATTCAGTTTCTCTGTTTGTACACAGTGAAACATAATACTGAATTCCAGAGCAGTGACTTAATCACAAGACCAGCCTTGATTTCTACTTTTCACATTTTATTCTTCTTGTTAAATGAAACTGGACTGGTCACTTTCCTTTTTGTTTCTAGTCTAGTTCTTTTTAGGGGAGTGCATAGGTTCCTTTTATTTAGAATTTTATGATTTTTAAAGGCTCCTCATTGATTCTTTCTTGCAGCATTTTAGTTCCTGGGTGCTGGAAATACAGTGAACACCAAATCTTGTTTTATTTCAGCACTATAAATGGTCCTTTGAACCAAAGGGAAAAAAACATGAAAACATATATATAAATACCAAGATCATAGAATCATAGAATCACAGACTTTAAGGTCAGAAGGGACCATTATGATCATCTAGTCTGACCTCCTGCACAATGCAGGCCACAGAATATTCTGATTTATTCAGATTACTTAGAATCCAGTCCCACAGCACAGGCCTAGTATTTGTTCATAAAGTAAATCATGAAAACCTTTAGATTCATGCTGTATTAGATATTGGCATTTAAAAATAAATCAAAATTTGAGATGTCAAAACTAATTGATATATTTCTTTTCAAATAGCATTTAGAACTATATGGCATAGCTGCATGCGGAAATAGATAAAAGAAGTAAAACAATTTTATTAAGTTGCCAAATATCTTAAATGGGGACATTCCTTATCACCGGAACTGAAATCAACTGAACTACACAACCATTTAGAGTTTCGTATTTTAACTTTTGGGCTATCATTCATTTTGAGGTCCTTCCTCTGTAAACAATGTGAGGGTGCATGTGTGTGTGTGAAGAACAGGTTTAATATGTAATGCATATTTTTCTATTAGACTACAGCTTTACGAATTCTGATTCATCTAGATAATAAAACATGCAGCGTGGTTGAACAACTCACTTAGCTGAGATCCAGCTGGGGAAACTTTGAACATAGAAATTGTTTCAAATATGCTGAACAAGTAAATTCTTTTAGCTGTGGACGCTGTTTTTGTCTTTCCATATGCAGTGTTAACTACTACAAAAAATGTACAGTTGGAAATTGGAAGAGCTTTGGGATTAATTCCTATGCTTAGTAATGAATAGCATGAATCTGAACTCAGCTTCATGATTAGCAATTTAAAGAGCATATTTAAAGAGCTTGAAAATGACTGCAGAAAAAACAACACATTCAAAAGGGTTTCAGAGAAAGTGGATTTTTAAAGATGGTCACATGTTAAGGAGTCATTTGGTGATTTGACCCACATGACCTGATGCATGTTGTCCTGGAAATGGTTAGAAAGCAGTAGTTTGGCAAGCAGCAAAGGCAGTGATTTATATGGTTTGAATTGATCATGGGACTCAGTTCTTGATAAATAAGTGTTTGTATTTAGTAGAAAAAATACAAGTACAAATCTCAATCACACAAAAGTTCATGTGATAGGTCAAGATTTATAATTTTATTTTTAAATAACATTTTTTAAAAAAGGATGATCCAATAGTTTCATGAAAATGTTTTGCTTTGTCCTTCACACACTATTTAAAAAATGCTGTTTTTACAGCCCACAGTTACATCAGTTAGGATTAAAAATATTATAAGGTATATGAACCCCCATACTTTAGTACATCACCAAGGATTAGAAATAAACTCTCTGATTAGGTTATGCCATAATTAGCCATTACTGGGAATTTACACTTTTCTCTGAAGCAGCTGGTATTGACCACTACCAGAATATTGAATTAGAATGATCACTGAGGTGCGATCGTGTATGGCAATTACTATGTTAGTAACTCTTATGTTATATATATGCATGCATGCGACAGGATGTGTGTAAAGGTTCTACGATTTGTTTGATTTTCATAGATTTGTTTAATCCCTATGGGATTTATATATGAGTTGCAATAATGTACAATCAGGCTTTGTCTTTTTCCCATGCAAACTGAAATACCATGAGAAGACGAGATCTCATGTTATTATACTCCCATAAATGGCTCCTTGGTGCAAACTATTTGCAATTTACTGATAACATTACTACTGATAATATTTCATTTTAATTCAAAATACTTCAGCATGATAAACTGTACAAGTGTTGCCACAATAAACAAGTGCCCAAAAGAGTACATATTTCAGGCAGACTAAACGTACAAGGGTCATGAAGTACTGAAGCCTTTTCTTATCTCACAGTTAACAAAAAATCAGGGAGAATTGAATCAAACAATTTTAAAGGCCCTAGTTAACCCAACTACTAATATGACACACCAGATATCATTTGTGATCAATATGTAGTCTTAATATCCAAAGATTCCAACAAATGTTTCTTATGATCATTTATCTGAAGACAGGAATTGAGATCCAGTGCCTTCCACCTCAATTGACACAGTTGTCTTTATGAGAGCTGTATGCAGTGTTGTTGTAGCCATGTAGATCCCAGGATATTAGAGATACAAGGTGGGTAAGGTAATACCTTTTATTAGAACAACTTCTGTTGGTGAGAGAGAGAAACTTTTGAGCTATACAGATTTCTCCTTCAGGTCTGGAAAAGGTGCTAAGGCCATGTGTCTACACTACAAATTAAGTTGACCTATGTTAGGTTGATTTAGAGCCACTGCAATAATTACTGCTGTTTTTCATGTCCACACTACCCTCTTTCTGTTGATGGTGTGTCCCCTCACCATGAGCGCTTGCAGTGCACCCACTTGCACCCATGCCGACTACAGAAGCCCTTCCGTCGGTATCTTCACTGAAGCTCTACAATGGCGCAGTTGCCTCTGCAGTGTTTTAAGTATAGACAATCCCTAAACTACTTTCTTGCACCATTGGTCCTTCCTCTAATTTAGAGATTATGCATGTTGGAGCTTGGCTATTTCTGCCTGCTCTCTTTGTGCTGTTCTTAGTTTGTTGATAAATGGAAGATGTCAGTATCCAGTGTGGTAAATTTGGAACCTTTCAAGGGCCCTAAAAATTAAAAGAAAAACTCGTAAATATATTGCTTATTAATTATTCTGTTTTTGTTCAACATTGCTATGTGAAGACAAGTACAAAATAATCTCAATAAAAATCACTAAAGATTCCTAAGTGTTCTGGAATGTAAATGGCAAGTACAGACATATATTGCACTGATATTAATGCTTGGAAATAGGTACCAGAAGCTATGTTAAGAAGGGAGTGAGCTAGTAAACGTTAATTCTTTGGCTAGTATGTAGTAATATATGGCCTTGGTCATGTGAAAATCTGATTTCATACAGCTGATATACTTTTTGTTTTATCAATAATAAGCACTTTTTACAAAAACATTTAAAATATCTGTTAAAACTTTGATTAACAGAGAGTTGAGTGCACAACTCTGCTGGGTTACATCTTTAGAAACAAGAAATTAAAAAAAAAAGATTTAAACTCATCTTTGGGGAAATTTTATTCAAATCTCTAAAAGCATACTTCTAAAAGATGCAGTCAGAAATCCCTTTCCTCCCCTGGGAGGACAACATTACACATGATATAACTGATTATTTCAAATTAGTGTGCTGTATATACTATCAGTACGCCTGCTTGTTTAATAAAATATCCTGAAATCTATGTATGAATCACACAAAGGATCCTTTCTTCTCTAAGGAAGAACTGTCCATCTTTGATGGTACTTGGTCACTTAACACTTCAGATGCAAGCCAAGCTCTCAACAAGAATCTATATATGAGATTCAAAACAGGTAGAAGACAGTATATAAGCTCTGTGTCTCAGAGAGGCCAAGTATCATGTGCCACGCAGGCAGTTTAAACCAGCTAGGTTGCTTGAACTGATAATTATCAAATATAAATATCAAGGATGTTGGCAAGGGTATTTTCAATGCAGGGACTTTGCCTCTTGAATTTGTTTCCCTTGTTGGCAAAATAGGGACAGTATGTTTATTGTTAGAAAATAGTGTAGAACTATTTTATTTTCTCAGAATACATCTTGCACTTGGGTAATGATGGATATGGGGGATATTTCATGTTTTTTATAGGAAGCTGTATTTTAACTTTGTTTAAAAACGGTATATTAAATGGTGTGCCCTAAGCCTTTCATAATCTTACAGACACTCTTTGTGCTTGGAAGAATCCATATGTATATGCCAGTAAACAGGCTTTGCTGGGATGGAAGGTGCTGTACATATATACACCCACCCACTTACCTCGCATATGTATCTAGTTATTTCTGTGAGACAAATTGCACTCATCATGCACCTTTGACTGTGGCACTTCCCCTCTGTGCACTAAACCATCTCCCCGGGGACTACTTCTAACATTACACATATCTGAGTACGTCCAGCAAGCTGCTATTTATTTTTCCAAAGCCATCAGCTCTAAAAGTCCTTACTAAAATGTGGAATTTCTCTATAAAATAACCATTGTGTGGGAAGGCATATCTCGTGTGCTGCAAGCACATATGGAGTCTATCAGGGTGGGAAAGCACAATGGGTTATTTGTATGTACTACAGGGTGGCATTTTATGGTTGGGGGTGTGTGTATGTGCCTCTGCACACGTATGTTGTTGCTAGCTATTGTGATTTTTATTGAGTCTTGTGATTTGAGATCTTTTTTTAAAGTTCCAGCTGCTGAAATCAGGAAATTGCATGAAAATCTCATCTTTTATTTTCAAAAGTTTCTAGTCCTCCTCATTTTGGAGAAAAACCTAAAAACAGGAATTAAGTGGACCCTAAAGGCTCAGAAACCAGAGGACAAAACCCAAAATAAATTAAAAAAACCCACCCTTGCAATTTTAGTGGCCTGACTCAATTTTTTTTATCTGAAGGGTTGGCAGTACTGCATGTGGACGCTATCTGGGTGGGAAGACACAGCATCTGTGGTGTGGACTCTAGAGCAACAAGGGAGGGGTGAGGTAATATCTTTTATTGGGACCAACTTCTGACATGTTTTTGATGGCTGTTTTAGAGTACGTGAAGTAGAGGAGATGGTGCCCTAGTATTTCTGAAGTCTTTCTACAGAGCTGTTCAGCATATTGAGTTGTTTATAGTGGTCAGCGGGTAACACATGCTGTCCTCTGGGAATGATCTTTCATTTCTTGCATTTGCTCAGGAAGCAGAAGTTGCAATAGGTTTGGTTTTTTTTATGCTGCTGCGTTTCCATTCTAAACGGGGTCATTCAATATCTTCCACTGTAGCCAGGTTGGTCCCAGGATATTAGAGAGACAAGGTGAGTGAAGTAATATCTTCAGACCAACTTCAGTTGTGGACTTGGTCAGGGAGCAGGAAGGTGCTGGATAGGCAGGGGAAATGACACTGGTATTTCACGGGAGGTGTCTAATTTAGGAATTATTGGCTGCGGGGCCAGTGAAATTGCTGGTTACTGCCCCTGCCTTACAGTGCAACTCCCTCACTGAGCAGCCCCTTCCCAACGTTACCCCCAACATCCTGCTCCAAGAGCAACCCCTTTGTGCGGCCCTCCATTTCCTCCCTCTGAGCACCTTGTTTCCTTTTAGTGTGCCCCCCCGCTCCCTCCTCCATGAGCACCCCCTTTCCCCCTCACAATGCCCCCCTCCCTCCTCCATGAGCACCCCCTTGTCCCCCTCCCTATGCCCCCCTCCCTCCTCCATGAGCAACCCCTTTCCCCCCTCACTATGCCCCCCTCCCTCCTCCATGAGCACCCCCTTTCCCCCCTCACTATGCCCCCTCCCTCCTCCATGAGCACCCCCTTTCCCCCTCACTATGCCCCGCTCCCTCCCTCCATGAGCACCCCCTTGTCCCCCTCCCTATGCCCCCTCCCTCCTCCATGAGCACTCCCTTTCCCCCTCACTATGCCCCCCTCCCTCCTCCATGAGCACCCCCTTTCCCCCCTCCCTCCTCTATGAGCACCCCCTTTCCCCCTCCATGAGCACCCCCTTTTCCCCTCGGCGTGGCGCCCAGCTCCCCCTCTGAGCTTTTTTCCTCTCAGTTTCGCTCTCCAGCCCCCCACTTCCTTTCCCTGACACTGTGGAAACCCCCCCGAGCTCCCCTCAACCCGCCCTATTTCCCTTCCCGACATGCTCCTCTCTGAAGCGATTCAAACCTACAACAACAGCAGCTCCCACCTCCCCACCCTGCCTCCTTTCCGCCCCAGCAACAGGCTGGTCTGGCTCCTATTGGCCGAGGCGGGGATACCTCGCGCTCCCATTGGTCAACGCCGGGAGAAGGGGCGGGTGGTGGCTGGCGGCATCCAGTGCAGGAACGCGGCCGCCATTTTGTGTGGGTGGCGAAGGCAGCGAGTGCAGCAGCAGCGGAGCCGCGGCCCGGGCTGCGCTTTGGGGGGGGGCTCTGAGTGTGGCGTTGCCGGCGGAGAGGCAGTGGGATCCGATTCCCGGAGGCTTGCGGTGTGTGAGCGGGACAGAAGTCGGTAAGTGCGGGAGGGGACACGGGAGGAGCTGAGCGCAGCGGCCGCCATGTTGTCCCTGAGCTGCCCGGTCGTTGGCGGGAGCTGGGGAGACGGTTTGGCGGATGGAGGCGGCGGGGATGGGAGGATCAGGCGGGGGGCGAAGAGCTGTGGCCGAGGACAGGAAGCTCCCAAAGGGGCTGGGGAAAGGTAACCCGGGAGTAACAAGCCCGTTATGTGCCTTGTGGGGGAGAGGACCCCGGCGCGCGGCTGTGTAACCCTCCGAGCTACAGCTCCGGGATTGAGTAGCCACGGGCCGTTCTGTGGTCACAGCCCAGCGAAGGGCGGCGGGGCGGGTGGCTGCTTCATTGTAGCGCTTCAGGGGAGGGCGCGGGATAGTGGGGGCGGGGCGGAGAAGTTTAGCCAGAAGTAATTTGGTGAGCTGATGACCCGATCCTCTGATTTGGTGTCAGGGTGGTGGGGAGGAATGAGTTCATATGGCTACTCAGTACATTGACTAGAAACTGAGGATGTGTATCTCGTTACTGCTAAATGGAAAGCATCGGCTGGAGAGCTCAGTAATCAGACTGCATTGGGACTCTATCCCAAATCACTATCTTCCCATTAAATTGGACTCTTTAAAGAGCCAAGTCCTGCTTGCCATTTCACGCTTTATAAAGCTATAGGCAAAAATAAGAGCTTGGTATTGTAGCAAATTTTTATCTCTGTAACATGGCTAGTATGCTCTTGTGGTATACAAATAAAGTATAAAATAATTCAGCCTTGCAGAAAACATCTGTGTGAAATCAATATTATCCCCATGTTTTTCTGATCCAAGATGGACAAATTATTTGTATTTGTCCCTTGTGTGAATTCTTTCCAGCCCTCCCCTTTTTTAGAAATTGCTGCAAATGGTAGTTTCAATCCCAAATTGTTTTTTGGCTAGCACCTGTTTTTCCCTTACCTGAGTTCAAATGTTTTTCTTTTTGTCTTCATAGCTTAGACTTCTCTTCTGGAGCCTGTGTGCTGAGAATCTGATGTTGGGCTCGGCTTCCTGGCTGAACACAGCAGATCAGCCCATGAAAACTTCCATTCCGAGCCAAAGGAAGGGGTCCAACAGAAGACAGCACCTACTCTTTCGGGTTTGGCAGCAGGAAAGGGAACGAGAGGTGGAGGCTGCAGAGTCTGAAAAGAAGACTGAAAGGTGGAGGAATAATGATGACTGGAAGATGTGGTGGGTGGGGAAGAAAGTAATTTGGCTACAAGCTTAGTTGCAAGTGCTTTGGAAAGCAGTGGTTCGAAATTGGATTTTAGTTTCCAGATAGTATTCTCATTCTCTCTACAGGTTCTTATGCCATGCCCATCACCATGGTATCTGAGTGGGTTTCAGTAGTCTGCTATCTGCCACCAAAAGTGTGGTTCTTTTCTTTTTCCTTTCTCTCCATGGAGAAAGCTCTATGTTTTTATTTTAATTTTAAGAAAGTACATGGACTATGTTGCTGTCAGTGAAGGCAAGGTTGCAAGAAATGCATTTGCACTTAGAAAGGGAGGGATGTGATGGTTCTTAGATTGTGCAGAAGTTGGCTCCTCACTCCTGGACCGGACCAAGAAAGCTGCTCCTACAAAATCTTGTGCAGTAATCAGTTGTCAACTGCCGAGCTTTGGGTGATAAAGGTATCACAGGTATCGTTAAGCACCTTTAAGAGGAGGATTAATATTTTGAATTTGATACAATATTCGAGGGGAGCCTGTGTAAAAAGTGGAGGACAGGTTTGATGTGCTTCTGGTAACCTGTATTGCTGAGGAGGAACTTCTGCATTTCATACTATTTGGAGAGTCCTGAGGGCCAACTGCTTCATGCCTAGGTAGATTGTATTGCCAGAATTCAGTCAGAAGGGAGTTGAGGCTTATTTTATGGCAGCCATGTTGGAATACCATCTCCTATCTAGCCATTGATGTCAGAATGTGTCAACTCATGACTGCATAAATGAAGAAACTGTGAGAACTTCTCAACTGTGGACTGACAGGATCAATTTTATATACGCATCTTCAACCATGAGTCTGTATTGTATCTCTATGAAGTATTCCTTCTGCTATCTTTACCTGGATTTAGCTGTTCTTCATTTGAGTGCTGATCTCTGCCAAGTTCTGGGCTAACTTAATGATGTGTGGTATCAGACTTGTAAAAAATAGTTAGACCCTGCTATTACAGAATTCATAAACATATTTAGACATCTGTTTTAACATTTACAAATTGGCTAGGTATTTAAGGATCCATCTCCCCACACTTCTAATTTAGGTCTGTCCAATCAGAGTTATAAAATGGTATCGTGTCCTACCTGAAGTCTCTTGCTATCTGAATGCATTTGCCTTTAATTAATTTAGTGGGCATATAGTTTGACTTCAGTTCTTTTGTTTAGAACTTCACAAACTTTTTCGTTGAAAAATCAGTGTCTCATTCGGAGTTCCTACTGACTATTGTTGCTCTCTTTTCATACAGGTGACATTTAAGTTGAAGATGGGTGGTGGAGAAAGGTTCAGCATTCCAGTTCCCCAGTCTAGAAATATTACCAAGAAGAACAAACAACTTAATAACAGGCAAAAGAGCAAAGATCAGAATTCTCAAATGAAGATGACCTATATGAAGAAAGAAAGAGGACATGGATGTAGCACATCATCTATTGCATGGCAGGCCATGCAAAATGGGGGCAAGAACACTGTGCACTTCCCAAATAATCAGAATTGGAGTCCTACTTTATCAAGTCCCAACTCGCTTTTCACATCTCAAACCAATCAGAACTATGCTGGAGCAAAATTTAGTGAGCCACCGTCACCAAGTGTTCTTCCTAAGCCACCAAGTCACTGGGTACCTGTTTCCTTTAATCCTTCTGATAAAGAAATAATGACCTTTCAACTTAAAACCTTACTTAAAGTCCAGGCTTGAGATGGAACTTTAAAAATTGAAAAGTTTAAATTTTTACAGGGTTTCAAATTTGAGACTGTTAGTTAAATTCATAGTTCCAAAATGCACAATTTTTGTATGGAATCAGATTTGTTAGCTGCACCTAAAAATTGAGTCACATGATGTGGGGACCACTTTTCAAGAGATGTCTAACGTAACTCTTCATATCATTCAGAGTTGTGTGCATTTACTGTGACAAACTATGTACTTGCAATTTCAACATGCAATCCAAACAAAGTTTGGTGGTCAGTAATACTTATGTATTGTATTGCGCTTGGAATTTGAACTGTGACCACTTGAAATATGCTGATTTCCCCCCTCTCCCCCTCCACTGGAAATGAGAGAAAGTTATGGCAGAAAACCGACCCTTACATTATGTAATGCAGCTTTGATTGGAAAATGTAAGCAGTTTACAGAAGTACTCAAACCAGTATCTTTCATACTTGTTTCAGATCAGTTAATTGTATGAAACCTGTTGAAAGCTAATTAAGAGGTCATTTTTTTACAAAATAAATCTACATCTAGCCACTAGGAGAGAGATGGGTTATTTTAAATATTAGCCAGCATTTATTTGGTGTGTGTTAATGATTTGACAGGGCAAACAAACCTGTGACTAAAATGTACATGTTTTTAGGAAATTTACTCCCCAGATTTTGTGCATCCTTAACAGTTTGATGTTAAAATTGCCTGACATCTTGATCATTTCAAAAATCTAGAAATGCATTTTTATTTTGAACCTGTACAATTTGAAATGTGCCAACTAACAAAAGCATTTTGCATTGCCAGGTGACAGCCAAAAACCTTCTAATCCCTTTCCTTTGTTGGGATTGCACTGAGCAGTTTTTTAAAATGCATTTTTGTATGTTTTATATCTTTGAAAAAGCTGAAATGATAGAGTTGTTTGGGCTAGTCTTAAATTGGTTACCCTGTAATGTGAAGTTGTTTAAACTAGTGTCGCTTCTGGCAAGTATGAAACATATAAATAAGTTGGGGGAAAAAGAGCCATGTAAATAAATGTAAAACTTTGTAGCATATGTAAATTTTATGCTGGGCTTTCCTGCAGAAAAAGTATTTTTAGTACAAAACTGCTGAATGTAAGATGACCATGCTGAGTACATGGCCTGATTTAAAAAATATTTTGTTTAAAGAAAACTGTAAAAGCACACACATGGCTGTGCCCTTGCACTTATGTACCAGTGAACATTCATGTTGTTCGATTTTGTTGTAAGCTGTTTAAGTAAATTCAGTGCAAATGAGGCTTTTAGAATTTTTAATAAAACAAAAAAAAACTTTAAAAAAAAAAAGCTACACCAATCTGTGTAAAATGCACCTGTTTTGAATGTATAAAAGTGACTTTAGCTGGGATGAACTATTATAGTACACTAAAAAGATTCTAAAACTCTATTAATGTAAAAGTCTCTCAGTAGACATGTTTATATAAATACCTAAGAGCTAGAGCCCTGCCTACAACTTAAAAAAGTATTCTAGATGTTTTTACATATTTGAGAGCACAGTAACTCCATTGATACTGCAATGAAGATTAAGCCATCCACCTCCGGCTTTTATTATTTGGAATTTAGATGCAAAAATATTGTATTTAATGTCCCTCCCCTTAAAGAACCACTGAAGTGCTGTTCTATTTAAAAATATATAAAACCCTATTAAGTCTTCCTTCTGAACTTTATTCCCAGTATGCTGGTTGTCAGCATATTAGTGTTTAAATAAAAGCTGTTTGTAATATGATACCCAATGCTTGATTTTATTCAGTGATGCCATAATCCAGTTTACAAAAGCACAGATGTTTCCATGGTGGAAGTGAGAAACTGATTTGTGACATACTGAAAGAATATGGAGACAGTTGTTTAAACACAGTAATCAGCAATAATGAAGAATGGGGAGTAAATAGGGTAATGATTACAAAAAAATAGCTTGCTAAAACAAAAGTGGTTCTTTAAGTGCTCAAGATGCACTTCTGTGCATTTAGTTCTGTTTATACATTCAAAGTGTGCTGGCAGCTATCAATGTTTACACATCTTCAAATAAGATGACTAGATTAGCAGTTTTCTAAATTTATTATGTTCCTTGTCTCCTAATCTCTCACCAAATGTCATCTGTTGTACCCAAAGTGTAATTGTTATATTTGAAATTTAAAATGTTTATGAAGTACAGCTTGTACATGTATTAATTGGAAATCTTAAAAAAAACCAACAAAACAAATAAACTACTTAACCTTCCCCCCTTAAACATGTCTGGTTGTTTTGTTTCTTAAAAAAATTGTATAAATGAATCACTTATTGCTCCAGCCTTACATTATACATTTTGCACTAAGATTGAATTTCAGCATGGGAAGGATTGTACTTAAGGAAAGAGGTGATTGTGTTACTATCTTCTGAAGATGCTTGATTCTGAGGTAAGAGATACTGAAAGAGGGGAGACTTCAGCAGTATTTTAAACATGAATACTCTGCCCGAGCTGACCAAGTAGTAAAGATTTTTGTGCAGATGGTGACTGTAGGGGAGGTATTTAATGCATGGCTCAATTCGGGGGGCAATGAGGAGAGACATTAGATTTTATGCCTGGGAATGATAGTGGAAATGTACATTGAAAGAGGCAGAGGAAAACATTCAGTAATGGAGACAGCACCTAGAGATGTTTCCTCATACTGTTGTCTGTGACCAGCAGTTGTATCTTGTCTTGCATTTGGACTGTAAGCTCTTTTAGGCAGGGGACTGCCTTTGTGGTGTTTGTATAGCATCTAGCACATTGACGTCCTAATCTATTACTGGGGTTGGTAGGTACTATGAGACTACAAATAAAAAAGGATAGCTGTAGAGCTAGGTAGACTTAATCAGTGGTATAAAAGTGACAGTTGAAGCTACAGGACAGGGTTTCAGAAAAAAATGGATGAGTATTTTCCTCAACAAAAACCCTCTTGTTCCAAACAGCCCTCTTTAACTATCTCCTACAGTATCCCTGAGCACACTTTCTGTGAGATGGATCAGTATTTGAAAGTAACTGTCCTGAGTTTTTACACCAATGAAACCATTTGCTAATTTCTAGCTGCTTTATAAATACATTTTATAGTGCAGTTGGTCACTTGAGACTAGTTAATATGAAGGTCAAACCATAAGACAAGTTATTTGTTCCTTATTTTTACTGCTTCAAAATTGACTTTTCTGATGGAGAAAGTGGTGTGCTTTTTTGCTAGCTGAAATGTATTTTTACACAAGTGTCACGTCTTCCCTAGTTTTGCTAGTGAGTCTGGCCTCAAACCAAAACCCAAGCTATACATGGTTGGGATAAGTTTAAAAAGTCTTCATACCCATTTAACACCAATGCTTGAAAGGAATACTCCTTGCAAGAGATTCAGTCCTTCTTCCCTTCACAACTGAAGCCTGAGAACTTAAATCCAGGTGATATTCATGTCAATTTTTTTAAATAAAACAATCCATACATTTTTAAATGTTCTGCTTCAGTCAAATCCAGTATGTGTAACGAACAATTATAAAAATCCAGATTTAAACTCATTAATGCAAAGTGAATAACTGGAATTAGAAAAACCAGAGTTTTCCCCCAGAAGAGGTGGTTCTGTGTTCATATAGTATCTACCATGATGAGATCCTGGGTACTAAAGAATAGTGCTTCTCAAGACATTCCAAGAGCAGCAGATTTAAACAGTCCACTCTTAGAGTAGTATAGTGCATTTTTTTCAGACAGATTAATGGTATAAAGTATGGTGGACATTTTAGAAAGATACCATTTAAATTCTCTGCTTCACCTTTCAATTTATCTATGTTACTTTTAACTTGCACTTCAGTTAAATAATCCCTATTTCTAAAAAGCACATTTAGCCCAATGTATAAAAATAACCTCCATTGAAGCACGTGGGCCCTCAAATTTCATGGAACAGGAAGAATGGCCTACTTGCTCAGGCCTTAGTTTGGGATTCAGGAAACCTATGTTCAATTCCTTCCTCCTCTAGACTTCGTGTGATTTTGGGCAAGTCACATGGGGCCAGAAATTTTTAAACAGAATCTAGGCCCTCCAACTCATTGAAATTCATTTGGTCTCTTTGACTTGATTCCTCATCTATAAAATGTAGATAATAGATTTCCTACCTCACAGGGTTGCAAGGTGCTCAACTACTACTGTAACAAGGGCCCCTTTTAAAATTGCTTAGCTGTAGGATACTAATAATTGTGAGGATCAGCTGCCTACCAAGAACAGGTAGGGATTTGATTTGCTATACTCATTTACAAATTTAACAGAGTTATATGAAATGAATAGTTAAAAATGGGTGAGAAAAAGACCCCTAATACAACAGACTACAAACCAGGACAGCCTGAAAGTTAGTCACTGAAAAGTTTTTTCGGTTGTAGTCTCAGATCTTGTTCATATATTTCAAACAGCTCAGCAATTTACAACTAATAGAACTAGAGCAAATTTCACTTCTGAAATTTGTATTTTAGTGTGAAGATTACAGTATTAGTTTGTACCTGTCAACCCTTAGTCTTTAATTTGAAATGTTATTCAAACAACGCCATGAAAACAAGCAATGCTGCTTAGATTAAAACTCTTATCTAGAGACAAAACTATTTATTTGAAATAAATGCTAGTGTTATTCTAGATTGAGTTGCTGCTATCAGCATCTCCGTAAGTGAACAACATTTGTAAGGAAGATTTCTATTCCTGGTTGAAATACAAAATCTTTCTGTATGCATTTGACACTACAGCTGCCACTCAAATTATTATGCTTTCAGTGTCAGCTACAAGTTTTAATGCCAGCTATTCAAAAAAGCTATCCAAAATACTAGACTGACTGTGATAAGACTACAAATTAATGGTAAAACAAGGAAAAGATGTCATTTTCCACATCAACTTGTGTAGAAAGGAAAAAACATGAAAGCTGTATATGATCTGATAAGTAGAAAGCCAATACAGTTTTCCAGATGTGAACAACTCAGTAAAAAAACCTATATTCCAAGCACAGGACAAAAGGAAATTTGAAAGAACATTAACTCTTGTTCATAGCTGCAACTTCAAAGTTTCTTTCCATATCTTAACTTCCCAGTGGGTCTGCTATTGATGAATACTCTTTGGCTCCACAAACAGTGAGGCCCAAGGAAAGTCTGTTCACAGGTATTTCAAGGTAGGATGACCACTAGTGGAACAGACTACAGCTGTGGTCATTCAGAAGGTGCTTTCAGGGTATAGCCAAAATCCTGTATATTTTATTCTCAATTCACAGACTTATTTAAACAGACAGAACATAGAAAATTTAAGGCAGGATGGTGACGTGTACAAATAAAACATCTTTTCCCCAAATACACAACAGGTTACAGTCTTCCCTCACCCTACACACATCCTCAAACGTGAATGTCTTCAAACAAATCTGATAGCAGCTGTCTAGAAGCTTTTTAAGAGCACTACTATTTTTTTGCATTTATCTTATTAGAGTATTAGTGGGAAATTATACTCCTAAAATGTTGAATTTTATATTCCTTCATACTTTTAAATATTTTGTGCAGTGTTCCTGACAAACTAAATATGTAAGTTCTGTAATACACTGCAATCCTAGTTATAACATCCAACTGTCCTCTAACATGTTTCAAGCTATAGCAATACAAAATTCATTTAAAACATTTTAAAAGGCTCTTTTCAAGAGCAGAAGTGTCAAAACATGTAAACTTTCAGACTCTAAATAAGCTTTCATAATGTACATTTAAACATGTGTAAGTATTTAAAAGGCACATAATGGATAAACATCTATGCTGTTTCAATGACACCTGTATTTACTACCAGTCCTAATCTGAACACACAGCTACTTTATCCATTGTGGTTGAGGATTTTAATTAAAATTAACAGTTAGGTGCGTGGACTTTTGGATTTAATCCTAGATACATGGAACAGAAAGTCCAGTAGAGCTGTCTGTTACTGCTGAAACAAAACTTTATGCTACAATTGTTATGGATTGCAGCTCCCTCCCCCTTTAAAAAAAAAACCAAACTAAAACATTATATTTCACTTCTACAGAATCTGCATTAGGTGCAAATTCTAGTTTACCACAGGAAAGCGCAATTCCCACCCTCCTCACCGCTCCAAAGATATATATACATATTGTTCTGCAGTATTCACACATTCCTGCAGCTTAGCCTGCAGCAAACTTGCACAAGAGGGGCTTATTTGCTCTTAGAGCACGAATAAGGTGTGTGCATTGGGGATGGATGATGTCGTCTGCAGGGGCTGACTTGCACAAATATACAAACATTCCCTCTCTCCTTGGCCATGTCCCGATAATCCCCTTCCCAGCTGAAAGGCTCCACAGAACAGCCTTTTCAACATTTTCTCCCCATTGGAGCAAGAACTAGGGTACCATCTTCACTCTTGCAACGTTGTGGGTTTGTGCTCAGCTTTTCTGGCTTGCTCATGTGCACAAGTCAAGTTAGTCATGTTACAGCTGACTTCAATCGAGCTGGCTTTTCAAAATAAAGACTTTCTATTTGAAAGATTTTATATTTTTAGAACTACACTATAACCACTGAGTGAGTTTTGGTTTTTAGCACTGTACAATTTTCCAAAATAGTCAATTTCTCTTTTGCTGTTAATATCCGATAAAACAATTCATTATAAGTATAGGCCCCAATCTTATCTACATGCTTAAAATTCATTTAAGCCGCTACACTTTTGTTTTCCAAGATAGGGAGTCCACAGTAAATTTTATTAGGACATTATTTCCCCTTTTTGCACAAGTTACAATCATTTAATAAAGCATTGTATGGTCTACTATTGCCAAAAGCCAACTCAGGCTTTGAGAGGTTGAAGAAAAGAAAAAATAGAATTCTAACAGTAAAAATTAATTTTTATGTAATCTACCAGATAACGCCTTTTTTACAGTGCATGACATAGTAAGTGTAAGTAACTGCTAGCTGTTATCTAGAAATTTTGTTCCCTCATGCATCTTTAAATTCTGCTTAACGACCCATGATTTGTGTACTGCATTATCTCAAATATGACAAATGGGGGAAATCTGTATATTTGCTGAGCAATCTTGATCATGGAAATTAGGATACATTTCTTTTGCATTATTAGGCCAAAGATATACTTAACATTATTTCACCCATTAACCCTCTTAAAAAAAAAAAAAAAAAGAAGTACACTGGTATCTAGACAGACAAAATAAATGGATTCTTGTTCTACTTTACCACTAAAACCTTAAAGAAGCACCTTACTTCATAGGGGATGCATGGCCTTGTTCCTAACGCTGCTCTAGAATCAAATTCTAAAGCTACAATAACTCCAGTGGATCAGTATTTCCTTCATTTTTTTTTTATTACAGCATGTTTGCTAAATTTACAGCAAGCAGAAAATAAGCTGGGTCTTTAGTTATTTTGATCAAAACATTGATGTTTTAAAGGTAGTACACAATATTTGTTAAAAAGAACATATAAAAATACCTTTTTAGAAGCCCCTATATGAAAGAAAATACAAAGTTTAATCCCACAACTTTTCTCTGCTACAGCTGCACGCTACTGCTAGTTTTAAATAGACTTTGTTGTTTTTAAACTATACATCCAGGAAAGTCTACAAAATTAAAGGAACGTGCATATAAATGATTGCATAGCAGAACATGAACATTAACTGCAAAGAGTAAAGAAAAAAAATTAGAAATACTATCAAGTATACAAAGATTCTAGAATCAACCCCTTAAGCACATTCAACAGCCAGTATTGCTGTCTGTTTCCTCAATGGCCCTGCTGAAATTACTAAAACCAAAACCTAAAAGTAATTCTCTAAAAAGGAAACTTTTCACCAACATCTTCATACACTACTATATAGACAGCAAGGAACATAAGGTGTTTTGACACTGGCTTGTTTTTTTCCTATTTAAATTCAAAGCCAGAAGCTATTTTCTTAACAAAAACATCTTGCCTTCCAGAGAAATACTTGTGAGATTACATACTGGTATTGTACTATTTTTCACATTAGTTTACTCAAGATACTGTATTTGTGATAAAATAGCTAGAGAAGCAGTTCTAAATCACACCCAATTTGAAAGATTTGTCCTTAAGTAACTTAAAATGAAACCTTGTAACCAAAGCACTATCCAGTCTCGGGATGAAGGGATGTAATTTAGGCTTGTTAGACTAGACAAATTTTGAAGTGTAAAAGCAATCCTTTAGTTATTCACAAATAGAGATGGCTAGAGTTTGATATCTATGAATGCACCAACTAACCACAAGAGTAATTGGCATAAAAGTTTAGTTCTTATATACTGTACACACACAACTTGAAACAATCTACTTGCATCTAACAGCAGGAAACTAAGCAATTTATGATTAACTGCTCACTAAAATTTAGGATACAAAAACTGAGTAAAATGTACACACATTAACCTAATATTGTAGCTGCTCTGTCATTTGCTTAAACGTGACCTTAATATTTTCAAATGTATATGTTTTTGTTAAACAGCTAATATTAGCAGTCGGGTAAAAACAATGAAGCCCTCTCCTGACAACTGTCATGACACTGCATGATTCCCCCATGAATCCTCAAGACGGTGACTCTCTCCATATACTATATGCAATGTTAGTACCATCTCTACAGATGGTGGGGTTAACAAGAAACTTCAACACCATGTGTCTACTTGCTGTAGGGTGGGCATGAAAAATAGAGATTTCCTCTCTTTAAACAATGGAAACATGTTGCCAGTCTATTTCACAGCAGACAGCATTGCACTACAGCTGCCTAGTTCTCCATTCATATTGCAAACTTTTAATACTGAAGAACAAGTTAAACTCCTAGTTTAACTGCTCCACACCAATTTGTACCAATTTCTCTATGGGTGTGAAATTTGTAATAGGACAATGTTGCAAATTATGTTCAATCAAGTTATCACCAATATTTTAAGCATCAACAAATGCAAATCTTTACAAAAATATACACAGACACCACAATCAAATCAATAGCTGCCCATGACATTTCACGAAGTGGACTCTCTTAGTGGCTTCTCAACACTGTTATTTTAATTATAACCACTGCCTGCTACAGGGAAAACTGACAAGAAGAGAAGTTCTTTTTAGCACTGTTGCAACATCATATTCCTGATAATTTAAGAAAACTGAACTGTGTGTAAATGAATAATTCATGCCTAAAAACAAGATGCTTACACTGCTAGTGGCCACTGGACTTGGGACTAGTCCATGACCGTGATCTGGATTTTGACCTAGATCTAGAGTGTGATCTTGACTGAGATTTGGATCTAGCTGGTTCTTTTTTTCTCGGTTCCTTTTCATATCTTGAGCTGGACTTATACTGTGTTTTAGTATCTGTTTTAGAGGTGCCTCTAGATTTGGTGTGAGATGCAGACCTAGAACGTGATTTAGCCTTCATTTCTTTCTTGGGCTGTGACTTGGATCGTGATCTTGAATTGGACTTAGATCTTGAAAAAGATCGATTGCGGTGTTTGAACCTATCAGAATAAAGGGGAGAGAGATTTGAATATAAAAATGCTATTCTTAGACATCTAGTACATTTTTTATACCATTTTTGCAGGAGTAAATTTTTTAATCTAAAGTTAAGGATTATAGTAATCTAGTTCTGAATTTAAACGGTGTAAAATTTTTTTTTTTTTTTTTTACCTATCATTGTCCGAACGGCTCCTGCTACGCCGAGGTCTTCCAGTAGGTCTACTGCTAAAAAGGTACATCAGAAAAAGTAAACGGTGACAAATACCTTTGTATTTATAAAGATGATTAATAAGTTTAGTTTTTTTGAGATGTGCATTTGCTTTTAATTCTTTAATATGAAGCACAGAATTGTATTTCATTCAATATTTCTGTTTTGATGAAGCATGCAAAATACAGTAACTCCCACACGTGATTACAAAGTGAGCATACAAAAAAAGTATTCAAAATGTTAACAACTAAATAGTCAGTATGTTTTTTCTTCTCCAACTGACTGCTGTGTAGTTGAAGTCAAACACTACACTTACTTTCTAGGACTATAAGATCTTCTATAGTTGTAATCAAAAGAACGACTTCTAGACCTCCTTCTTTCATAACTCCGGCTTCTAGATCGCCTATATCTGTCATAGTCATCATAGCGAGAAGAACTGTACACGTTTCTCCCTTCCTTGGCTTTCATTTGATTTGGAGCTGCAGAAAAATAGCAATATTTAACATTTCTGTTAAAAAAAATATCAAATGTAACTTTCTAATTTCTAGATCAGTTCTCCCTGCCCCTTCCTTTGAATTTCCATTATGCATTAGTGGGGGCATCTGTTTCCAAAAATCAATTTAAGTGGGCTCAATTCCTGAGTCAAGACAATGCATTTTGATGAAGACCAGAAGGGACACGTGAGAGATGTAAAAGTGGTGGCACACCATCTTTATGCCCCATTACTACTGTTTAGAGCAGCCTTGGGGCTGCTGTAAGTTGTGTCCAGTTGCGAATGATGATTTGGGTAACAGTATTGCTTGGATGTAGCAGTGCTTCAGCCATACCCCTGCCCACATATACCAACTGGTAGTAAAGAGCTGGTTATGCTGGTTCTATCCCATTGGAGAAAATCTTATAATCTTCAGTTAGCCTGTTAGTAGGGCTTCATGGCCCTATTATGTGTTGATATTTCTGAATTCAGTTAAGAGGACAGTCAACTAGAAACCTAGTTTATTTTTAAAGAAATCGGCAAAAAGTTTCAGGTATTACACCCACCCCACAGTTTACTGATTTTTGTAACCTTTTTTTAAAAAAAATATAAAACAAAGTTTCTCCTTTTTTGGCAGACCAAGAATGGAATCTATACAAGGATAGTGGTGAAACTGATTATACACAAGGTAAACAAGAGTGAAGTATAAATTGATTATGACCCTTCAACCAAAATTGGCAGGAAATAGGCTTGGCCCTGTTCTATTTTTCCCCCCCAAAAGGGGGCAAGGGGAGATGAGAAATAGCAGCACACTACTATATTGTATTTTCCCCTTGAATTAAATGCACCCCTAAAAATATAAAATAAAATAAAAAATATAGGGAGATATACCTATCTCAGAACTGGAAGGAACCCCGAAAGGTCATCGAGTCCAGCCCCCTGCCTTCACTAGCAGGACCCTCATCCAAATATGAAGCAATATTGGGTATATAACCTCACACTGCTATGCTTCAATGTATATTTTAAACATTTTCCCTGTTGCAATGAAGCCAGTGTCTGGAATCACACATCTGTGATGTGTGCACTAGCAGTTATCAAAATGAATGGTAAGGGGTTAATTCATTTTCCTAAAGAAACTTAAGGCGATGTTATATCCCACCCCACCCCCCCAAACAACCCCCAAACATTCAGGATTGAGTTTTGTCCTTGCATGCATGCAATTTCCATTTACTTCAACGGTTGTATACAATTTTTTGTGGGAGAACGTAACAGGTATATTGTTTCTCCGATACTCTGTACTGCAAGATCCTTGGGCTGACATATCAGACAAATAAGACTAAACTTGCATATACATGTTTTAGAATACTAACATGTTACAAGTTTCTTTTAATGCATTCTTAAAATCAGCCATTTTCTGAAGAATAATACTTAATACAACCACACTTGTTCTGTTTTAGAGTTATAAAAATTGGAATAAGACTACTTACTTTCAGTTATATGGTAAAGATTTCTTACACCATATGCCATATTAAGTGTGAAATTGATTAAACAAATTAAGTATCATTTTGGATTCAGAACCATCAAAGCATTTCATTTTGATGTCGAAACAAAGTAAATATATTAATTTATTAGGGCTGTTGATTAATCGGAGTTAATTTTTTTGAGTTGATCACATAAGTTAATTGTGATTAATTGCACTGTCAAACTATACCAACTGAAATGTATTAAATATCTTGAACTTTTTCCTACATTTTCAAATATATTGATTTCTATTACAACACAGAATACAAAGTGTACAGTGTTCACTTTATATTGTTTGATAATTTTTACAGTGCAAATATTTGTAAACAAAAGAAATAGTATTTTTCAGTTCATCTCATACAAGTACTGTAGTGCAATCTAAGTGTAACTCACAAATGCAGATTTTTTTTGTTACATAAGTGCACTCAAAAACAAAACAATGTAAAACTTTGGCGCCTACAAGTCCACTGAGTCCTACTTCTTGTTCACCCAATCGCTAAGACAAACAAGTTTTCTGCCTGCTTCTTACTTACAATGTCACTGAAAGTGAGAACAGGCGTTCGCATGGCACTTTTGTAGCTGATGTTGCAAGGTATTTACATAACAGATATGCTAAACATTCGTATGTTTCAGCCGTCATTCCAGAAGACATGCTTCCATTCTGATGAGGTTTGCTAAAAACAGAATGTGTTAATTACATTTGACTGAACTCCTTGGGGAAGAACTGTATGTCTCCTGTTCTGTTTTACCCGCATTCTGCCATATATTTCATGTTATAGCAGTCTCAGACAACTCAGTACACATTCGTTTTAAGAACACTTTAACAGCAGTTTTGACAAAATGCAAAGAAGGTACCAATGAGGGATTTCTAAAAATAGCTATAGCACTGGACCCAAGGTTTAAGAATTTGAAGTGCTGTCTGAAATCTGAGAGGGAGGAGGCCTGGATCACGCTTCCAGAACTCTTAAAAGAGCAACACTCAGATGTGGAAACTACAGAACCCAAATCAACCTTTTGCTGGTGGCATCTGACTCAGATGATGAAAATGAACATACGCTAGTCCACTCTACTCTGGATCATTATTGAGCAGAACCTGTCTCAGCATGGATGCGTATCCTCTGGAATGGTGGTTGAAGCATGAAGGGACATATGAATCTTTAGCGCATCTGGCATGGAATTACCTTGTGACGCCAGCTACAACAGTGCCATGTGAATGAACGCCTGTTCTCACTTTCAGGTGACATTGTAAAGAAGAAGCGAGCTGCATTATCTCCTGCAAACTGTAACCAAACTCGTTTGTCTGAGCAATTGGCTGAAGTAGGAATGAGAGGATTTGTAGGCTCTAAAGTTTTACATTGTTTTGTTTTTGAATGCAGTTATTTTTTGTACACAATTCTACATTTGTAAGTCCAACTTTCACGATAAAGAGACTGCACTACAGTACTTGTATTAGGTGAATTGAAAAATACGATTTTTTTTTTACACCGCAAATATTTGTAATAAAATATAAAGTGAGCACTGTATACTTTGTGGTCTATGTTGTAATTGAAATCAGTAGCTTTGAAAATGTAGAAAACTTTAAATATTTAAAGAAAGGGTATTCCATTATTAACAACTCACTTCGTTTTTTTCTGAATCACCTGACAGCCCTATAATGTATATTAAAATAGTATACAGATGCTCCCCGACTTACGCAAGACTTACGCTTCCCGACTTACGTTCTGACTATCCTAACATTAAGGATATAACTATATACTGATACTACACACAAAGGCACTTACTTTTCCGATCACCCTGCGCAAACTGGATTTCTATCTGCCGGCCACAAATCCACTTCCGGTCCAAATTATGGAGGGCATCTTCAGCATCACGGACATCTTCAAATGTGCTAAGTGTTAAGGTACTTGGGAATTTGAGTAGTTAACAACTTCAAGTTGACAGCTTTTCCTGGATTTTTTAATCTTGCTATAGGGCACACTAAAAACTGTCTCCCATTAACTGTAAGGTTGTAGGAGAATTTTTGGAGAGAGGAATACAATACAAATCTTGTGATATGGGTACAACCAAGAGTATGTTCACTAAAGGATAAAATCACCATGTAACTCCACAGCCTTCTTTTCTCTCATACATACTGATGTATCTAAAGTAGTTAAAGAAGGTTAGTTATTAGTGATCTGATTCTCTAGGTTTGCCTTACCCCCCCAAAAAAAGGGGGGGGGCAGGGAGAATGCTAACTCTTAAAACGCTTAAGAAACACTAGTAAAAAGTGAAAATTCTGCATTCATTATATTACTGTATTCATGAAACTTATTCCCCTTTTCACTTACTCCTTTAAAACTGATTATGACTTTCAGCAATTGTTACTCAAATATAGACCACCGTATTCTATTAAAGAATAACGCATATACTGAAACATAAAGCTATGGATTAGTTGTTCTATAATGTAATCATCAATATCTTTAATCCATAAGACTGTTCACTGTAATTCCTCAGTCTAGCTGATTTGAAAGAATAAATCATCTGTATCGGTCTGCATACCAACTTCGTCCATCATCTCCTGGGTACCATATAGGTATACTTATCTTGATAAATAAACTAAGAATGAATGCATTTCATTCAAGACAGTTACAATTTCAATACCACCCACAAGTGAAATATTACAGGTTCTGTCAACAGACTAAACCAGAATAATTTATCAAGTTACCACTTACATGAGAAACAGAAAAAAAAACCTGTTATTCTGTAGGATACATCAGGTATGACTCCTTTAATCTTGGCCACCATTCAACTTCATCTTGACCTTTAACTCTTTAAGTGCTTGTCAGAAGGACTTGTCATGAGATGCTTGGTCAAAAATGACAGATGGCTTTATCTTTTACTTTGAAAAACAACCTTTTCCCCCTTTTGTAGATAAAGCGAAGCTTTGTCTCCCATTATGGCTTGTCCTTCTTCCAGCTTTTCTTTACTTTTTCTTTTCCCAAACTCTCCCTTCTCTTCAAGCCTGATCCTTAAGAGGTCTTTGGCTTGTCTACTTGCCTTAATTGTTGAACTCTACTCTAAAGGTTCTTTCATGCTTTCTCTTTGGGGTCGCCATTACTGTACAGCTTTACATTCTCTGAGGCAACAACAGAGGACAGTAAATTAGGGGACAATATTAAAGAAAGAAGTTTACCTCATTTTTTATACAAACTGCTTTTGATCAAGTGATTCCAGTTTCCATGTTTTTAAATTAACAGTGAATACCAGCCACAATTTGCTAAGCACAAGAACAATTTTACTTTCGGCATCAGTTATATTAAAAATGCGGTAGACACTTCTGAGTCAGTGATAATTGTCATTTAAATAATATAGTATCAATTCGAGTGACAGATATTCAACAAAATAGCTCTTATCTTACTGGATCTGGTTTAAAGTTTTGCAAAAAAGGTAAAGACCAATTTGCGAGGAGTTAATCTTCGAAAAAAAATGGAATACACCACAATAAGACATTAGAAACAACACAAAAGTAAACTGCTTTTTCATTTAGATTTGTTACCTCTTACACAAACTTGAATTTCAAACTTCAACACCCCTCACTAATCAGCCATCTGAAGAAAGGATATTGAACGTAAGCAAATCCTCTTGGACGACGAGTGTAGAAATCAAGTGGAACGTACACATCAACTATCGGCCCATAACGACCAAACTCACGACGCAAGTCTTCAGACCTGAAATACCATAAATACATTTTTATATATTCTCTCACTTTTTACATTTAAGTTGCAAACTGAAATATCTAAAGAAACTATTGAAAAATCTTGAATCAAATAATATAGGCAAAGCATGCTTTTAGAACTAACTAGATGATGAAGTACAGAAAAAACCAAAAAAATTCTGAGTAATTAATCTTTGTGATAAAATTAATCAGAATAAATTAAAAACCTGATCTGAATTATACATCAACTGTAGGGGCTTCGCTAAAGCTCCCAAGTTGTTTAGAATCTTGGAATAATTAAAATTTTATGCTAGCACCTTGGAATCTGAAAACTCATTATAATTCAATATTGGGCAACTGTAAATGGAGAAAATACATGTAATGGTATATTTAGTAAACAGTACTGAATCATTGAAGGTGGGTGGGAAAGAAGGAGAAACAGCAGGTCTGGTACAAAAAATTTAAGAAAAAGCTTCTCTAAGACTTCTAATTCCACATTTTTGCACCATGAAAACAGAAAGTTACAACACTTGGAAACTCAAGAAAGAACCTCAAAAATAATCATTTTATCTCACAAGGTGAATTTCAGATACATCAAATAACAAAAGTAGTCTAAAGCAGCCATTCAAGCCACTAAGAGTTAATTGCTTCATGGAGGTGATCTAACAAAAGAGTGTAATTCTGTTCAATAGGTCTGTTGCTATTTGGAATCATCCCCTCTTCCCTTCCAATATCATCAACTCTCTCATACAGATTTCATTGGATAAAATAGTCATGGATGGGAAAGTCAATGATGAAAAGTTACCACTATTTATCTCTCTTCCTCAGAGTCTGGGGAAGAATGCATGACATACACCAGTCATAAGAACAAAGATTCAATAGGAAATCTCAACATCATGGTATCTGTACAAAGGACAGAGTTTTCACAGCACGTTACAAAAAGGGACCAGATAGGTTCCCCTTTCTCTTCAAAGTTTATATGTAATAGTTTTCTTCCTCAACTGTTCTGGTCATTAAATAAATTTCACTCTAGAACTAATCACAAGTATAATCACAGAGGAAAGACAGGTGACCACACAAAAAAAGCAATCATACATAACCTGTTTCCAATTCAGAACTAGTAGTATCATAGGGAAAAAATGCAACTCCTACTCCATACCATAATTTCTACTTCAATGTTATTTATTGCATGACTCCTTTACGGTACATTATTTTCCTGACAGCAAGTTAAACAATATACCCTTAGACCTTAATCCTGCATTCCACAAAAACAACACTCTCACTGATTTAGGATTTATAGAGAAATCTCTGACCTTTAATATATAAATATACTTAATACAAAGTACAGGGAAATATGATAGAATAAGCAGTTTGCTAAAAATACTCAGCCTACAAATGAGAAAAATAAATGTTGTACTTCCACTGCTTGATGAAATAAAAGTTACAGCAGTCTCACGTATTTGGAACGTGGATACTTTTACTGTAGACAACTGTGAAATGTAACTTTAGACAACTCCACTCCTTATGTATTTCTCTCTAATTACTGAAAACTCACAAAATCGACACCTTACAGAACAATTAAGTGCAGTAACATCCTATCCAAATAGGCACAACACTACGCGCGGGTGTTGGGGGAGCGCAGCTTCTGTACACTAAGAACCTCTGGTGCTTTTTCAACTCAGGGCAATCGCGGTTTCTCCTGAGGTTCTACTCTACCCTCAAGGGGCAAATATTTGAAACCACTACACGTGATGGTGCACACATGTCCTGGAGCACAGAATCTGGCCTCCAGGTTACTCTCACAACCCCTGCCTCGCGGTGAGCCAGCGCACGTTAATCCGCGGGGTCTCTACGGCTATCCTACTTTTCTAAGTTTTCCCTCCCTGGTTTTGTTTGGCTGTTTTCTGAACTCAGCGCTCTGCGTAAAGCGGCTGTGAGCCGAGGCGGGAGGCTAAAACGGCAGGCATGCGAAGAATGGAGACGATGAGAAGGATGGGGAAGGAGGAAGCGGCCTGGGTCTCTTTTCCCCCTCCTCAGGGAACCCCGCCATCTCCTCCCATGTGGTAGCTGCCTGCGCGGCCTAGTGAGCCCGCCAAAGCCTGCGCAGCCCTCGCGCCATGCTCCGGCCCGCAGCCCCTCCCAGCGCCCCCGCCCGAGTCCCCTTCCCTGGATCCCCCCCGCACTTACACACACCTGGTGTCGTCGGCCACATTCCGCACGAACAGCGAGGTGTTGGGGGGGCGCAAGTAGCGGGACATGGCGGCGGCTTCCAGGCAGGGCCCAGACGCGGAGGAGAAAAGAGGAGCGAAGCGAATCTCCTGAGAGAGATAGCGCCACCACTATCAACGGCCTCGCCGCCTCTCGCGAGACTGCGGAGCGCTTCCGGCGAGAGCGCAGCCCGAACAAGGAGGAGGGGAAGTGGAAGAAAGAGAGCAGGCGCCAAACTGCCACCCCCCCCCCGGGCCCACGTCGCTTTGCGCATGCGCCAAGTCCTCTCTGGGCGTTGCGCACGCGTCAAACCCTCTAGCCTCCTTGCTTCGCCACCAGCTCTTGAGATCCTCCCGCCTCTTTTTTCCGCGCATGCACCGCCCGCCACTTATCCAGCGCATGCGCTGCACGATACCGCCCGCTTAACCCGCGCTTGCTGTCTCGCGCGGCAGTAGCGGTTTCCTGGTCGGATGTGCGCGGGCCGATCCCTTTCCCGCCAGAACAGAGCTGAGGCGCTGGGGGCGCGCGCCTGGCTCTCCCCTCTGTGGCGAGGAATGGGGAAGGTGGCGAGAGAGGAACCGGCGCCTGAGGGGCAGCATCAGCCTTGGTGCTGGCCGCTGCTGTGAGGGGCAGAGAGCCCCCACACCCTTCAGTCTAGCCAGACAATAAACCAGGACAGCCCTGCTCTAAATCAAGGGCAGAGTGGTGCACAGGTAGGTGCAGCGATGCAGGGTAACGGTGCCCACTGCACCAATCCTCATCCAGCATGCTGCGTGCACAGCCTCAAACGGCATGTTCTGTGGCAGGATAAGTTCCTCTACCATGACACCAGCAATTTACAAGGTAACATTGGAATGCTAGTGCTAGCCCACCTTGGATGTCCAAATCTCAGCATGCTGCACCATCCAAAATGCTGACATGTAACCTCTTAGCTGGCGCTGTCAAAACCATACATTCTGGTGCTGTTGCATCTTGGAACCGTTAGAAACCCCTTGTTGCATCCCAGTGAAAGGTCATGATGTTACACATAGAAGCATCAGTCAGGATGCTTAGCAGGACCAAAAAGTGTCTTCAGGACTCAAGGAGAGAATAGCTGGTAACCAAAGTCACATGATGTATGAGCAAGTGCCTGAGAGTCAGGGCTCCTGTATGCCCTGCCTGTCTTTGCTACTGACTCACTAGGTGGCCTTAGGTAAGTCACTTGGCCTTTTTGTACTTTGTTTTACCCATATGTAAAATGGGAATAATTGTACCATTAAGACTATTGTACAGTGGACAGTGCATTACTTGTGCATGGTGCTTTAGACAAATAAATGAGAGGTCACTGACTTCAAATCAACCTCTGTAGTGGCTGAGTTAATGAAGTGCTCATTAAAGAAACCTGTTGAGGTTCAGATCACATTGGGTGTGGTAATGTATAGCAAATCTGAGGAACAGATAGAGACGTCACCATAAGCCACCAGCATTCAACACTTCCTTTGACCTTTTAACATACAGACTTTGCTATTGCCTCATTTTAGATGGTGGAACACAAGTAAATCTGTAGCGGCTACAAACACACAGTCCCACTCAGATCCTGTTGTTCTCTTTCACATGCCCAGAATGGTTTGTTCAACAAGGCTGAGGAAGTGAGATCCCTGGAAAAAGAGGCCTTGTATTGCATTCTGCCAAACAGAAAAGTGTCTTGGTGGTTATTGTGTCTGAGTAATACTGAGTAAAATCTATGGCCTTTGACTCACGTGATGTACTTTGCTCTTTGAGAGTAGAGATAAGGACCCTGACCTACAATAATTTGTAATTTATACAATAGGTGTTTCTGTTTCTAACACTATCCTGCACTATACCTACTAGCAGTGGGCATTTGAGCTGAGTACAATGTGCAATAAATATACAATAAAATTGTATGCACACGCAAAAGCTTCTTTAAAAGAACATGAAATTGGTAATAGCAAGCCAGAAAAGATGGTTGAGGATTAAACCTACCATATATGGGCACAGCATAATACAGCTGTGTAATACTAAAGTGTCTATCCACTGGTAGGCCAAATTCTGCCCTCAGAAACCCATGTGGAACCACTGAAGTTGCTTCATGGCAGTGTTTGGTGCATGGCAATAAATACATGTAGCCAGGAGTAATTATATATCTTGTTCAGAAGCCTCTGGTATTGGCAGCTGGTAGAGACAAGGTTCTCAACTAGATGGACCATGTCTGTTCTGCAGTGTTCAGAATTACAAGATGGAATTATATAAATATTCTCTTGAAGTGTATTGCACATGATTTCACTTGATTTTGGGAGAGAGTGGATGTCTCTCTCTTTCACTGCAAGACTTTTCCATCTGTAAATAATGTGTTATTTCTCAAACCAGTAACATAAACCCTTGACCTAAACCATAAAATCATCACCTGTGTCATTAACCAGTCTACATTTCCACCCAGTTAATCCATTGCTTTTCCCATTGCAGATTGCCTTTGCCAAGAGGTCATATCACCAACTCTTTTTGCGCAATGGTCTCAGCTTTTCCCAAAATTGCCTCTGCTATGTGATAGCATCCCCACACTGTAAATATGAGCAAGGGCCCCGGGTTCTTGACAGATTGGAGTAAGGACCTGCACAAAGGATGTACATTCAAATTCAGATCTCTCACATGGAAGTGGAATATGCTGAGACTAGATTGCTATGAACAGCCCTGTAGTAGGCAATGTTAAGGTTAAATAATTTGGACATTGCACTGTGTTTGCTTTCAGAATGTATTATGGAGGTTTAAACACAAATATTTAAAAAAACAGTTTTAATTTTATATATTGATAGGTACTGCTTTCAGAACATCCTACCGTTCTGTAACCCAATCTCCCTTTGCATTACAGAGCGTGGCCGAACAACTGTTTTCCTAGACTTTCACTGAGTTGGTGAGTTGAATGGGTCTGAGTGGGTTTGTGGGGGAGCTCTTTTGTAGGCATTAACCCAATGTAACTTTTTGTATGTTTGTGTGTTTTCTTAAACACATAAGTGCTTAGCATTTTAGACACTTGCTTTAAATTAAATCTAAATAAATACATGTGTATGTCATAATGCGTGAAAAGCAATGTAGCATATGTTTTTACAAGTTTTAAAACCTGTGATTACAATTTAATTTTACAAAAGTGAATATATTTTTAGTTAGACTAATTCAGAAAAGAGCCTGAACATGTCAAATCTCTTGTACAATGCAATTTACAGGTGCAGCACCTGATTGATGAAGCATTGTGGTTTCCTGGGAATTTACTGTTACACAACTGAATCATTTTTGTATTGTTTCCTTATCTAGCTAGTAACAGTTACCAAGCAACTTACAAACATACCTTTCCAAGCTGTGTTGCATGGTTTCTTCCACCACAAAACTTTAAAAGTGCTTTCTTCCCAAGTTTGTTCTGGCCAACATCTCTCTGTGCCTCTGTGGGGTCTTGTATACACGTGCAACACCCACTGTACTCAAGTTTTAGGGCTTGTATATATGGGGAAAATTACCAGCATACCTATGCAGGTGTAAGTATACTGGCATTGCTATGCTGATAAAACTCCCCGTACGGGCATTCTTATCTCATTGAAGACAATGGGAGTTTTTTCAAATGATTCAATTGAGAATTTAATTTGATCTTCAACAAGCATTGCCTCTGAGAGTAAGGGCCTGTCTACTCAGGGAAAATTACCAGCATAGCTATACTGGTAAAACTTCCCCCGTGGACACTCTTATCCCAGAATAAGAGTGCTTTTTTTCTGATTTAACTTAGGGCACTTTCAAAGCGGGGATGTTTGTTGAAGGTCAGATTCTCTTCCTAGTTGAGTCACTTGACAAAACTCTGGTTGACTTCAGTGGGTGAAGAAAAGAACTGGCACTATATATAATATCCACACAACTGGTGACCTGATAAGTGGCATGACTGCCCTAGTAGGGAATATAGTAGGGAGCAAAGTCAGTGATTCCGAACCAGAGATCTGATGAGGTGACAGCTCATGACCACAGGCCAATTAAATGACAATGTCAAATGTGAGATAATAGCAAATTTTGTGTGGGATAGAGGATAATGTGTTAAAAGGGGAATGCAGTTTGTAATGAGGGACAGTTAGGCAGTATAAGTGCTAGGACATTATTCTCATATGCTTCAGTCTTGTACATTTCATACCTCAGCCCAGAAAGAGTACAGATACCTATCAAATCTGAAAGCAAATATTCCAGCTATACTCATCAAGACTGTTACAAACTTAATCATTTCAGACCTTGAAAATTTAATTAATAGCCATTGTGTTTAATTGCTTTTGGTGCCTCAGCTTTGTTTTCTTTGTGATTACCTGCTGAATGTGTACAATACTTTATAGATTTTTTTTAATATTTCTATTGTGATGACAGAAAGCTCAGCAGTGACACTTGCTGGCTAGGAATTAGATATCTGATTTTCAGTAGGTCTCCCAGCTGTACTGAGCAGATAGTAAGAGAGAAGATGTTGGGGTTTATTAAACTTATCTTTTTCCTTAATAAGGATAAGAGGCAGAGACACATTCCTAATAGTTTTCAACCTTGCTCTGTAATCCTTATCGCAAATCACTGTTTCACTAGCTGTCCAATCCTATATTTACACAGGCAAAACTCTTGTTGAAATCAATCGGAGGTTTGCGTGGCTGGAAAGTAGCCCAGCAGAAGTTAGAGTAGGGAATGTGTCTCTGTAGCAGGGGTTGGCAACCTTTCAGAAGTGGTGTGCCGAGTCTGTATTTATTCACTAATTTAAGGTTTCGCGTGCCAGTCATACATTTAACATTTTTAGAAGGTCTCTTTCTATAAGTCTATAATATATAACTAAAGTATTTTGTATGTAAAGTAAATAAGCTTTTTAAAAATGTTTAAGAAGCTTCATTTAAAATTAAATTAAAATGCAGAGCCCCCCAGACCGGTGGCCAGGACCTGGGCAGTATGAGTGCCACTGAAAATCAGCTTGTGCTCTGCCTTTGGCACACATGCCATAGGTTGCCTACCCCTGCTCTATAGTCAGGGAAAATGGATTTTTATACTATGTAAGTCAAGTATGAGCATGGAAAGAAAGCAGAGATCTTATTTCTTTATTTTCCATGGCATTTTTTCCAAATTAACAAATTTCACAACTGATGGCAAATGCACTTTAATGCTGGAATATAAAAATGTCCAAAATAGAATAGGTCTCTCTTCTTATTGTTTATACTTTCTTGCTTTTTCTGATGAGGGTTGCTGAACCAACAGTCAGTGTCTGTAAAATACAGAAATATATTACTTGTTTTCCATTTAGACTGTAGGGGGAGCTGTATGTAGCTAACAGCTTTGAAATTGTTGTAATATGTTTGTAATTCATCTCATATCATCTGAAAATACAGTTACAGCAACTGCATATGGACATGCTGAATACATTCATACTGAAACAATGGTGTTCCTGTTAGGGAATCAGTTCTGAACACCGAAAATCTAAATAGTCAAATGTTATCTTCATGTGCACTGTTGGAGTAACCTCAGTCACAAATATGTTCCCTGTACTAGAAACCCACTGCCCCAGATAAGTACTATTGATTTGGTTCTTTGCAGATTTATTGTAAAGAAAGTAGGTTGGGATTTTAAAAGGAAACGGGGCATTTAAAATCCCTAGGCACTTCTGAAAACCTTAGCTGTAATTCTTATAACAGTGATCCCACCAACTGGAATACATCTTAAAAGCCTGGCAAGTGGAAGTTTAATTCCCTGGGAGAAGGGTTCTGTGGCAGTAGGGAACAGTTCAGGACACATTAGAAGTGCCTAGGATTTGTAAATGAAACAGGTGAAACTGTAAATTAACATGGCTTGATTCAGTTTTCATTCTCTGCTCAAGAGCATCCCAGCTGTACAACCCTGTAAAAAATCTTGCAAAAAGCCTGCCCACATGATGGTCAAAAGCTAACACTAAACCCGAGTGCTTAAAATGGAATGATAACGGAAATGAATTTGTCTCAATGTATCCTGGGAAGTGATAAACAGCAACTTTCAGTGATAGAAATGCACAGAGTGAAACTGTGACAGCCACAGGCATTGTCCATGTGTAGGAGATTCAATTAAGTCAATAAGCAACAATCCATCACCCTGGCTGTACTAAATGGTGACTAATGTCATTTCTTGCTGGTTGCAATCACCATTGGATTATAAAGTTACATATTCTTTCATTAATGTAGTGATATAATCCATGCTAACAGTAGTAATTCCTGTGCTCAACACCAGGACTTTTTAAAGTGAAGGTGTCAGTTTATAAACTGACAGGCATAGGAAATGTTTCCCCATTATTTTTTTTAATGGCACCTTTATTTACCAATCACTTACCTCCACCATTTCATTTCCTTTTATTTCCTGTTCATGGGAGAATGTTTCTGATTTGCACACAAGCTTCCCACCTATCATGTTAACTGTGCACTGTGAACACAGATTTTTAAAACAAGTATTTATAGTAGCCCAACAAGTACATTTCTGGTAGACAATTTAGGCCTGAAAGGTAGAAACTGGGAAATTCAGTTAGAATGGTAGTTAGATACACAGATAAGAATGGAAGTGCAGATACCCATATTCATTAATCTCATGCTAACTTCAGATTGCCAGGAGTAATGAGCATCTTGTTTAGCATTCAATGAAAACTTCTCTAACTGTTAAAACAATACCAATACGTGTATAAATGCTACTTCTAGGTGTGCAGCAAATACAGATATATTAGAAAGACTTTACAGGTATTGGTATTGTATGTAAATTTAACTGGCAGTTGAAATATGCAAAATCGGAGTAAAATTTGTCCTACGAAATGAAGGACTATACAATGGGTTTTGCTACACTGGATCCAACTGTTGGTCCATGTAGGATGTTATCCTGGCAGTGGTGGCTGGGGATCTCAAACTTTTTATTTTTAAATAGTGTGGACCACATCTTAACAAAAAGATTGTCTCAAACTGCCTTTATTTCTTTCCATAAACATATGACCCAACTCCCCTGCCACAACTGGTAGCTATAGCAATACCCTACACGAAAAAAAATAGTAAGAACATATTCAGTGTGTCTTATCTTTTTAATGTGCTTTATCAGCTAGAAACTACATGGAGAGCTAGCACCATGGGAACAGTCAGTGCTATTCAGACCACCAGGTGTGCTCCACACACAACTATTTGGGAATCACTGTTTCAGGGGAAAGTGAAAAACTCCATAAGGCATATAGGGCCAATTATTCATGTACATGGGGAATAAAATTCCTCCCTGATCCCTGGGTTGATCAACTTATGCACCGAAGCAGCAGATTTGATTACCTTAAGAAATGTTACCTTATACTTGAGCATTTTAATGAGCTGTTGTGTGACAAGAGCTGAATTAGTACAAAGCATTCATTTTTTCTTAGAGGTTAATGGGGGTTTCTTCAAACTGTGCTTTGTAGCAACCATTTCTCCAGCTGAAAGGGTCTGGAAGCAGCTCCTTCTGAAGCTAGAGGAGTTTGCTCCTCTACAGTTGTTTAATGTGTTGCCTCCACAACTTTCTTGGGACCTGGTAACATGAGAGTTTGTGACACAAACTTAGATTCCCTGTGTCACTAATCACAAAGCCAGCTAGACAAACAGTCTTTCTGGCTCCTTCACTTATGTAACCTGCATGCTCGTGTTAAAGCTTTTAAGTTTTACTTTGTTTCTACTGATGAGAAACAAATTAAGATCCTATCAGAAGCAATTGAAGTTTCCTAATGGGAAAGAAATTCCACTTGCAAAATGACACTGAAATACTAGTCAGGGAGCAGTTATTGTTCTTGAAATATATTACCTTTATTTTTTTGCCATCCATAGTAGTGATGTCAGCCTCTTTCCCCAGAGTAAATGAATTTGTTAGAGACTGCTTAGGTGTTTTTGATGTCACAACAAAGTTGTTTCCATTTTGTTGTATTTCAATAATAGGCTTAATGTCTTTGGCAACTTTGATGAGGTCATCTGCCAATGCTGCAGAAAAGGGAAAAGTGGAATTTTAACTTCTCTATTATGCAGAGGGAAGTATGTGGTTTGTATGTTATGCAAATAAAATACTTTGATTCAATGAAGTGACAAGGTTGACACAAATCAACAACAGAAAAGGAAGTAAAAGTTAGATTACCTAGTTCTCTATGGACATACAATTTCATTGATGGGACACTTGGTTTTAGATTCCTTTTGTTATAATCTTGGAGATATAATAAATTAATTTCTCTTTTTAAACTGTGTGCATACTTTACCACTGGTGAAAGGCTGACCACCTTTTGTATGTTATTTTCTATACTATATAGTTTTTTTCTTATATCACCGTAATGTCTGAGCACCTTTAGTACTGCACTAAGTGACATGAGTAGCGTTACATAAGGTTCATTTTCTTTCTCATCCTCCCCCAGGACACACTGAAGTCCCCTGCGTAGCCACAGGGCAGCAACAGTGCAAGTTTCCCCAGGCTCTCTCATCAATAGGCTTCAATGCTGACCTGAAAGGATCAGCTTTGGGGCTGAGGGCGTAGTTCAGGCAACATGCTCTTTGAGAAGGGATTTTCACTGAGTGAGGCATTCTGCTCCATTTAATTTGATTGTTTTGCTGCAACTGACAAAGCAAACTATGGTGGTGTTTAGTAACCTGGACACCTCTGAGAGGTAGCTAGAGACCATTAAACTCATTTCATGTAGGCTAACAGCCAGCCATTAGGTAATCAGTGATTACGGTCAGAGGCTCTATGTGAACTGGTAACAGAGCTGAGAGGCTCTATATCCCTTTACCAATGCCCTACTAGTTAACCTCATAAACTGAAACTGGTCAACTGATAGGAAAGGTATTTCAGTAGAAGCCTTTCATGAGAAGACCAGTCTTGTGGTTAAGGCTGAGTCGGTCTGGGTTTTATCCCTGGCTTTTCCCACAGATTTGTGAGAGACTTTTGGGCAAGTACCTTCACTTCACATCATATCTAAAATGGGAATAGTAACACTTACCTACCTCATGGAATGTGGTTTTGTGAAAAACACTTTCAATATTCCCTGATGAAAGGTTCCTTAAATGCAAAGTGTTGTTATATTTCACAAACCCTGCAATTTGTAGGGGGGGGGGGGGGGGGAAGAAAGACACTTACCAAGGGCTTTCAGAAATTCTTCATAGTTCTCTTGAGAATAGACCTGCCACGTTCCATTGAATGCCATTATGGATGGTGCAGTACAGTATGGCGGTGATGCCAGAAAGAATGGAGCAGCCATCTACTGAATTAAATGCTATTTATACAGAAAGAAATGTGCCCTGTCTCATGAGATGGTCTGCTAATTATTAACAATACAGTATCAATTATTAGTCATCTGTTTATTCTCAATAGAAATAACCTCTAGTTCATTGTCATCTGTGGCTGTCTCTTTACCTTGACTGTCTCTTTCCTAGCAAGGTTATTTCTTCCAAAATAGATTAAACTAACGTATAAAATGCAGAATAAGAGTAGCAACTTGGGGAGCTAATGTGAAATAGCTATTCCAGGCTATTTCCCTGTGTAGGCAAGCCCTTGTCTTATTGAAAGCCAATGGTACTTAGGTTCCTAAATGCATAAGGGTTTGTGTACTTATAAAATTTGTATCACTTTAAATATACTGGTATAGTTAAAGCAATACAACCTCTCTAGTATGGATGCAATTATACCAATATAAATTTGCTTATACTGGTATAGCTTATTCCATAAAGGAAGGGGAATAAGCTATACTGGTGTAAGGCACCTTTGTACAGCTATAACCGTGTCCACATTAGGAGTTATACTAAGAAGAATCACATCCCAAACTGATACAGTTATACTAGTACATAAACTGTGTAGACCATACCTAAGTCATTCGTTAAAATTATACTTAGGCTTGTAAGTCACTGAAGCACTTTTGAAAATTTTACCCATTTTCTAAATAAAAGTGTTCAGTTATATAAAACTTGAGAGAAATAGTCACTGGATGTGAAATTATATTTCTTATATATTGTAATAAATCCATGGCCAATGAAGAGCTTCATGGCTCACTATGCTGCATGTGGGTACTTGGAACTTCACCGAGACAGTGATGATTGAACACAGATCAGTCTCTTCCAAAAGAACTGGGACCTACCATGTGAGGAAAAGAAGAATCTCCTTTAGTGATTATCAGTACAGGGCCTATGACCCACAGCTGATCAGTTCCGATTCCATCTAGTAGATATCAGTGGGGCACATATGCACTAATTAGTTTGTTACAATATTTAAATATATTTAGTGATGGTCCCATATGTACAGATTTAAAAGGGGAAACAAAACATGGAACTGTTGCCTGGGGATTGAAGTGGAAAAATAAATGGGAGTACTTAATTCTTGATTGTTACTCTCCACATTCATAACCTCAGAATTCCCCACTCACATTGTAATACTCATCCCTCCTTGATCAAGCCTGACTGCTGGCTTCGGAAGGCATTAGGTAAAACTGTATGTGGTTTGCAGTAAACTTGCTTAATTCAAATAGTGTTTGTGCCCTGGAGGTGACTGACCTGTCTAAGGCAACATTTCTAGTACTGTACTACAGACTAGGTAGTAGTTTTTAGCTGAATGGGAAAACAATGATGAATTTTTCTTACAAATTTACTTTACATTGTTGTCCAGTTTTAATTTTTAGAGACAAGCCCAAATTGAGATCAGAGATCCAAATACACCCCAAACTTTGGGACAGTTCAAGTCTCTCTCTAATTCATCACAGTTTTAATCAGTGAGCATGTCACAGGATTAAGAGTTAGGAGATCGGAGTTCTAGTGCTGGCTAATAAACCTCCACTTGGTTTTAAGAGCACACTGCCCTAAATTATATTGTCTTTAATCATTTGAATGTTTTAAAATTAGTTTTAGAGATCCTATTTATGATTTTAAAATATTATATATTTGTTAATAAGGAATTTTAAAACATTTGAAAAGGATTTGCTTTAGCTGAGCAAGCCATTGATCCAACAGTGTGTTATCCTGTCCCCAGCTCTAACCAATACTTGATGCTTCACAGGAAGGGGGAATATACAGACTGCACCTTGCCAACAATGCAATGCTGCTCATCAGGCAGCTCATCTGTTTGCAACTGAAAGTTGCAATTTCTGTGAGGAGTTCATGCGCAAGCACCGCACTCAAACTTTGGAAAAGTTCACTGACTCAAAGATTTCATTAAATTTTTCATAGTGACCTGTCCTCATGGTCCTCCAGCAGCCAGACCTTGGGAAGCTAAACATTAAACCAGGGGTCGGCAACCTTTCAGAAGTGGTCTGCTAAGTCTTCATTTATTCACTCTAATTTAAGGTTTCACATGCCAGTAATACATTTTAACATTTTTAGACAGCCTCTTTCTCTAAGTCTATAATATATAACTAACTATTGTTGTATGTAAAGTAAATACGTTTTTTAAAATGTTTAAGGAGCTTCTTTTAAAATTAAATTAAAATGCGGAGCTTCCCTGACTGATGGCCAGGACCTGGGCAGTGTGAGTGCCGCTGAAATTCAGCTTGCGTGCCACCTTCAGCACACATGCCATAGGTTGCCTACCCCTGCATTAAACTAAAGTGCACAACAGTGATTAGCCTCTGTTGCACTCACAATTAGGCTGTATAAAGGGATTTCTCTCTGTGTGTATATATGTATCTATTAGGGACAGAATTCACATGTACATCAATCCATAGTGTGACAAAGCTCCAACCTTGTCTCAGTGGGTCCCGCACTTCCTGGTGGATTACACTAGCCTCAGAGGCTCACTGTGACCCTCCACATAGCTCTTCTCTCTCTAGACGCAAGGGTCGCAGCCTACTGAGCCATTTTCATCATAAGCCAGCAAGAGAGGTGAGGAGAAGTTATCCTCCCTCACCCAGTCTCTGTGATTAGTCAGGGAGGGGAGCCCAGGCCCACCCTCTACTCCAGGCTCCAGCCCAGGGACCCTGATAGTAGCAGCTCTTGGTAGATGACTTTTTGGAAACAGAACAAGTATGATTCCCAGGGCCACTTCCCCACAGCAGCCCCCACTTCCTCAATATCTACATCACCCTTACCTCAGGGCCTCCTTTCTTGTGCCTGATAAGGTTTGTACTGCTCCATTTCTCCAGCAATGTGGCTCCTTTCTACAGCTCCTAGCACACTCACCACCTGAGTGAGTGGGAGCCTTTTAACTAGTTTCAGCCAGTCCCTGGTTAGCTTCAGGTGTACTGCTTTCTGAAAGGATCTTAATTGGCCCCAGGTGTCTTGATTAACCTGGAGCAACTGCCATTTGGTTACCATGGTAACAGGGATTTGTTTAGCCTGGTGCTAACATACCTGTTTCTCACTATTTTCCTATAGCCATCTGGCCTTGCCTCATCACATATCTCCCCCCGCACCCCGGCTCAATACCATAGAGTTGGGCAACTTGGGACACCAGGCAGTGTGCTCATGACAGACCATCAGTGTTGCCGTGGTGGCATCCAGCCCTGTGCTGTATGCGGAACTGGAACGGTTGGAGGGATAAGAACCATCTGGTGACCCCTGCATTCTTTTCCTTATTCCACTGCATCCACTGGAGGGGTGCATGGTCCATCACAAGAGTAAATCGCTGGTCTAAGAGGTAATAACGCAGTGTCTCTCCCTGGCTCATTTGACAGCAAGGCATTCTCTCTCCATTACTGCATATTTCTGTTCTCTTGGGAGCAGCTTTCTGCTTAAGCAGAGGATCAGGCGTTCCTCTTCTCCCACCATTTGTGACAGAACCGCCCCCAATCTCACCTCGGAAGCGTCTGTTTGTAGAATAAATTCCTTGTTAAAGTCCGAGGCTATGAGTATGGGGTCATTACAAAGGGCTGTCCGAAGGTCTGTGAATGCCCCTCTGCTGCGTTGGTCCACTTCACCATGTCTGGACCTCAGGCCTTTACCAGGTCCATTAGGGGACTTGCCCTAATGGCAAGATGGAGAATAAAACGTCTGTAATAGCCTACCATGCCTAGGAATGCGTGGACCTGCTTCTTTCGGGTTGGCCAGGGCCAGTTTTGAATTGCCTCTAGCTTATTCGTTTGGGGCTTCACTATGCCCCTTCCTACAATATATCCCAGGTACCTAGCCTCTGCTAGCCCTATAGTGCATTTAGCAGGATTAACGGTGAGGCCAGCCCGTTTGAAGGTACGCAGTACTGCCTCAACTTTCTCCAAGTGGTGTATGGATTATGACATCATCTAGGTATACGTAATCCTCTAAGGAGAGAGGCTCTGAGCCCAAATACTATGTCATGTTATCATAGTTATTAATTATGTTTATTATAGCAGTGCCTAGGGACTTGGCACTGTACAAACACCTTTGTAGAAGATGTGTTCTGTTTAAACTAATCTAATTAGTCATATAGGGAAGTTAACTCCAGTTCAGAAAAGTTTATATTTCTTGCTCTCTCTCTTTCCCCCTCACAAAAACAAATCTGTTTCCAAACAGTCTTTTCCATGGACACTTTTAAGTATGATTCACTCCTGTATTGTTGTCAAGTTTTACATTTTTTATTTAGTGCACACCTTTTAAACACTGCATAGAATACAAGATCAACTACAGTATGACAGGCAAACACTGTTCTTGATCAATAGTAACAGATAAAACAGTGGCATGGAAACCCTCTTCTGAAAGTGTGGGTAGTTTAGAAACAGTAGCTGTCAAACATTTTAAAAATGAACTTTTCCATTTTTGCCTTGATCTTTATTTAAAACAGCATTAAAAGTAATGTTACAAGGATTATTTCATTCCTCTAGATTTCTGTTGTCATCCTCTACAAAAATCATCTGTGTTCTCAGAAAAAGCCAGCTGTGCTACTGATTCTTTGGAGTGTTATGTCAAAAAGCATGTGACACAGAATTTTTCAGTTAATTTTTATGGGAGCTGAATTCTAAAAACTGAAGAAGGAAGTGAGTTCTGTACAATTGAGGATTCCTCTGCACAGAAACTAAGTTTGGGGATTGGTGTGTGTGAGAATGTTCAGAATAATTTTGCAGTTGCATAGACATGTCACTTCATGTGACATGAGAGGTAATTTGTTATTACACATCCTCTGATCTCATTCATATGAAGAGGCAATTACACCATGTGGGATAGGGGGCTTTATTGTATCTCATAAAGGAATATGCTAAAACACATGAGCTAATATTGTTATGTAATTCACAGTCATTTATCCAGGTGAAAAGGGAAAAAAAATTCCTATGATTTTTTTTCAACCTTCAGCCTTTTGAAGAAAGAACCAAATTCAGCCTCACTGCTCATACCTGGGCTTTAAAATACTGGGCTGGAATAAAAAACTTCCCTACCTTTCTGGTGCAGAAAAGTGTAAATTGCATCCTGTGCCAGCCTAGCTCATACAGCATGTTCACTTCAAAGGAAAGAGTTATGTTAATGCAGTGGTGAATTCGCCTCTGTGTGACCTCTGCCCATGGAAACTGTTGAGAGATTGCATTGAATAGCCCAGGGGTCGGCAACCTTTCAGAAGTGTTGTGCCAAGTCTTCATTTATTCACTCTAATTGAAGGTTTTGCGTGCCGGTAATACATTTTAACGTTTTTTAGAAGGTCTCTCTCTATAAATCTATATATTATATAACTAAACTAGTGTTGTATTGTAAAATAAACAGGTTTTTCAAAATATTTAAGAAGCTTCATTTAAAATAAAATTAAAATGTTGATCTTACGCTGCCGGCCCGCTCAGCCCGCTGCTGGTCTGGGGTTCTGTTCACCTAGGCCGGCAGCGGGCTGAGCAGGGCCTGTGGCCGGGACCCCGGCTGGCAAGGGTTCGTCAGCCAGAACCCCAGACCAGCAGTGGGCTGTGCGGGGCTGGCGGCCAGGACCCAGAGGGCTGGGGGCAGAGGGCTGGAGTCAGGGCAGAAGGGGCGCTGGGTATGGGTGGGGTTGCCAGAGTCAGGGCTAGGGTTGCAGGTGGATGAAGGAGTCAAGCAGAGGGCTGGGTATGTATGAGGGAGGTACAGGGCTTGGGCCTGTGGGGGTGCAGGGCTCAGGGCAGAGGGCGTGGTGTGTGTGTGGAGGGGGTCGGGGATCAGGGCTCAGGGGAGAGTGCTGGGTGACTGCCCCCCTAAAACTCTCAACCCCGCTGCTCCTTGTCCCCTGACTGCCCCCTCCTGGGACCCCTGCCCCCAACTGCCCCCCAGGACCCCACCCCCTATCTAAGCCTTCCTGTTCCTTGTCCCCAGACTGGACTCTATCTCCTACCTGTCCCCTGACTGCCCCGATCCTCATCCACACTCCCGTCTCCAGCCAGACCCCCGGGACTCCCATGCCTATCCAACCACTCCCTGCCCCCTGACAGGACCCCCAGAACTCCCGACCCATCCAACCCCCCCTTTCCCTGCCTGCCCCAACCCCTTTCCACACCCCTTCCTCCTGACAGAACCCCCAGAACTCCCAACTCATACAACCCCCCCAGCTCCTTATCCTCTGACCATCCCCTACAGAGACCCCCCACCCTCCTTGCTCCCGGTCCCCTGACTGCCCTGACCCCTATTCAGCCCCTGCCCCCTCACAAACCCCAGGACTCCCACGCCCCATCCAACCCCGCCCCGCCCCTAACCAACCCCCCGGGATCCCAACCCACCCTGCTCCCTATCCCCTAACTGCCCCCACCCCTTATCCATCCACCGCAGCCCTGGGCCCCTTACCATGAGGCTCTACACAGAGCTAGATATGCTGCTCTGCAGGAGCACACAGCCCTGCCCCTCCGGTTGAGCGGGGAGCGCGTCTGCCTCCCCGCGGAGCCAAACACTGCCCTCGGGAGCGCGTAGCCCCAACCCCCAGAGTGCTGCGTGTGGCGGCAGGGCTCCAGGGGAGGGGAGAAGGTGGAGGAGGGGCCGGCAGCTTGCTGCGCTCGGCCCCGCGTTCTGGCCCGGGAGCACAGACCCCGCGGCTTGCCGTGCCGGGAGAGTGCGGCCATTTGCCCACCTTGTGTGCACGGCTATGCTTCTGCTCCCTGCCCCCGCAGGGGAAGTGGAGGGCAGAGGAGAGCGCGCCGGGCTGGCTCCAGCGTGCCATTAAAAATTGGCTCGCGTACCATCTTTGGCATGCGTGCCATAGGTTGCTGACCCCTGGAATAGCCCATTTCTCTGTTGTTCTGACCATGCCCCCTCTCCAACAAGCACTGCCCAGTTTTGCATTAGTGAAGAGGAAATAGCAATAAGTTTCCACACCATAAGCTCTCCTCTGGAAATATTCCTGCCACTGGAACTCTGTCTCTGGGTTTACATTACTCTAATCTGGGCTGAATCTGGCCCAGTCACTGATCAAAACAGTTGTGACCACTTAAACGTGTTCAGATATAGCATCATTTGACAGTTTACAATATGTCACAGTGAAATAACAGCTGTGGAGTTTAAATGTGTTTAAAATCCCACTACATTGTAGCACACACAGCAATTGCACACATGCTCCTCTGCAAAGCCAAGAGAGGCTTAAAACCACTGCCTTACTTTTCTCCCACATGGCTTAGCTGTGTAAACATAAGTGCATCAAGGCCCTGTTTCAGCGAGGTATTTAGGAACATGCCTAACTTTCAGCACACCAGCAGTCCCACTGACATCTAGTTATGCATGTACTTTGAGTACTGTGCTGAATTGGGCCCAAGCAGGGTTACATTTTAATAACAATGCACACATCAACATTCTTCTGCTACAGGATATTCAATAACACTCAGTGGCTTAATACAAAATGATAAGCTTGTATACATGAACCCCTACTGTATCTGATAAATAGTGCTGTTAGCTGAAAAGTGGTACACTATATGAAGCAGTTGTCTAATTATGTAGGGTTAGAGTGGGATTTTGAAGGTTTTCTCCAGATTTCTATAGATGCCTTTAAGAGGGGTATACTGTGATTTCTTATACTGTAAATCACTGTGGAAACCTTTATTTTATACATAGATAATAAAAAGAGAGATGCTAGTCTGAATTTTAAGGCTGGGATTGTCAAAGGAACCAAGTGTCTAAATCCCTTTGACATTCAATGGGTGTTTGGTGCCTAATGCCTTTAAGCCTCTTTGGAAATCCCAACCTGGGTTTCTGAGTGTGTTGGAAATCATTTTTCCCGTAGCTCAATCGGTTCTTCTCCATGCTTGTACACACTGATAGTAACCTGCCCCGTTTCAGAGCCATATTTGTTCTTGACATAGATGCTGTATTTTCCTGTATCGTCACTGCAGACTTTCTCAATGGTAATTGTGACAACTATCCCCTTCACATCCATTTTGTAACGATCTTTAAAAACTACTACCTTCTCGTTCTTGAACCAAGTGATTTCTGGGTAAGGATCACCAGATATGCAGCATGTCAAACACAGGGTCTGTTTTAAAAATATAGTAAATACAGCGTTACAGTGGCAATTCACAGCCAGTGGCTTAAAGTATAATTTGACAAAGAAGAAAAGATAAAAATGGATCTCCAAAAATGCCCACAAGTTTCACTGATCCAGGAACTGGTAAGTTCTTATCAGTGCAGACACCCTGGCCTCAGGCAAGCTACTTTCCCACTTTTCTGTCTCAGTTTCCTCATCTGTATAATGGGGATCACACTGCTTATTCACCTACCCCAGAGAGGGACTTGAGAGGATTAACTGATTAACATTTGTTAAGTGCTTTGAAGATGGAAAGCACCATATAAATGCTATGGATTACTATTGTCTGCAGTATTTTTGTAGCCGTGTCGATCCCAAGAGATGAGATTATCTCTCATGTATTATTATTCTTACTAATTATTTGTATTACCTAGGAGACCTAGTCATTGACCAGAACCGCACTGTGGTACAAATACAGAACAAAAAGATGGTTCCTGCCCCCAAAGAGCTTTAGGTATAAGACAAGAGACAACAGGTGGATACAGATGGGAAGTAAAGAGGAAACTGTGAGATGATACTGGTCAGCATGAGAGGCAGTGGTTTGAGAATACAAGTCTATGGGCCTGATTCTGATCCCAGCAATTTTTTTTTAACCTAAAACAGATACTGTACTTCTCTTATTCAGGGCATAGGACAGCATGATCTTACAATACCATTTTGCTTGCCAGGAAATGGAAGGCTACATTTTTTAAGCGCACAAATCTTTAGCCACATAGGAAACTGAATCCATGCAGCTGAAATCAATGCTACTCCGTTTGAGGCCATTAACAATGGAAGTATGTTTAACTGCTTTGAAAATGTTAAGGATCATTAATGTGACCATAAAATTGAAGGCTGTTTTAGTTTCTAGGCTATGAAGAAGTTATTCATTATGATACAGGACAGGAGTCCCTCAATAGTAGGATCTAGTTGAGTTGAGAAGTATATCAGAGGTGGCAAAACTAGGTTCTTGAGGGGGCTGGCAAGATTTATATTATTAGTGAACAAATCTACCAAAGCAAAACCTAAATGAGGTTGTTAAAATTACAAATTATCATGGCTATTCAGACTGTTAAGCTGGGCAGGTTCATCTTCTTTTGGATAGGTGTAGGGGGTCTTACACACCAGAATAATGTGAATGGAGAGAATGACTGCTCCACATTTTTATTTATTTAGTGCATGCCAGTGGTGTGTCTGACACTGTACAAACACACCAACTGCAACCTGTATACAGCTCCTGCAGGGGTGTAGGTTTCCCTGCAGGGAGGCATCTGTGTTTAGAAGTCACGGCATCACAATGAGATAGAATTACTTTCTCCAGCCTGCTGCTTTAAACAAAGGGTGGTTATGGTTCAAATTTAATTACTCTTCCTTCCATTGGCACAGCTGCAGTTATATGAAGTACAGGTGGCTTATATTAATCGCTTTCAAAACCTGGGTTATACATGTCTAAACAGAAGTGAGGCATTTTAAGTGACCTCAGAAGCAGCTAGGATTTTTGATGGGGTCGGCCAGTTGGTGAGAGTTAGACATTATGGGCTTCTTTCTTCTGCCACTTTCCCCAGGGTAAATCAGGAATAACTCCACTGAAGTAAATGGGACTGATTCTCATTTGTGCTAAGGCCCCTTTATACCACTCTGGCAGTGTAAAGGGACCTTAAAGTGGGCATACATTACATTTACAGTCATTTTAAAGCCTCTTTACTCAGCCACAGTGTCCTCAGAGTATAGGAGAATCCAGCCCAATAGATTATAAAACTAGTATGACAGAAGGATCAAGACCCATATATAAAGTTGTTAACCTAAAGCAGGGGTTGGGAAGAGAGACTAGGGGCATGTGAAACAGCTAAAATAGACTGTTTTCAGCACCTGAAAACTAGGATGTGGTGTCTAAGGAGAGCAGTTGAGTAAGGATAGAGCTGTTCATGTAACTTTTTCTATGGTTAGCATTAAAACTATTCTTGCACTTCACAAGTGCACAAAAATGGAACCTGGATGCCTTGCTAGATTTGTGGATTTCAAAGGGAACTCCTGCCTCACCCTCAACAATTTTCTCCTACAGAGAAGGTGTGTGTGTCTGGAAGGACCACCCACCATCATATTGCTCACTGATGTTAGCAACGGGTATCACACCAGGCCTCTGACAACTGCAACGGCCATCCCCTATATGGGGACACAAGGTAGAGGAAAGCTGCTTATATGCTCTTCCTGCCAGCCATCCTTGCGCATCTGTGCAACCTGGCCATGATAGGTATACAGTTACTTAGTATTACCTTATCCTCCATGATGGTGGCAACATCTGGCAGACCTTGAACAACTCTGGCACGATCTGGGAAGGAACAAATGTGACTGTTCAGCTTTACATACCAATATGGCTCTTTGATAATATAATAATAGGAGATATACCAATCTCCTAGAACTGGAAGGGACCTAGAAAGGTCATTGAGTCCAGCCCCCTGCCTTCACTAGCAGGACCATTTTTTTTTTTGCCTCAGATCCCTAGGTGGCCCACCTCAAGGACTGAGCTCACAACCCTGGGTTTAGCAGGCTAATGCTCAAACCACTGAGCTATCCCTCCCCCTTCTGTATGACAGAACCAAGGAGAATGTGCAACATTTGTTTACTTACTCTTTTCTACTATCACTGCTTCTCTGAAAGTAAGAAAAAGAAAATTAAAGAGAAATTTAGTAATTTTTATTTATTAAATTTGTACCCTGGATGTTTTTAATAGGAACCTGTTCCCTAATTTTTATAGAGAACTTCACTTGCAAAGTGAGAGCAAAGATATGCAGTAAGGTTAGATATTGGAACAGGGAAAACGTCTGAAATTTTCAGGGATTCTCTAGGTTTCATCTGGGGGGCATAATGAAGGGGTTTTGGGCCAGTTTCTGGAACTAGAGAGACATGTAGAAAACAATTTTTTTGAATTCTTGATAAACTTCATAGTAGCCAGTGGATAATGCAGCTCCTCTAATATTTGCTTAAGGCTTGATCTCACAAGTGCTCCACCCATGAAGGATCAGAGGTCCTTTCTGATTCACTAGTCACTATAAGAAACAGCTGATGTTGGAGTTTCAGGTTCATGTCTAAGAAAATGTCTTCTTTAAAAGTGAATTTAGTTTTGAAAACTGTCCCAGAGTGACAGTCTCGAAAGCTGAAGCCCTCTGTGCATCTACAGAAGAGTTACCTCACAGGGACCAGGAAATGCAGGCTTCCTCCTGGGATCCCATCATCATGCCTCAAACCTGATCTGGAAGGGTCACTCTTATATGTGAAAGGGAGCACCATTTCCATGCTTCTCAGACTTAGGAGTGGCCATGATCCCGCCATGCCTTTTCTGCTGACCCAACATTTTTTTCCATGGTTCACATTGCCAATCCCTGTGGAGCCATCCCTGCTGTAGCTGCTGGCCCTTATGCCTCTCCTGCACCCGTGCCATGCTCAGCCCCCACCTTCCAGCCTGGCCTGCCCAGGTGTAGTGTCACTCCCCATCCCTGAGAGGGGACATGGCCTGCTGGAAATTGTTGAGGTCAGGCAGGCCCCTTGAGGGAGCCCTGGTGCAGGAGCTGGCCCCACAGCAATGTTGCAGAGAAGCAGTGCTGAGCGATCCACTGCCTACTTAGTTTTAGCCCCGTGGCCCCTCCATTGTGATGGAGGGGCTGTGGGGCCAAACCTGAGCAGCGCTGCAACTCCTGTGCACCAGGCTGCAATCCCACCCCCTCCTCACAACAGAGGACTGGTGGGACCAAACCTGAGTGGGGAGTGGACAGCCAGTGCTGCTCCTCCTCACCACTGCAAATGATATGTACTGTGTATAATGGGGGTACGGCTGTGGGCACCACTAGTGTACTGTGCCTTTTGCTACAGAGGCTCCAGTCCATCAGGATTTAGACTGCATCCACTAACTCACATCACATCAGGTCCACTGCAAAGCTGTTAGATGGTAGTGAGAGTTAGTGGATAGCAAGCAGAGCAGCCTCTAAATTAGGATTCTAGTGGAAGAAGATACTGAACTATTACCAACACCCTGAGCCATTCATCCCTCTGTGGGATCCATTTCCTAGATGTTGCAAACAGGCCCTGATTCTGAAATTGGATCCATGCTGGCAAATCCCTGCCCCTAAACAGGACCTTAGTGATATCAGTGGGGCTCTGCATTGGCATAAGGGTCTGTGTGTATGGATTTGATTTACAGCAGTGAGGGCAAACAGGATCCTAAAATGCTATTTTCTATTTATTGGACAATATTTATTGGACAATTGACTTACGTTGGTTAAAGTAAAGAAAGATATTATCTAAACGCATATGGACCTTCTCTCCCTTGATACTAATTAATTTTAATTTGCCTTATCTTCCAAAGCTATGGTTTACTTATACCTTGCCCAGACATTCTCCTCCCTGCAAATATGAGCTTTGAATAATTTCCTGCATTTAGCAATTTTCACATTACCAAGGCTCTTTGTAAAGAGAAATCTGCCAGGACTGGATCTCCATGGTGGGATGTGCAACGTGGAGGTTAAGCCAAGCTGCAGAGTCTCATTTATTAACAAAAATAAACCACGTGGTTCAGCTTTAAACATAAACATTTAGTTCTGTTTCAAGTGTGAAAGTATTTGAGAAGAAACTCACTTTAGCCTTAGGTGTTCAGCCATTGCTTCTTCGAAAGCTGCAAGGAATAAAGGAGATTTTAAGAAGAAAGTTCAGTTTGCAGTTTGTTATTTCATGGAGTTAATCTAACATGTGTGATAATAGGGACATGTAGAGTCACACATAGAACAGTATTTATAGCTGCCTCAAGAAAACATGTTATCTATTTATGTGCTGCTAAAACATCAAGGGCCTGATGCTCCCTTCCCACAGAGAAGTGCCAGGGAAGGGCAGGGCCGCTGCTACCATTTAGGCGGACTAGGCGGTTGCCTTGGGCGCCAGGATTTGGGGGCGCCAAAAAGCAGCGCCCTCCAATTTTTTTTTCAAGTGTTTGAGCGGCCACTGCCCTGGGAGGGAGAGGGAGTCTGAGCTGCCACCGGCAGCCCAGGGATTCCCCTGGGTCAGTGTGCCGCCACCGGCAGCCCAGGGGTTCCCCTGAGTCAGCGCGCCGCCGGCAGCCCGGAGGTTCCATCGCGCAGTCGCTGCTTCGCTTCTCCCACCTCATGGCGCCAATCAGCTGTTTGGTGCTGCAAGCCTGGGAGGAGAATTAGAGCAGGACAGCGTGCTCGGAGAGGACGTGGAGCACAGGTGAGCTAGGGTGGGGAGTGCCTCAGGGCAGAGGGGAGCTGCTGCAGGGCTGGGGGACTCAAGGTGGAAGTTTCGCCTAGGGCGCGAAACTTCCTTGCACCGGCCCTGGGAAAGGGGAAAGTAATCTTAACAACTCTGAGAGGTCCCAGTGGCAGAGTGAGAGTCACATTCTCTTCTCCAGGAGAGGGGCAGGGATGCTTCCTGAAAACCCAATGGGTCTGTGGGTGAAGCAAATCAATTTTGGGTCATCTCTCAGGACAGCCCTATTCTCTTGGATCCACCTCTCCCATTGCAGTAATGATCCCTAAGGAGAGTTCGAGTCTTCCTGCCATTAGCTACTCTGCCCATAATATATGGATATATACCTATCTCATAGAACTGGAAGGGACCCTGAAAGGTCATTGAGTCCAGCCCCCTGCCTTCACTAGCAGGACTAAGTACTGATTTTGCTTCAAATCCCTAAGTGGCCCCCTCAAGGATTGAGCTCACAACCCTGGGTTTAGCAGGCCAATGCTCAAACCACTGAGCTATCCCTCCCCTCATACTGCACAATACCCTCCTCTGTGCACTTCCCCCTACTCCCCCTCCAAATTCACAGCATACTATCCCCATGGCACTTCACAGAGCTCCCCCTCTGCTGTGCTCCCCATCTCAGCGTGAGGGAGGGGAGCCTGAAGGCCCAAGTGAGGGGGAAATCTCAGAAAGTAGCAGGTGTTTAGCTCTTCCCTAAGACAGAAATGTTCTGCTCCAGTTCACCTTTCCCAGACAAGTCAGTTGACAGTTTGTGAGAATCTTTCCCATCAAATATTTCCAGGGTATATTTTCCCTTATCCGAATCCGTGGGATTCAGTATGTGTAGCCAGATCTGGTCCATTGTACTTCCACTTTTCAACCTCTCGCCACTTTCTAGTCGCTTCTCCCTAAGGAAACAAATTATATCATTTAAACAACATTGAAGTAAAATTGCACAAGTTCTGAGATTAAACTGACTTTTTAGGATCTATTAGTTAGAACAAGAGACTGGGAGCTAGGACTCTGAGGTTCTATTTCTAATGGCCATAGACTCACTGTGAGCAAGTCTCTTAGGGCTGGATTATGAAAGGTATTTAGGCAACTAAACACGCAGAAAGGCACCTAGTGGGATTTTCAAAAGCCCCTGGGTGCCTAAGCCTAAATACCGTTGAAAATTTGGCCCTTCACCTCCAAATTTTGCCTGGCTGGAAAATTGGTCTATTCTGCAAGAGTGTTGTGAGGCCAAATTATTTAATGTTGGGGAAGAACTTTGATATGCTCAAATAAAAGTGTATAAATGTGAAGCAGGAGTGTCATTCAGTTCTTCAGAGTGGGGTGAGACAGTCATGCAGAGAAGTATAAAACAGCACAGACGAAGTACTTAAAAAATACATCCTCTAATGTCTGTAGCTGAGCTGTCATTTGATAGTATCATTATCATACCAGTGAAATCGTCACCCAGGAGTACTTGTGCAGCAGAAAATAAATAGAACATGATTGGTAACTGACGAGTTCCCACACGCGATTCAGTGTAAAGAGACAGTTGAACTTAAAACCCCTTATCCCCCCGTCCTGCAGTCCTCATTCAGACGAATCCCCCGTTGTCTTCAAGGAGTGCAGGTTTGGGCACAAGGGCCCCAATCCTCAAAGGTATTTTGGCCCCTAACTCCCATTGATTTCAGTGGATGTTAGGAGCCTACATGCTTGGAGGATTTCAGCCAATGCACTTTAATTCCATGGCAGATAATACAGACTGTCAATATGTTATGAGCCTTGCTAGCTTATTTGAAGTACATACTTGTGATACCAGGTTGTTTTCATGTAGTCTGTGTAGTACTTCACCTCACTGTAGATTCTGATGCCTTCTGCAGTTGGCTGGACTTTCAGAGGTTTAGCAGAAAGGGCTAAGAAGAGAATTCAAAGACTGGAATTTCACTGCGTGACCAGCCAGTCATTTAAAGAACTCAATGTTTCACCCAGTTTGAAGAACATGGGCAGCTGAAAGCGACAGCGTTCCAGCATATGAAGGCTCTACATCTTCCACCCAGCAGAAATGTGCATACTTCCCTGGAGGCCTGGATCCTATGTATAGGAGGTCCCATAGACACATTAGGGCCTTCTCTCAAATTCACCTTCCATTGTTCTAATATTGGGGCAGCCACCAATGATGGGGGTAAAGTAACATTTTTACCACCATGTCATCTAGGCCTGCTCTGAACAGGATTTGTTCTGGTCTACACATGCTGTTAAAGTGCGTTCAGCACTAGGCCAGCTGCACCCGTTATCAGCAATGGGCACATTCCCTACTATAGACAGGGCCAGAGAAACTTAGATCTCAGCTCACTTTGATGTTAGAATGTGACAAATGCAGGTGTCTGGGCAGAAATAATAGATCATAGTAACAGTTAAAGAGATAACATTTCCTGCCCTTCAGGGAGGATCAGGTTTCTAAGGTGAAAGACAAGAGTAAAATATATAACTCCTCTCTCTCCCACTGCAGCAGCCCTGCCTTCAGCTCACTTCTCTTCCCTTTCCTCTCATTTGCAGCTGTTTACTAACTGTTCTCCCCACACGTCAATTCCCCAAATCCCCCTAAACCCACAGCAGAGTCTAAATGCCTCCTGTTCCCCATTCACTTTACTTTCCCCATTGGCTACATAAAGGAGTTTTACTTCAGAGAGAAAGGAGTGGCTTCTTGATCTGAACAAAGGACAAGCCCAGCCCTGAGACCAGCTTTCTTCCACCATAGGCTAATCACTTTGTCTCCTTCTGCCTCAGTTTCCCCATCTGTACAATAGGGATAATAGTTACATATCTCTGCTAAGTATTATTTTTACACTATGAAGCAGATGAGAAACGGACTTACCACTAATCCTGCAGAGCTCTTTGAGAATATCTTCAAACCCTACACACACAGGAAGAATCTTCAATCAGCCATAAATACATTCACTAGCAATTTGCATCTGATTCACCAACAGCCTCTTCATATCATAAAAACCTAGAGTGGATGGTACTTATTTTGGTGTGTTTTCCTATTAGTAACTTTCACTGGATAGAAAGTTTTTGCCATTGACTCATTTATTTCTGCATGTTGGACATATCTTTCTTTATTCAGATGCTGTCAGCTTCCCTAACATTCAGTGTACACAGTGATGTATCTCACATGGGATACAAATTCACTTATCAGGGTTAAATGATAGATGCCAAATGACATTGCAAGTTTAAAGCCTGGGAAAAAAAGAGTCTCCTGATTCTTGCTGAGTTTAAATGCTTAGAACAGCTTTGAGTTTCACCCCTTCTGTCCCCGCTGCTCGAGAGGTTTTATAGCACGGTCATCGTTTGAAAAATGACTGTATGGAAGACACTGGGAGGATTGTCAAAATTTACACCCTCTCTAACTTTCAGAAGAATTCACAGCACTGCAAATTAAAATGGGGTTGAAAGTAAAAGTGTTCTTTTTGCATCTTACATCACTGGTACTAAAGGTTCTGCAATCAGAACTCAGTTTTGGTGAGGCCGCACAATGGAAAACAGTACCCAGTTTGCTCTTCCCTCACTTTTGGGGATCTGCAGAGTTAACAGGAGTTAAAAGTTGTGTATGTTAGTCATTAAATGAGATATGACAGAGACACATGCAGGGAGTAGCCATGGGATCTGATCCATTGACTTCAGTGGGCTTTGGATCAGGACCATAGTGAGTAAAAAGGGGCTGTTTGTACCTGGTACATTTTCTGATTCTAATCCCACTTTTAAATACTTCTTAGTCTTGAAATGTACAATATACATATATAAGGTATAACAGCCTTCTGTACCAGAGAAGAGAAAAGAGTAGAAAACTCACGAAGTCCACTAGAGATCTCATAATGTAGACCTGATTACATTGGGAAGCATTTATATATTAAAACTATGAGTACTATAGGAAACACTTAAAATAGGTAGAAAGTGTAATTTTAAAGCCACATTGAAAGCTTGATCACACATATATAAAAGTGTAACATATTGCCTATTAGTATGAAATCATCCTACCTTCCTTACTGAGATCAAGTTCAGTAATGTCTTCTCCTCGGTCATCAGAAACAACCGCTTTGTATATTCCTTTATCCTCTTTGGTAAGCTGGCAAAATATTTTAAAATGGAAATTTCACAGATCACTAAAGTATGGAACAGTTTTGGGCTAGTGAGATCAGAGCTCTGTTTGTAATGTACTGGTGAATTTCCTCCTGTCATTTGGGTGAATTTGGTGAGTTAACAGTATTGACTAGAATGAAAGCAGCCCCTTGCAATCTTCCTCTATACAGCTGTACTGATACACATCAATCTCAACCTGCAGGAGCGATGTGTATTGATGGTCCAAGGTCTCATCTGAGCAGAGATTGCCACTCACACTGATGTATATACTGGTTTTTTATACGGAAATTGCTGATTTGAAATTAAATTGAAAAACTGAGACCAAGCAGTATTTAAACTAACTCTGCACAGACAAAACTCTAGTTCATTAACTCTACCACAGAGCCCCCTTCATTCACGTGTTGATGCTCTGTGGGTCAAGGATTCATTGATTTTTAAGGGTAAAAGGACCATTACATCAGCTAGAGTAAGCTCCTGCAGATCACAGGCCATATAATTTCATCCAGTTACTTCTGTATTGAGCCCAATAATTTGTTTGACCAAAGCCTCTCACAGAAAAGCATCCAGTCTTGATCTGAAGACTTCAAGAGAAGGAGAATCCACCACTTTTCTTGGGAGTTTGTTCCAATGGTTAATCATTCTCACTGTTAAAAATATGGGCCTTATTTCTAATTTGAATTTCTCTGACTTTATCTTCCAGCCTTTGTTTTTGTTTCATGCTTTCTTCTGTATTTGAAGAGTGCTTAGCACACTGTGGGTACTGCCAGAAACAAACAGTAAATGCTAATAATAATAATAATAATATCTTAGTAATATCTACCCACATTTATTGCATGTTGAATTAATATCATGAATGCCCCCAAGTGCATTATGTTTTTCACCTTTTTAATCCGAAGAGTTCCAGCCCCAGTCTGTGGATCATACAGACCATCCAAACGTGCTTTTTTATCCAAGAACCATTTAAAGTTGGTGTCTTTTTTCATGTTTGTTGCCTGTTCGAAGTAAAGATTTAGCAATCAGAATACTGATCTTTCTGAATGCAAGGATGTCTTTCTAATTATGAGACTTCAGCTGTCCCAAGAGATTCCCTCAGTATTAGGTGACGCTTTCCCCCTTGTTTTCCAGAGCTATTAGGATTTACTTCCAGGATCTTGACTTTTATCAGTAGGCAAATATCAGTTGGTTAGAGCTATTAGGATTTACTTCCAGGATCTTGACTTTTATCAGTAGGCAAATATCAGTTGGTTAGAGCAGTCTCCTTAAAATGCACATCTATATTAACAATAGATGGATGCTACTATACACAGTAACAATTGTATGGTAATACTTACCTTGCACGTCAGCAGAACTTCACAATCCTCAGTAACCTTCCACTGCAAATTCTCTATAAAATGAGGACCTACAAGCAAAAAAAGAAAACAAAAAACCAGTCTTGCTGGTCTTTCCTGCAGGTCTCCGCTTTTAATATTATACCATGCAACGGCTCCATCTAGTGGTAAATTGTAGCACTGTCCTTATATTAACTCTTCCAGTTTTATGCCATTTGTATTTTATATGCAGTAGGCACCATAATGTTAGATGTATAACTTTAAAAAGTTTCCGAGGGCAACAGTTCTTATAGTGACTAACAGGTCTTTTCTTAATATGCTAGTGGATTATGCTTTCCAATTACTCCTTTGATTTAGTGACTGGGTTGAGTGTCAGGTCAATATTGAAAGATTATGGATATTCTGCAGGTGGAGGGCAATGGAATAGATAATGTGTATATATTCCAATCTGCTCTCCTGATATGAATTACCTGTGAGCCCAATTAAAAGGCAAATTGATCTATCCATTTTTAATTTGGTTCTGGTGCCCACAATTCAAGAAGGATGTTGACTAATTGGAAAGGGTTCAGAGAAGAGCCATGATAATGACTAAAGGATTAGAAAACCTGCCTTACAGTGATGGACTGAGGGAGCTCAATCTATTTATCTTAACAAAGAGAAGGTTAAGGGGTGACTTGATTACAGTCTATAAGTACCTAGATGGGAAACAAATATTTAATAATGGGCTCTTAAGTCTAGCAGAGAAAGGTATAACTCGGTCCACTATCTGGAAGTTGAAGCTAGACGAATTCAGACTGGAAATAAGGTGTAAATTTTTAATGGTGAGAGCAATTAACTATTGGAACAATTTATCAAGGGTTGTGGTGGATTCCCCATCACTAACACTTTTAAAATCAAGATTGGATGTTTTTCTAAAAGATCTGCTCTAGGAATCATTTTGGGGTAGTTCTATATAGCTTGCGTTATGCAGCAGGCCAGACCAGATGATCACAAAGGTCTCTCTGGACTTGGAATCTATGAAACAGCTACTCTTTTCCCTGAAAAAGGCTTTTTTATACTCATTATTCATACATCAGCCGCAAGGTAGGGGAATGTACTGCTCCCATTGACAATGAAGATTTCCACATTCTCTGCTTTCTACCAGGAGATAGAGATGGACTTGAATCCCATCTGGATTGGACCTTTTCTGAAACTCAGGCATGTTCAGAGTCAGGGTGTTCATTCAGGGGCCACATGCCTTGAACTATCAAAACAAATCACACTTTGATTTGATTTGATTTTTAATAGCCAGAAAACAGTAACCTAAAATAAAATGCTCTATCTTAGTCTAGCAAGCAGTTTAAATAAGAGTATACTGAAGAGAGCAATTTACGTTTCACTTATTGTTTGGATGCTCAGTAGAATATCCTTGTTTCAGCTTTCACCAACTTTTCACCAGTCCTGACAAAGTCAGTGACCTTGAGGCTATCTTACCTTGCTTTCTTCTCCAGTCTCTCCGCTTAGCAGCAGCCTCCGCCTCAACTTTATCAAAACCTGAAAGAACAAACAGTGACAGATCAGAGTCAACAAAAGGTAATTGAAACAACTATTACAACCCCTCTCCCTGTAACATGGTATAGATTCCTAACCAGGAAGGATGTTCCTCTAAAACATGTACAGTGTATCTCTAAGAGCCATCTCTCCACAGTTATACTCTGTTCTTCTGTATAGAATCCTTGGCAAGGTCAGCTCTATTAGCTTTTCATGCTGCTAGCAGCTCAGAATGTAATATTTATTTTCAAGAAAATACAGTGAATTTGCTTTTAAGAGCTGATTTTTAGGCATTGGAAGCTCCCATCGGTTTAAAAGAGTTTTCTGGGGTATGCAAAGAATACAGGATTGAGTCCTTGAACTTGCAACTTTTCAAGGGAGAAGTATTAGAAATACAGTTTCAGGCATCGAGAGACTCAATCCAATAAGATTAAGGACAATTGCCAAACTGTTTTAAAATGAGAACGGTCAAATAAAGCTACAGTATTATTTAGGGAAGAATTTAGACTGGAAAAACTGCAACTTGCTGTTCATAAAGAGCCAAAATGTTTCTGTACATTAGCATAAATGGGCCTATCTGTTCACCTTACTGTTTACCTTACAGAGCCATATGGACTTTCTCTATTCACTGCAGTTTCTTTATTATTCAGATTTAGTTATTAACATCCTTGAATTTTCAGGCCAATATTATGATAAGATAAAAAGACTAAAAATCACAGTACACACCATCAACCTCTGTGCGTCAATAGATAGTTTGTTGTGAGGGAATTATGTGTATACAGCAAATAAAGAAGAAAATATATGAACACAGATCCATGGCTGTGATGCCCTATCAGGGCCAAAGATTATTATCCAGGACTCCAAATGTAAAACCAAAGGCTTGGATCTGTGCTAAAGAGCCATTCAGATAGTTTCTACAGGAAGACTGGTTCTGGCCATTGAATAAATTTATTAAAATAAATACGTGATACCTTCAATCACTACCCACAGTATAACTGTGGGAAACCATTTGTGGTCATTAGTTGGCACTCTCTCTAAGGGTCTGATCCAAAACCTACTGAAGTCAGTAGAAAATCTCCCACCGAGTTCAGTGGGCTTTGGATTAAGCCCTGAATCTCTACTTACTGTCATCAACGAGAGCCAGAGTGAACTGGTTTTTAGCTTTTCCATCTTGCAGCTGGGCTGTGTATGTCCCCTTGTCATCATCACAGAAGTCCTGGATTATTAGTTCTATAAGGCCGTTTGCTCTGTCAAAGTTTATCTTATGTGTCTACGTAAAACAAAGTATTGGGGGTAAATTGGTCAGTTTTTCATAGGGAAATTATTCCAGCACCAAATCCCGGCCCCATGTCTTCTTCAGCATAGAGCCTGGCTGGAGCTATAGATCTTAACTTCGCTCTACACCTGTAGAGCCATCCTGGTATATTTCCCCTGGCTACCTGTGGTATATCTGCACTGCCTATAAAAGGTGTATTCTTAACTCAGGTTAGCCAACTTGGGTAAAAATAGCAGTGAAGACATGGCAGCGTGGTTCTTAATTCGAGATAGCAGCTCAAGTGAAACCCTGTAAGGGAGCCTGGGGTAGAACTTGAGTTGCTAACCCAAGTTAGAAGTCGAGTTTCCATGTTTTCATTGCTATTTTAACCCAAGTTAAGAATGTACCTTTTTTTGCAGTGTAGACACACCCAGGGCTACAATGGGGCCAACAAACCCTCTCCCTCCCCATGCCCATCTCTTACTCTGGTGTAATCATGGTTCAGGATTTGACTCCCAAATGAATTTTGTTTTCTATTAAAAAGTCCATATGCATTTGTTTACTGGGTTTGCATATCAATGCAGGGGAACCTACTTGTGGCAGAGTGTTTCTGTAGAGAACACAGCCTAAGAGGTTTCCACTATAACACATGGTACAATAGATTCTCCCTTGCTGTGTATTAAACCTTCCAACTCACCAGGATTCTATGCGATCACATGGATTTTTATGTAATGAAAAAGTGCTCTTGAAAGCAGCTGCCATGTGTTGCAAGTAGTCACTCCTCTGGGTGGTAGCTAGGGTAACACATCCACCCCATGGCACTATGCACTCACTAATATACCATGAACTTTTATATACACACTCTCTTAAATCCATCAGATGTTCAAAAATGTTAGCTGTCATCATTAGTCGTGGTCAACCTGTTTGCTGCAAGCAAATATTAGCAATACAAAGAGCTTGACATGCACTGTTTAATCATGCATTACCACTTAAATTATACAGTCGAGAAAAGATAGTGATTGCATATGGAAAGCCTCAAAGAATGTTGCTAGACACTTTCTGTCTCTGGAGAACACATGGCAACGAAGGCTAGGAGAGGCTTTGGGTTTTGCCTATCACAAAACACCCATGACTTTGTTATTTTGACATTGTTAGACTTCATTTGAACCACAGGTGAATAGTTCCATAATCCTTTTCTTAATTCTGAACCGTCCAGTCCCCCAGAGTAAATACTTTTAAAACCATATATAGCATTAGGTTCTGGGATGGGAGGGCTAAAAAGAGGTTAATATGTTCTTTTAAATGTACAATGCAAGAGTACTTTGTGATACATGGTGCAATGTTATTTTCAATGTCTGCAATTTGGAAATGGGTTGCATGCATCTGCTCTCAAAAGCCAGAAGATTTATACACAGCCAACTCAAAGACGAGTGTGAAAACCAGCCAGGCTTGTTGTGTAGGACAGAAGGGGCAGCATTAACCCTTCCCCTCATCTAACTGGCAAAGACAGTATTTCTTAGCACATGCTTACACCAGGGCTAAATGACTCATGGGGGATTGGATTCTTTGGTGCACCAAGCTCGCTTATAATGTAAAGTGAACTTAAAATGGTTGGAGATTGTCCCTGGAGAGCCCCCCTGTTCAGGGAGAATGTCTGCTAGTGCAAAGCTGATAGATGTGGCTCTGCGGCCTAACTGTGTCATATTCTTCATTGCTGCTCCCAACCCCCTTCTCAGTATAAGGGGAGGTAGGGTGTGTGTCAGGAATAGGGATGGGAAGGGGTCAAGGTGGAGTGAGGTTCTGTCATGCTCAGTTCTCTGCTGGCACAAGATGCCCAATGGACGTTACATCAGTGGCTTTAACTAATGCTGGGACTTGACAGCTGAGAATCCGGGAGCAGTGTCTGGCTCTCTGTCAGACCACTGGAGCTCTGCTGAGGCACAGTGTGGAATCAAGCCCAGAGTCTTTGAAAAGAAGCATAAAAATACATGATGGGGAACAATAGGCTTCTGAATCTGTGATCTAATCTGAACTCTGGTTTCATAGAGCCAATCTAGCCCATTGTGAATACGGGTCAGAGGAAGTCACGCACACATTGGGAGTTTAGAATCAACACACGTACTGGAGTGCTTGAAAGCTCCTTCCCGTTGAAGATTAAATGCAGCTCTGCCTCTGGTGACAGCTTTTCCACCTCCAGCCACAGACGCACTTCTCCTTTCTCAAGGACATCGATGTTCCACCCGGAGATCAGCTCAATCACTGGAAGGAGAGGGAATGTGGCGGGTCAAGGTTGAGGATTTAGGATAAAATCCTGATCCAATCGGTATCAGACGGAGTTTAGATATTGATCTCAATGAGGTCAGGATTTCACCCTTACTATGCATTATATCTGAATCTGAATCCTTCCCGTGCTATCAGATGTCACTCTGGGCACGAACAAGGCTCCTCCATCCCTGTCTATCATGTCTTTGCTGGAATGACTACCGTACTGTCTTTCCATAACTTAGCTTTGAATGGCCTATCATTCAACCCCCAGCCTGGAGGGCCAGTGGATGGCTCTTCATCTTGTCCCCCCCGTTGACCTGTCCAGCTTGGGTGGCCCTACCAAGAGTTCGAAGTCCTGTTGTCATAGCTCCCAGGGTCACTGGCACACAAAAGTCTTCCCACAGTCCCCAGGAAAGTCTGTGTATGCTGGTCCCAAATGCCAGTTGCCACTAGTTCAACTTACATGGGTTTCTGATTTCATGACTAATTTTCCGCAATTTGTCCAGTTCTGAAAATGCAAAGAACAGCACAGGACTTAGGTCAGTAAAGCCAAACTGAAACCAAAACTCATTAACAATTTATCTTGTTAACAGACCCTTCATCATCCAGGTCAAGCAGTCCTTAAAAGGTACAAAACAAGTCATAGCTGAAGGGATTAGAAGAAGCCGGGAAAATAATATCCAGTGCTGATGGCATCAGTTAGAGAAACAGCTTTTAAAAAAGCCTAAATTACTGTAATATTGTGGTAATATGCAAAACTCTGAGGCCTAGTAATAATAATAATGGAGATATACCTATCTCATAGAGCTGGAAGGGACCTTGAATGGTCATCTAGTCCAGCCCCTTGCCTTCACTTGCAGGACAAAGTACTGATTTTGCCCTAGCTTGCCCCCTCAAAGATTAAACTCACAACCCTGGGTTTAGCAAGCCAATGCACAAACCACTGAGCTATCCCTCCCCGCAAAATTAGGTTGGTTTATCTATGTTGGCCAGATGTTTGAAATATCCACATCCCTGAGCAGTGTTGTTAAGACAATCTAAATCCCCACGTAGACAGCAGTAGGTCGACAGAGGAATTTTTCTATCGACCTAGCTACTGCCTCTCAAGGAAGTGGATTAGCTACGCTGATGGGAGGGGTTCTCCTGTTGGCATAGGTAGTGGCTGTGGCACTGCAGCATTTTAAGCCCTGAGGCTATGAGAACATTTCCTTTCTGATGCCGTATGTCATGACCTTCAAGTTCTCATACCACAGAAGTAATCAGTCACATCTGGCCATTTAAAGGATAGAAAATCTCCTTTCTATTGCCATTATATGGCACCACTTCATCTCCTAAAGGTCTAGGAAGAGCTTTTGCCCAGCCATTTGGAGTTAACAAATTACAGCACATGGGAAGATTTTTGTAATTATGGATTTTTACCTTCCTGGGTTAAAGTATGGCTGGCTGAGATCTCATCATCTACATCAGTTACTTCCACTGAATATGTCCCCAGATCCTTTTCTGATGCATTTTTCAGTATGATCTTAGATCTTAAAGAAGAAAAAGAAACACATTAGGAGTCTGTCTAAAATAGGGTTATTTGAGAGGAGAATGCAACAAAGTTTGTAAATCTAGAGGACCAAACGTAGTAATTTGAATGCAACAGTGGGGGTAGCACAGCCAAAATGTCTTAAAGCCTCAGCCAGGGCTGACTCTAGGTTTTTTGCTGCCCCAAGCAAAACAAATTTTGGCTGCCCCCACTCCAGCCCTGGGCTCCCCCCCGCACCCGACTGCTGCCCCAGCCCTGTGCTCTCCCCACCTACCTGCACCCCCTGCTGCCCCAGCCCTGGTCTCTCACCCCCCTACCCGCACCCCCTGTCACCACAGCCCTGGACTCTCCCCTCACACACCCTGTGCCACCCCAGCTCTGCGCTCCCCTCTTCCCCCCCACCCACACACCTACTGCCGCCCCAGCCCTCGGCTCTGCCCCCTCCATCCGCACCCGCTGCCGCCCCAGTCCTGTGCTCTTCCCCACCCACCTGCACCCTCCTTCCGCCCCAGCCCTGGGTCACTGGTAACTCGTTCCCAGGGCGGGTCATTCAGCAGGAATTTTGGATGTGCACAGAACACAGACAGAATTGGTTCCCATATGGTTACAGAACTGCAGTAAAGTGGAACAATTTTCAGCTTGTGTGATTGGAGGATATCTGGATGCATATTATAAGACTGTCCTCCATAAATGAGGAAAAGTTGAGATGCCTTTATTGTTCTTTTGTTCCACTCTTTGTTTCTATGGGGAATTTGCCAGTGTAATATTACTGTCTTCCTTTTAAACAAATACAACCAAAAAAAAAAAAAGGCAATGGCTGTTGTAAATAGCAATTCCAGTCCTAAAAACCACTGGGAAGCATTTCTTGCTCAATTTTATCCTACTTTTTCTACAGCAAGTTACAGTGGATCAGTATATTTGATTTGGGAGAAATAAAGTAACAGCTGCCCAAATTGAGCTTGAGCACTCCTGGATTTTGAGGTATTCAAATCTGGAAGGCAGGTGCTAGATTCCCTTTCTCAATATTAGCTAAATCTGGAAAGGAAAAGTCAATTTCTGCTTCCATGGCTCAGAAGTGGAAATCCTCCTACGTGCCTGGCACCGTATCTAAAGCTGTCCAGGTCGAATAGAGCCTCCCCTCCCTTACTTTTCATTTTAAATTCTAGTGGGATCCACATACCTCCCTTGCTAGGCTTCAGATAAAGAGGGGCACTGTCCATTTAGTCCATCCAATTCTTTCTTTGGAGGCTGCAAGGTGAGGTCACACCAGTATCTCTAATCCAGTCTGGGGAAGTCTTCTGAAGGGGATATCTGGGCCAAAGCCTTCTACTCGTTGAGCACACTTGTTCCCCATTCACAGTGCCACCCCGCTCCAGCAGTGAGATCTCCATAGACAGCAAGCTGCAGCATGAGGTTTCAGCTACCATACTCCCTCCCCCCTCCCTTTCCTGTTGATAGCGGCCTAGGGAATGCTGGGAAATGTAATTCTTTCCCTGCTCCAGGGCTGGCTCTATAGGCAGGGAGCTAACCAAGGAACTACAGCTCCCAGGGCCCCCTGTTGGTTCTCAGCTCCCAGGCTGGATCTGTGCCGGCTGCCGCCCCTTCAAATGGGCTGCCCCAAGCACCTGCTTGCTTTGCTGGTGCCTAGAGCCACCCCTGGCCTCAGCAAAAAAACAACTCTGATTCTTCCTTTCTGTGATGCTCTAGGCCTAACTGAGCTCCACACATCATGGGCTGTGCATTTGGAAGTCAGGATAGTGGTCCAGATTTGCTTGGGAAATAGAAGCAATGGGCCAAATTCATCCCTGGTATAACATCAGCAGTGTTGTCTGGAGTTCCTAATGAGATTGGGAGTTTGGGTTCATTTTCAGATGTGTCATAAATGTGCAAATGTTCATCTGAGGTTTGAAGGGCGAGAGGAAGGATCTTACATTTTCTATCTGGTTCTTCAACCATCTGTAATGGAGAGGTTGAATGTTTGGGTTGGGAGGTTGAAAGCTTTGCTTTCCGTGGTTTCTCTGGAAAATATTTTGTCCTGATGATTTTCCCAGGTTTAGTGTGTAAACAGCCGTCTGCCCCACCTTCCAATGCTCATTTTTCCAATGTGCCCGGCCCACTTACTTGTTGCCTTTATCTTCAATTTTGACTCGATTAGGATCTGGAGGTCCCTCATAATCCTTTGACCAGATAAATTCAGAAGAGTCACACATATCAGGAGTTTCAAAAGCCATGTAAACAAAGCCCTCTTTGTCCACTCCCAGTTCAATCTCATTTGTGCCTGCATAAGAGAAACAAAATTTTGGAAACATTAGAAAAAATTTTCTAATTATAAAGATAGTTAAGCACTGGGATAAGCTTCCGAGGGATGTTGTGAAATAAGAACATAATGGCCATACTGAGTCAGACCAACAGTCCATTTAGCCCAGTATCTTATCTTCTGACTTTGGCCAGTGCCAGATGCTTCAGAGGGAATGAACAGAACAGGGCAGTTTTCAATGACCCATCCTCTGTCATCCAGTTCCAGCTTCTGGCATTTGGAGGTTTAGGGATACCCAGAGCATGGGGTCCCTGACCATCTTGGCTAATAGCCATTGATGGACCTATCCTTCAGGAACATATCTAATTCTTTTTTGAACCCAGCTAAATTTTTGGCTTTCGCAACATCCCATGGCAATGAGTTCCACAGATTGTGTGAAGAAGTACTTTCTTTTTTTGTTTTAAACCTGCTGCCTATTAATTTCTTTGGGTGACCCCCTAGTTCTTGTGTTATGTGAGGGGGTAAGTAACACTTTTTTTATTCACTTTCTCCACACCATTCATGATTTTATAGACCTCTATCGTATATTCCCCTTACTTGTCTCTTTCCTTAGATGAACAGTTCCAGTATTGTTTATCTCTTTCTATGGAAGCTGTATTCCACACCCCTAATCATTTTTGTTGACCTTCTCTGCACCTTTTCCAATTCTAATATATGTTTTTTGAGATTATGATGACCAGAACCACATGCAGTATTCAAGGTGTGGGCATACCATGGATTTATATAGTGGTATTATGATATTTTCTGTTTTATTATCTATCCCAGGGGTAGGCAACCTATGGCATACATGCCGCCTTTGGCACATGAGCTGATTTTCAGTGGCACTCACACTGCCTGGGTCCTGGCCACCGGTTCGGAGGGCTCTGCATTTTAATTTAATTTTAAATGAAGCTTCTTAAACATTTAAAAAACCTTATTTACTTTACAATAGTTTAGTTATATGTTATAGACTTATAGAAAGAGACCTTCTAAAAACCTTAAAATGTATTACTGGCATGCAAAACCTTAAATTAGAGTGAATAAATGAAGACTTGGCACACCACTTCTGAAAGGCTGCTGACCGTTGATCTATCCCTTTCTTATTGGTTCCTAATATTGTTAGCTTTTTTGACTGCCACTGCACATTGAGTGGATGTTTTCAGAGAACTATTGACATTGATGCCAAGATTTTTCGTGTGTGGTAACAGTTAATTTAGACCCTATCATTTTGTATGTATAGTTGGGATTATTTTTTCCCAATGTGCATTATTTTGTACTTATCAACATACATTGAATTTCATCTGCCATTTTGTCACCCAGTTTTGTTAGATCCCTTTGTACAATTTGCTGTCAGATTTGGATTTAACGATCATGAGTAATTTTGTATCATCTGCAAATTTTGCCACTTCACTATTCACTCCTTTTTCCAGATCATTTATAAATATATTGCACAGCACAGATCCCCGCACTGATCTTTGAGGGACCCACTGTTTACCTATCTCCATTGTTACCATTTATTCCTTCCCTTTGTTTCCTATCTTTGAACCTCTTACTAATCCATGAAAGGACCTTCCCTCTTATCCCAGGACTGCCTACTTTGCTTAAGAGCCTTTGGTGAGGCTTTTTGAAAGTCCAAGTACACTATATCCACTGGTTCACCTTTGTCCGCATATTTGCTGGTACCCTCAAAGAGTTCTAATTGATTGGTGAGGCATGATTTCCCTTTACAAATGCTGTGTTGACTCTTCCCCAGCATATCATGTTTATCTATGTGTCTGATAATTCTGTTCTTTACTATAGTTTTAACAAATTTGCCTGGTACTGAAGTTAGGCTTACCAGCCTGTAATTGCCAGGATCGCCTCTAGAGTCTTTTTCAAAAATCAGTATTACATTAGCTACCCTCCTGTCATCTGCAATAGAGGCTGATTTAAGTGATAGGTTACATACTGTTAATAGTTCTGCAATTTCATATTTTAGTTCTTTCAGAACTCTTGGGTGAATACTATCTAGTCCTGGTGACTTATTACAGTTTAATTTATCTGTTTGTTCAAAAACCTCCTCTCTTGACAACTCAGTCTGGGACAGTTCCTCACATTTGTCCCGTCAAAAGAATGCCTCAGCTGTGGGAGTCTCCCCTACATCCTCTGCAGTGAAGGCCAATGCAAAGAATTCATTTAGCTTCTCTACATCAGCCTTGTCTTCCTTGAGTGCTCCTTTAGTGCCTCAGTTGTCCAGCGCCCATACTGACAATTTTGCAGGCTTCTTGCTTCTGATCTACTTAAAAATACTGTGCTGTTAGTTTTTGTGTCTTTAGTTAGTTGCTCTTCAGATTCTTTCTTGGCCTGCCTTATTTTACTTTTACACTTGACTTGCTAGTGTTCATGCTCCTTTCTATTTTCCTCACTTGGTTTTGACCTCAAATTTCTAAAGGATGCTTTTTTCTCCTCTAACTGCCTCTTTTACTCTTTTTTTTTTTGGTTCTTCTACTATTTTTTTATTTGAGGTATATATTTAGTTTGAGCCTCTATGGTGTTTTTATATAGTCTCCTTGCAGTTTGCAGGCATTTCACCCTTGTTGACGGTTCCTTTTAATTTCCATTTAACTACCTTCCTCATTTTTGTGTGGTTCCCTTTATTGAAGTTGAATGCTACATGGTGGGGTTTTTTTGGTATTTTTCCCCTCAGAGATGCTCTTTAATCTTGTCACTCCATTTGCTATTGTTAAAAATAAATAAAAAAGGAACTAAACATTTAATAAGCAGATTTTTATCAGAGTATTAATAAGATTTTTAGAGAAACCTGTCTTGGTGTACCCCATTAAAAATCACAGCACAGCATCTCTGAGATATGTAGCAAACCCCCCCTCCTGTGGATGCTTGGGCTGTTGTGATAAACAGTTTTTTCCCCTAAAGCAAAGCGTTAAATTCATCCTTGGTATAACTGCACTGAAATGAAATAAAATGAGTTTATGTCAGGGCTAAATTAATCTCATTTAGCAGGACAGAACGGACTACATCCATGCAGACTGAAAAACAAAATGGGCCCAGTTTTATTGCACATGGTCCAACTGTGAAGCATGTTAATATGCACTAAGCAAGCCAGCTGGTCCGTTATACTTAATTCTGCCTCAGTGTGGGAGGCTGGACTAGAGGATCTTTTAAGATTCCCCCCCTCCCAGCCCTACTCTCCTATGATTCTGTTTGCACTGCAGGTGTAGTGGGTACTCTCACACACATTGCAAACTTTTATCATAGCACAAGATGAACTGTAAACTTAGCTAATCAGTAGTGAGAAAGGATAGTCCATTGGGTAGGACTCTCACTTACACTGGGGAAACCTGTGTTCAAGTCCCTGCTCTACCACGGACTTGTGTGTGAAGTATAGCAAATCACTGAGTGTCTCTATGCTACAGGGAAATCTAGCATTTCCCTACTTCACAGCGTACTGCAAGGAAGGATAAAAATGTTAGAGATTGTGAGGTGTTCAGACCCTATGGTAACAGAGACTGGAGACGTACTGTAGCTAGAATACTCTGTTTTCCCTTCACACCACAGCCTGCACAATTGACCCTAGTGTCTTTTTACTTAGAGGCACTCAACCAAGACAGAATTTGTTCACTCTCAGGTTCATACCTGGTTTGGTTTCAACTACCACAGGATCCGAGGGGATGGAAGGTGGACCAATCCCTGCCTTGTTCAATGCCCGTACTCGGAAAATATAGCATTTCCCCGTCTCCAGGTCAGAAACCTGCAGAAACCCAATATAACGAATGAACACCATACTAAATAATAAGGAATGCTTGCCTGCTAGGCTTATATACAAACCCTCATGTGGGTGCTGGCTGTCGGCTGCTTATTTAGTTGCTTCCATTCCTCTGACCCCTCTTCGCAGACATCAATGTAATATCCAGTGACTGGACCTGTTCCTGTATACAATGGTGCTTCCCAATGCAGCATCAGGTTTGCGTCCCGCACCTCGGTGAACCTCACATCATAGGGGGGGCCTGTTTGGAGGAAGGGCAGACTGTCAAACTGGGACATCAGAACTGATGATGCAGTAACGTGCCTCTGGTGTGAGACTCAGATCGCAGGGTTGGGGCAACGAATGAATGGTGGGCTCAGAAGAGGTCCTTCCTCCAGCAGGATTTGTATGAAAGTGGCCATGTTGTCCTGTTTAACGTCGTTTGTATTGATGTAACATACAGAGAGGTTTACATAGTGCATCAGGGTTCCCCATTCTCTGGCAACAGGATTCCAGAGCATAGGGCTCCCAACTGGCTACATGGCATAGTGTAGCAATGATCCTTCTTCTTCTTTATTATCTGTATTACTGTAGCACCATTATGGACTAGGGTCACATGGTGCTAAGCGCTGTACAAAGAGAACAAAAAGATGATTCCTGTTCCATAGGGCTTCTCCTCATGCTCTGAGGAAGAGCTCTCAGCGCCTGAGGTGCCTGCTTTATTTTGTAGCAGATGACTTTTCTTTTTCCTTTGTTCCTTTAATACAGTCCCAGGAAACAGATGGCCCAAAGGTAACAGGCCATGTGGATCTGCACCTCTGTGCATGAGGTAAGAGGTGCTTCTCCAGGACCAGCACAGTTTGTATCTCCTTGCCTGGTGACATGTACGCTAACATTTTAGTGAAGGGGATTCAGATTCCCAAGTCACCAGCATGACTGGGAGATGGGCCCAAGCTGCAAAATTCTGGCACAGATTCCAGCCCCAGCCTTCCCAAAATGTGGAAGGAGCTATGTGATAAATAAAGGAGGGTAGGGAGGTGGTAGCTCCCTTTGATGGACACCCAGCCAGCCAGTTAGCTGTAAAATCCTTCTTGGGAGCTGTTCTTTATTTGCTTTACCTGTAAAGCAAGTAAAGAACAGCTGGCTGGGTGTCCATCAAGGGGAGTTACCTCCCTCCCCTTTATTTATAACAAGCTCTGATCCGGGCTTCTGGGTCTGTCGGCTGTATAGATCACAATACGGCTCCTGATCCAAACTTTCCCAAAGTTTGGTGTGTTTGGATCCAGGGTTCTTACCGGAGCTCATCAATACAACCAAATCCACAGTTTTCCAAAAATCTCATATCATCACCGAAGAGTAAGTCAGTTTATCTTATGAAAGGGGGATAGTGAATGTCCCTGGAATTATTTTCTGGCTGTTGGTGATACGTTGTCCTTACCTGGCTGCGGCATCGTCCATTCCTCACACTTGAACAAGTCACTGGGTTCAGATACTTTCCCCACTCCCGCCATGTTAGTCGCACAAGCACGGAACTCATAGAAATGTCCTTCATTGAGGTTGGTAACCTTTGAGGACAGAAACAAAGAGATTATTAGCATAGCCTTGTATTGTACAGAGCGTTTGTAACTGGGATCTTTAAGGGCATGCTTTTAGGATGGCATGGAAAGGACTTATAAAATCCCCTCCCAACCTGTTAACAAAGAGTTTTTGTAGATAATTCAATGCATCTGTTAAAAACATCCTGCGTACACATTGTATTAGGAAAGACAAGAGCAACCTGCCAATTAAGATATCCTTAAAACATACTGTTGCCCCTTTGGCCCGCGTGGTTAGTCAAAATTTGGGGTCTTGCAGGGTTGTTTCTGTTAGGAGGAGGAATGAGTGATGCGAGTCAGGTATAGTCTTGGTGTAATCTGTTACTTATGTCTTGTTTCCCTGAACAAAGTAGGAACAAACCACAGCAGGCCATTTCTTTGCTCAGAAATCCCTAGGTCTGCCATTCCTGCCAGCTCGGTGCCCAAGGAGCCATGTCCCTCTACTTCCGCTTCAAGTCACACTTACAACTGCTTCTCCTGGCTTTCTGCTCTAACACACGCAGCCTGCAACAGATATCCTACACCTCGCAAACAGGGAAGCTCTTCAGTCCACACAGCTGAGCTCTGACCTACTGTGTGGCCTAGGTCCTCGGGTGGTAGCCCTCGCACTCCATGCCATAAAGGGCTTGATTGCTCTTTCTGATGAGCTGGAATGAAACCTCACAGGCTTTTAGTAACCCTGTAGAATAATTATTGAGGGACATGTTTGATGCTGAATTATGATGAATTAGAAATAGCAGCAACTTTTTATTACTCAGAACTCTCTAAACAGCCCGAGAATGCACTAGGCATCAGAATGTGGGACAAACTTGAACTGAATTGCATCCTCAATGTCCAGCAGAGAAGTTGTCAGACTTACTGGGGACACTCAAAGGTGTGGGAAGAAGAACAGGGAAAGAGCAAGATGGGGAGGGGGTCTGGGATACAGAAGGGTCAAGACTGGAGGAGGAAAATGGCTCACCTCTTCATATAGCCACCACTTCCTCTGCCTCACACAGAAATGCAGTATTGCATTATGAAATCAATACCTTGTAAACTCGTTGAGCAATAGGTCTGATGTTGACTTCATGCCAGCCTAGCTCAGCAGCATCATGCTGATCCAGGAAGTAGCCCAGAATCTTTCCTCCTCCTTTGTGCTTTGGGGCTTTCCACCCAATAGTCATGTCGTTCCTCCCACAGCTCAGCAGGGCAAAATCACGTGGGGCTGACGGACGAGCTAAGGTGATGACAAAGAGAGAGAAAGGAAAATAGATATTGTATGACGTAGATTTGGGATCCTGCTGGTGATCCAGAAAAGAGCTGTTAATGTTGAATCAGTTAGAGTGACTTATCTGTGCCATGCATGTTCACACCAGGCTTGATTTTCATTTGTACTAAGGCCCCTTTACACTACTCTAGCAATGTAAAGGGGCCTTCAAATAGGCCTGATTTTCATTTAAATTGTGGGAAAACTCCTGGGTGTTTCAGAGCTTTATAGTTTTAACTGGTGCAGGGCAGATTAAAGAGAGGGTGGGGTGAAGGCAGAAGTGTGAGATAATGGAGAACGATGAAGGCGCAAGACGTGACTGCTGGGAGGCTACTAATGACGTCTGCACCAGAGAAGTGGAAGATACTGAACCAGATTCTCTGCTCTCTTGCATTTTGTGTGGTCCCTTACCTGTGCCAAATGCATGCAATGCAATGTGAAACACTAACAAATCAGAGTGATAACGTTCTACAGCCACTTTGCACAAGTGCAAATGATGAGACAAGCTGCAAGGCAGGAGAGAATAAAGCCCCCTCTACCTCTAGCTGCCTAAGGGTGGGATCATTTACAAGTGGCTAGACCCAACTGTGCATAAAAGATACTCTGATGAGAGAGCTAGTTTTGTGTGCGTGTGTGTGTGCAATGCAATACTTACAGATAGCTGGCCTCACAATGATAGGGTCAGATTCTGGTGAGCTGTCACCCACTCCTGCTTCACTGACAGATTTCACACAAAATACATACTCCTTCCCAGGCTTGAGCCCTGGAACAGTAAACCTATGAGAGATCATTAATTTGCTTGCACATAGCTGTTCAAAGAAAGGCAAAGAGCCCTTTGGAAAAAAAATGGCATTTCAATAATTTTATCAGTGTGTTATTTATTTCTGTGTCACATGGTTATTTACCCCTATAGCTCAAAGTGCATTGACTCGCACAAGTGATACCTATTGAACAATCAGTAAATAGAGGTCAGATCTTGAGAGTTACTCAGCTGATTCTAGGCACCACTATTCCCAATGAAATCAAGGGGAGTTGTGGGCATTCGGTACCTCTCAACATCTGGACCCAATAAAAGACACTTTAGTGAAGGCCTTCTGCACCAGGGCAAACTTGGAAAGAGAGGGTGTTTAATGGCTATCTCCTCGCTCTTCTTATTGGATCAGAGTCTCATTCACAGTAAGGTCCTTTTACACTACTCTGCCTGTGGAAAGGGGACTTAAAGTTTACACTCACTTTGACATCTCTTTATGCTGCCAGACTGCTGTGAAGTGACCTTTGTGTAAATGAGAATCCGGCCCCATTGAATTTCAGCCTAACAGGTAACTATGCTCTGATGCCACCTGCCCTTTTTGAGCACCAGTGCATTTTATTCATGGGGTGACTGAGCATGTGCTGAGCATCCCCTAAAATGCATTCCCTGAGAAGCATTTATTTCAGAACATACCTTCCCACTGTCCAAAATTGTACTTTCTGAGGCAGTGTGGCCTAGTGGATAGACCTCTGGACTGGGACCCAGGAGACCTGACTTTTCCACTGGACTGCTGGTGACCTTGTGCACGTCACTTTCCCTTCCCTGTTCCTCAATTTCCCCATCTGTAAAATGGGGATAATGATACTGCCCTTCTTGGTAAAGTGCTATATAAGTGTTGGTTTTATTATAGGCATTTTGTAATTTCATTTACATCAGGCCCTATAACAAGAGGGATTCCCTTACTCCCCATTCTTGAAAGATGACACATTGTTCTACCATAGAGCAAATACAAATGGTCTGTCGTTCCACAGACACTGCGAGATTTACCTCCCCAGTGATGACTGTGCTCTGACAACACATGGAAACCTGTGCTACTTTGCTGCCCCACACGTTAACTTGCCTCAGATGTTAAATTAAACCTGGACATTCCAGAACCTGAACAGTGGTTCGGTTCTAAAAACAAGCAAAGGTTTCAGATGTGTGCTATATGTGCACATATATGTAGGGAAATTCTTTTTTTATCTGCACCCCATTCATACCATAAACATAAAAATCCAAGTGAATGCACCATATTTGCTGAATGGAGGTCAATTGCTGAACTCACTTGTTACATGTCACAGGTTTATTGTTGACAGTCTGCCATTCATCTGTCCCAACCTCCCGACAATATATGTAATAGCCGAGGGGCTCCTGACCCTCCTTCAGCTTATTCCAATGCACAACAACAGACGTCTTGCTGTCTCTGAAAGCTAGAACCTGAGAGGGAGGTGGGAGGGGAGCTGAAAAAGGAGAAAAAATGGAACAAAATAAGTTTATTCTATTTAAAAATTGTAACTCAGTTCCAGGGGTGACTTGGGATGTTTGATACCCCCATGGCTGGGGCATCATTTCCCAAAGCAGAGCACACTCCTGCTTGCAGCCTCTGGGTTTGTCTGTCTCTGGATTTTTAAGGCCTCATTCTTCTCTCACACCAGTGTAACTCCATTGATATCACTGGAGTTACTCCTGGGGTTTACACCTACCTAAATCAGAGGAGAATCAGGCCCCAATTCCCAACTCCACATGCTGTTTTGGGACCAAAATATAAAGGTCACACTGGATGGGAGCAGCCAGAGGCACAGAACACCATCAGTGAACTTCAGGCCACCTTTAAACGAGAGAATTAAAAAGGCCAGCACGAGGTCTAGTAGCCTAACTTTAGCGTGACACATGGGAAACATGGGTACGAGTCTTTGCCTCCTCGTATTCTAGACATCACAGCCCAAATATTACACAATTGTCCCCACCCAACCAAACATCCTGTGTCCTGCTGCTGCTCATCCTGGACTCCCCAGAGACTGACTCCATCATCCATCATTGCAGAATGAGGCTGTGGCCTTCCTTCTTGTTCTGCTATGTGCTACATATGTCTTAGAGCATGCACGACACAGGAGGCATTTGAGTGAGTCCCAGAAGTATGCTTGGAATGGAATATAGGGACTTGATCGGTTTCCTCTTTTTAATAACTTTAATTCCAGCCTCATTGGTTGGGTAGATTTACACTGTGTGCTGAGCAACTGCAATGTAATTAAGTGTGGATTGAAGGCTTTGAGAGACTTCCTGAAGTCCAAGTGAGAGCTGTAATGGTGTACCGCAATGCACAAAGGAAAGAGAAAATAAGCCAATGCTAGTGTTATGATGTATCACCTTTTCCATGTTATTAGTGTCATTTGTTTTGTATTGTTACCTAATGTTGTTCCAGCAGTAATGGGCTCACTGGGCAAGGACGGCTCGCTTACTCCGTATTTGTTAGCAGATCGCACTCGGAAACAGTATGATTTTCCTTTCACAAGATCAAAGAGTGCAAATCTTGGGGAATTCACCGCCATTTCCAGATTGACATTTTGCCAACTGTTGCTGCCTGCAATGGACTGGAAAGGAAAAGATGGTAATTTACAATTCAGAGAGATGAAAACTGTCTGGAGTGGTTACTCCCTGGCCCTACAGCGTAACTGTGTACTGTATTTGAAATAAAGATCTTTTTTACCTGAACTCAGTATTTCTTGGGGACCAATCTAGCCCCTTCCTCATCAGCCATGAAGGGCCCCTTTGCAGCAGAGGTGGTGAAGTGCTACTGTGCAGGTGGGGAATGGACATGTGGGGGTAAGATATGAAAGGAGCAGGGAAGGGATGGAGGAGAACCCAGACTGTTTGGTACTGTGCAGTTCCTCCCATCCTCTCTATTGCTGATGGCTGGGTTAGGCCGAGTGGAGATTACTCCATCCATATAGGTGGAGTAGCCTTCCACATGTGGCCTATGGAAGGAAGATTCCTTCCTCCCCGCCTGCGCGTCAGCTCATCATCATGGGCCAGGCAACAGGATCTGGATTTATGCTCTTGTAAATTTAGTACTAGTGAAAGGCTGACAGGGCCATTTTGGAGGCAGTAGGCCTCCAGTTACCCACACAATGTGGATCGCACTGGCAGTTTCCCCACACACTGCCCTCTCCATGTGTCTTGTTCCAGATCTGGACTGGCCATGCTTCGGAGAGAGAGCGTAGCTCAGCATCCATACCTCATTGCCTCTCTGCTGAGGCTACCCTCAAGGGCACCAGTTGTGCTAGTGCCTTTGTGATGTGGAAAGCCTGTCTTCAAGGAATTGAGACTCACTCACTCATTGTACACAGCCCGCCACTGACAAGCCATCAAAACAGCATTCTGTCACTACTGACCTGTGCTGGACTCTGAGCGATAACCTAGAGGTGAAAGAGGATGTGTTCCACAGCCAGTCTCCAGAGTGGTAATATTCACCCTTCCGTAGATTATTTCCTTACCTTTTCCACATAATAACTCAGTGGCTCCTTGCCTCTGGGATCTGGTTCATCCCAAGAGAGGACCACGTAATTTTCTCTGATCTCACTCGCGTGAACATTAGTGGGTGGCAGAGGAATTTTAATCTTGCCTGTGGGAAGCCAGAATTTGATACCAGTTCAGTGATAACATACCAAGAAAGGAGTCTCCTATTAAACAAGGATGTTATGCTTTTTCAGTATCAGGTAAACTCCTCTGGTGTAGAGGAGAGGCCTTTAACCCTTTGCATGCATTGGGGTTAGAGAGGGAAAACTTCCTCCTATTCATTTGGTTGTCAATGTTCTGATAATTTTTAACGATAAATTATTTAATTCTTTGTTCTCATCTTCTTGTTTAAATAAAGGGACATAGTTGTCATCATACTCTCACTTGCTCTGGAGGTACAAAGGGCCCAGGATCTGGCCTGCAGTGTCCACCTTAGAATCATAGAATATCAAGGTTGGAAGGGACCTCAGGAGGTCATCTAGTCCAACCCCCTGCTCAAAGCAGGACCAATCCCCAGACAGATTTTTACCCCAGTTCCCTAAATGGCCCCCTCAAGGATTAAACTCACAACCCTGGGTTTAGCAGGCCAATGCTCAAACCACTGAGCTGAGTACATTACTTTGCCAGTTCCTCTTTCCATTACACCCAGTTTCAAAACATTAGAGGATTTTACGGTGCACATTACTAGAACCTTGTTGTCCTTCTTAATCCTATGGCCACGTTCCTCAAGCTCCAGATACAGCTCCCTCGCAGGAGTTCAGCTGGTAACACAGAGTTCCAGATGGCTGTGTCTGGGCCGAATTCTAATCCTCAGCAACCTCACAATGGGGTTGCAGTAAATGAGGAAAAATTTGTCTCCACGAGTAAAATTTGCAAAAGTTCCTACATAACATTTTCAAAAGAGAGTTAGGCACCTATTGATTTTCAATGAGGCTTAGGTTCCTAAGTCCCTAAGTCACTTTTGAAAATGAGATTTACGGCCAGATTTTTAAAGGTATTTTGGTGCCTAGTGGAATTTACAAAAGCATCTGGGATTTTAAAAAACACCATGGTTAACACAGAGGATATGTCTTCACTACTGGCCAGATCGGCGGGCAACGATTGATCCAGCTGGGATCCATTTATCACGTATAGTCTAGACACGATAAATCGATCCCCGAGTGCTCTCCCATCGACTCCTGTACTCAGCTCGGCGAGAAGCGCAGGCAGAATCAATGGGGGAGTGGTAGCAGTCAACTTACCACAGTGAAAACACCATGGTAAGTTGACCCAAGTATGTCGACTTAGTTGCGTAACTTAGATCAATTCCTCCTCCACCCCTGCCACCGTGTAGACCAGGCCTCAGTGACATTGCAACACAGAGCAGAACAATGCCTAAATATCTGTCAAAATCTGGGCCTTAGTCACTTTTGAAAATGAGACTTGGGCACTTCTGAAAATTTTACCCCATAATCCTTTGCTTTTAATAAAAACTCTACACTACTCCTTAGACTGAAGTCTCTAGGCTTGACACAGTCACAAGTCTAACAGTACCTAACAACTCCATTATAAACTGGCCTTGTATTTTGGAATGCTTCTGTTTGCTTACAGTGTAAGAAAACATTTTCCTGTGCATATTTCCTTCCAGAGTCTTCTGAAGTATTATTCTGGCATCCTTGTACTATAAGCATTATTTATAAAAGGAGGGTTAAGTTTAAGTTTGAAATTACCTTCCAGTTCATCTTTGGAAATTGTAATCTTCTTTCCGTCATCATAAGGGATGGCTAGTGATTTTAAAAAAATCAATATTATTCACCAAGAGAAAAAGCCACAAGTTTAGTGGAAAGACAGAGACAAGAATCCTGGGTTTCCCTATATGCACACAAAGCCCGTACGCTGGGGTGGTTTGGCCTTCTCCCCTTCTCTACCAGTTTGTACCAAGAGAAGTGTGACAAACTGAAAGCTAATTAAAAAAATTATAGGAACTTCCTTGACGTTAAAAATACAAAACCAATCATTTTGAGTTAGACACGTTTTAGGCCCAGATTCAGTTTGTCCGTTGTCACTTTTGTCTTCCCATTGTAAGCATTCCAGACAGTCGGGAATGTAAGCATTCCAGACAGTCTGTGAGCAGAGATTGAGCACTGTTTGGGTAAGAGAGTAACACATGGAATGATAGGGACAGACACTCAGGTGGTGTCAATCATCCTGGTTTCATTGGCTTCCCTGGAGCTCTGATGATTTATATCTGCTGAGGATCTACTCACAATCTTTGCCTACCCAGTGCTGTTCACAAATTGACAATGGTGTTTTAGGTCAGTCTGTCTCCAGCTTTTTCAGTCCAGACCAATGACTTCAGCTGGTGATTCCAGCAGGGTGGAGGCATGTTTGCAGCAGAGGAGCTGCAGTGGTTTGTGAGAATAGGGCACTTTGGATAAGTCATCCCGAGTTACTTCCGCAGCCTCACAGAGCACATAGGGGAATAATATCCTGTTTCTGATACATACTCATCACTCTTTTTTCCTCATTGGGGTCTTTCATTGTGACTGGGTCGCTGGCCTTGGAAGGGTTACTGATGCCTGAGTGGTTGACGGCCTTTACACGGAACTGGTATGTCTTTCCCTCTGTGAGACACAAAACAGGGCACCTGCAGGTCTTCACAGGCATTTCGTTACATGGCACCCACTCGTCTGTGCCCACCTCACACCTGCAACGAAGCAAGACCGTGTAGTACCTCCATGGTGTTCCCCCAGTGTGGCAGCGGGCCTTTTGCAGGTTATAACTTTGGTAAAGGGACCACTAAGTGCAAAAAAAATATGTCTACTCACAGTAGGGTGACCAGACAGCAACTGTGAAAAATCAGGATAGGGGGTTGGGGGTAATAGGAGCCTATACAAGAAAAAGACCCCAAAATCGGGACTGTCCCTATAAAATCAGGACATCTGGTCACCCTAACTCACAGGACTGCAGGCTGGGAACTTGCTGCTTTATTTAATTTTATCACAATAAAATTGGGGTGAGGAGAGAAAACTCCCATTGATTAAACAGGAATTGAGGAGTGGAGCATAGTGCCATCCCATAATACTATGGGTATCCCTGGTAACCCTATCATGACCACTTTACTACAATAACATAATCATACAGACCTTTCAATAAAATAACCGAAGATTGGACTTCCTCCACTATCGCTGGGTGCTACCCAGGAAAGGAGCAGGCAATCTTTATTTATATCGTGGCATTTCACATTGAGGGGGGATCCAGGTGCACCGGCTGTTGCTGCCACAGCATCTAAAGGAATATAGAGCAATGTCTGTTAAGCTGTTTTTTCCTGCCTGTGTTCTGAATCTTTTAGTCTCCAAACACTCTATTGTCTACAGAGAGAGGCTGCCATTTTGTGTTCAGCTTGCTGCAGACTGCAACAGAGGAGATACCCACACTCTGCACTCTCTCTCATGGAGATAGTCATCCTGTTCTTTCCTCTTCTTATTCATTTGTATTGCAGTAGTGCTTAGGGCCCCCATGGTGCTAGGTGCTGTACAAACGCAGAACAAAAAGATGGTCCTTGTCCCAAAGAGTTTACAATCTAATCTATATTCTTTCTTGTTTCATTGTTTTCTTTGGGTGTGTAGGGAAAACAAACAGTCTGATCTGTATGGTCAGGAAAAAATCCACATTGTAAAACTGTAGATAAATGTATTGAACTCTAAAAAGAAGACACAGCTCCAGAATACAACAATGGAGGAGCTTCCTATATTATACTGTGACCCTAATAAATGTACAAGGAGTGGAAAATATTAACAAATTCAATTCTGAATCATTCATATTAAGAGTAATTTCTTTTCAGATTAATAACAAGGTCAATTTTTAAAAAGATTATGAGAAGAACAAGAACTGACCTACTCAGTATATATATATATATATATATATATATATATATATATATATATATATATATATATATATATATATATATATATATATATATATAAAAAATCCAGCATCTGATCAGAGTGAAAAACATTTGTCATGCTGATAGAGCAAACAGGTTCTGCAGTTAGAACTGGACACTGTCCAGCAACCCTGACCTTGTTTTGTAAATCTGAGTAAATGGCTGTTCATTAACTCTTGTTACTGAAAGCCCACCGTCAATTCTCTGTTTGGCCAGTAAGGGCTAAACTGGATTCTCCACATCAAATCTGAGATGTGTGGCACAGAGGGGAGAAGGAATTCTCTGCCCAATGGGGTAATGTAGCCACATCATGCTGCTTCTGCATCCCTTGTGGGGATCACTGGCAAGAGTGTTTACATATCATTGGTGCCATCTCTGCTTTCCCCTTACCCACCCCAACCTTGCTCCCAAATCCCACTGCATAGGGAAGCTGCAGAGCTGAGCTCCATGGTATGCAGACCCCCTGCAGCAGTTCCCCAAGTCCTATGCTACTTTGGTTGCAGTGTTTCTTGTACCCCACATTGCTGTGGAGAAGGGAGCAGGATTTGCCCCTCCAAAAGCGAATGAAACCTATTCTCTACCTCCAATACTGCCTAGGCCACATCAGATAATTACAGCGGGAAGGTTGTTGTGTGTGGTGAACAGGTAGGCCTTTGTTTTCCATTTTCTGCACTAAGGAGTCTGCTGTCCACAGAGGCAGGCAGCCATTTTATGCTCAGTTCAATGCAGATTACTACAGAGGAAACACAATGGGAAATCAACAGGATTTGGGCAGAGCCACGCAGAGCGGGAGGCAAGTGGGGCAATTTGCCCCAGGCCCCGGGCCCTGCAAGGGCCCTGCGAGCCCTAGCCCGGGCCTGGTGGCGATCCGGGTCTTCGGCTGCATTTTCGTGGTGGGGGGCCCTTCAGTCACTCTGGGTCTAAGGCGGCATTTCGGCAGCGAGGGTTCCTGCAGTGCTGCTGAAGACGCGGAGCGACTGAAGGGCCCCCCGCCACCAAAGTGCCCCGTGAGCCCTGACCCGGTGGCGGTCCGGATCTTCAGCAGCATTTTGACAGTGGGGGAGCCTTCAGTTGCTCCGGGTCTTTGGCGGCATTTCTGTGGCGGGGGGCCCTTCAGTGCTGCCGAAGACACGGAGTGACTGAAGGGCCCCCTGCTGCCGAAATGCCGCCGAAGACCTGGACCGCCGCCGGGTAAGTACAAGCGCCGCAGCTCCCCCACTTTGCCCCAGGCCCCCATAATCTTCTGGACGGCCCTGGATTTGGGCCTAAAATTCCAAGTGCCCAAGTCACTATTGCAAATGGGATGCAGGCACTTTTGAAAATGTCACCCCTGGGTTCAAGATGGGGGCAGTGTGGGAAGGCCTTTCATTGTGAATGAGTCTGTGAATTTTCCCACCCTGTGGATCAGAAAAGGACTTTTCTTTGAAAGAATAGAAACCTGTAGGTACCTCTAACAAACACGTAAGCACTCTGCTCATTGTACCCGTCCAGCGTAGGGACACGGACAGTATAAAATCCCTCATCTTCTTTGTAAGCACCCAACACAGTCAAAGAAGCCTCGCGATCCAGACACTTTATTTGCTGGCGATCGGAATCCTTCAGAAACTCGCCTGCAGGGAAATGAAAACTCAGTGGAACTCCATCTGAACTACACCCTGCTCAGAGGAACGTGCAGCACTTGCACACAGTGTAAAATGCTAAGCAGGGGACCCTGGGCCTACACGAACACAACATTGCTGCACAGCTAGCAAGGCCCAGATCCTCAAAGAGATTTCATTTCAATGGGATTTAGGTGCATGAATAGCTTTGAGTTGCTGGGCCCAAGTTACTTCTGCCTACGAGCAGATCTGAGGCATTACAGGCTAAGCTCATTAGCCAGATGAGGAACAAGCTCAACCCCCTGCCTTCTGAGACACGGTCACACTCTGGCCACATCCTTCTATTTGTTATCCTTTGCTCTTGCTGTTCACCAATGCAGGAGGTTTGGGACTCACTTCTACTCAGTGTGGAGGACCCTGAGTCAGAGGAGTAACTCTGTTCACTCTCAGTAAATAGCAGGCATTTGTCCTGAGGGCCACAAGAAGCCATGACACATAGTAACAGTACCTACTGCTTTTCATGAGCAGATCTCACACTATCATACAAACCAGCTCGTTACCCTAATTTTACTGATAGGGAAACTGAGGCACAGAGCAGGGAAATGACTTGCCCAAAGTCACCCAGCAGGCCAGTGGCAGAGCCAGGATTAGAACCCGTGCACAAATGTACATCAAGCCAGCATATTTTGCTTCTATCCCCAAACCTTGGGAGATATGGATCTGAACTCTGTGACTCAGGCCCATCTTTAGAACACAGCGCAGTCTGCTGCTTGCACAGCTGATTCTAGCAGGGCTACTTGTAAAACAAAGGCAGTCTTACTGTGTTGCTCCTGGGACAGGTACAGCCTCCCACAGCTTAAAGGCACAGAGGCAATTAGCATCCTGGCAAAGACCAGTGTCCTTGATTTTGCAGATCTGCTTGTAACCTACCCTCCTATTGGCTGTCTGGGAGGGCTTCATTTTACTTCATTCGCCAGTGTCTCCTCTGGCTTTATAGGAATATAATAGCAACACTTTGCACTTCCACTACGTAGAACCAAGGTTCCTAACAACTCTTTATAAACATGAATTAATTAAGGCTCATGTCACCCCATGAAGCAGGTATGTATTCTTATCCTTGTTTTACAGATGAAGAAATGGAAGCCCAAGTTAAGGGACGTGCCAGAACTGGGGAACACAACCCAGGAATCTTGGCATCTAGTTCTCTTCTGCAAGCACTAGACCAGAGCTTATAGGGGGAAAGCACTCGTGTCAAAGAAAGCTATGTGGATACAAATACACACCATCTCTGAACCAGGTGATATCTCGTTGGTGTTGAAGTAGATCAGAAGAAAAGAAGCAGGAAAGGGTGAAAGGTTCCTTCTCTCTGGAGAATAGGGGCTTCAGTGAAAAGGCAAAATCTGCCTCCTGGCCAATGAGTGATCCTGTGAAACAAGAGCAAAACCATGCAGCCAGGATTAAGACTACAGCTTTGTCACGGAGGTCATGATGGTCACAGAAATCGTGAATTTGTGTCAAGACCCCCAAACGGAGTGATGTTGTAACCTAGTGCCCAAGGTCACAGTGCCACTTAGATTTGGTCCTTCTGCCCATCCATCTCCTGAGAGGCAGATGAACCAATCCTGAGTGGCGCTGTGACCCCATGTGCCGGTTGCAAAGCCCAGCACGGGGAGCTGGCCCAAACCCTGTGGAACAGGAGCTGCCATTATGGGGTGAGTGCAGGGCTGGCTCGTTCTGCAATCCCCATCCTGCTTTCAGAACATAAGAATGGCCATACTGAATCAGATCAAAGGTCCATCTAGCCCAGTGTCCTGTCTTCTGACAGTGGCCAATGCCAGGTGCTTCACAGGGAATGAACAGAACAGGTAATCATCAAGGGATCCATCCCATGTTGCCCATTCCCAACTTCTGACAAACGGAGGCTAGAGACACCAGAGTCTTACTGGTTTTTCCCCACATCTCTGCTGTGAAATTTACTAAAAGTTTCCATGACAAAATCACAGCCCTAGTCATGATAGAAACAGGAGCCTCCTCAGTTATTGTCATTATTGTGGTCATTCATCTAGTGCTTAAGGTGTGTGTGGTGCATTTTATAAACATCAGGCTACTGGGAAAAGGTACACCTTGTCTGACCTTGTGCCAGGGGGCCTCAGCCCATCCATAAAAACTCAGCAACAATAATTTACTCACTTTTGTATATTTCTGAATCGAATCCTGACTCCTTCCCATAATATTCTGTAAAAGAAGGTGGAGAAGATGGTAGGAATAAACACATTTAACAAATGTGTGTTTCAATATTTATCTTCCTCTTAATAATATGCCATGATACTTGACTCTTATGTATTGTGTCACTTCTTCAAAGTATAGTCCACTATGAACATTAAATATTAGCCTTCAAAACACACCTGGGTGGTGACTTCTCCAAGCAGGAGCAGTTTCCAATGCAGAGCCTTTTACTAGCTTAACAAACTGATAAGGATCACTTCACCCATAACTGAAATGCAGCCACCCCTGGGGCAGAGCCTAACATCTACTCAACACTACATGACAACACTACTCAACAACACAGGAATGGAAGGGAAGAAGAATATTCTGTTGAAAGCGCTGGGGAGATTTAGGACAGCAGAACATACTAGTTATTGAAGCTGGAATATGGCCTGGACACCAAGTTTAAGCTGCCTACCATTGCAGAAAACGATATGGGATCTTTAATGACCACATATGGCCTGGACCTCTGGTTTGTGACTCATCCCAAGGACAGCATGTCCAGAGGTACAGAGCGTTCCAAGACATGGGCTCTCTACTGGCTCAGAGGGAAAAGTGTCATATGCTGAATCACCAGCATCACTTATTGCAGCACCTATGTGTTTCTTGGAGGTCTCTCCCATGAAAACGATCGTAGCCAAACCTTGCAAACTGCTGGGATCACAGAACAAAGTCTAGTGGCTTTGAGCTTAATGTAACGTAATCACGCAGCTGAAGGAATCGAAGAATTCCAAAACAAGATGCAAATGGTGGTGTTTCTTAGACCTCTCATCCTAAATAAATGCTCATAAGAATTGATGTCAAGTATCAGATAGGTAGCCGTGTTAGTCTGGATCTGTAAAAGCAGCAAAGAGTCCTGTGGCACCTTATAAACTAACAGACGTATCAGAGCATGAGCTTTCGTGGGTGAATACTCACTTCATCAGATCATATTCATTCTTTCTCGGTAGCCAGTACATGGCAATTAAAATAGATGGAAATTAGGAATTTCAGACCAGGAAATTCTAATATCTTTTCAGAAGTGATTTTCTGTTGCTGTAATGAAAGGGAAGGCAGACAAAATTTTGCACTGCTATGGGGAGATCCCACATTCAGAAGTAGCCTCTCACTTGTTGCTTCCATCTGTCCTGGGCCACAATGGATCATGAAGGGGCACGCTTTGTGCATGGCATGAGGAGTGGGGAAGGGAAAGCATTACTTTAAGAACATACCTGCTGGCCAGGTAGAAAGGATGGCCCTAAATGAATGAAGCCATCTGATAAAGAAGATGGTAAATGAGTGGCAATGAGTAGAGAGGGGAATCATGGAGATCATCAAAGGGACATGCTGGGTTCATCAAGGATAACAAAGGACCCCAAAATATCATTGATAGACAGGGCACCCCACTTATCTAGAGAGCCGTTTGGGCTTGGGACCGCCTAAGACATCAAAGGCATGTCAGACAATGAAGGGGCCAAGAAAACAACTGCCAATGTCCTGTTTAGTGGGACATGGAGAGCTTCCAGGCCAAGCCCTATGGCTTTGCTCTGGATTTTGTTTACAGATTGTTAAGCACAAATAGCAAAAGGAAGGGGCATGTTACCAGGATGTCATCAGGCAGAGTCAGGGGAGAAGGAACAACGCAGACCTGCCAACAGCAAATGTAAGAAGCAATATTTGGAAATGCCAATAGCACAGAGTTCTGCTCCGACCAGAGACTTCATAAAGGAGAATTTGATCTGGTACTAAGTGGTGCTAGGACAACTGTCTCATCCAAGGAGGTTTTCTGTAATAGATTCATAGATTCCAAGCCCAGAAGGGACAATTGTGATCAACTAGTCTGACCTCCTGTATAACACAGGCCACAGAACTCCTCCAAAATAATTCCTAGCACAGATCTTTTAGAAAAACATCCAATCCTGATTTAAAAATGGTCAGTGATGGGGATGAGAGAATAAACAACATGTAACAGATGGTAGCCACATTGCTTAATGGAAGGGGCTTAGTTACTACAGGGATGAGCCTGCTATAAGAACCCAAAAATATAGAATAGTTGGTACACCCTAGAGCTTTTTATATACTTCTTGCATTAGGATAATAATTATCCAGGCTGGTCAGCCATGCAAACTAGGGGCTGCCATTGTTATTATAAATAGAATTGGGTGAATAACAATTTTTTCAGTTTGCTGGTAATTAAAATAAAAATGGTTTTGGATCAGCAACATTTATCAAAATTTTCTGCAAATCAAAAAGTAAAAAAAAATTCATTTCACGTTGAACAAAATGTTTCATTTTGGTTCCAAGCATTTTTTAAAAAGTTTTTGATGGTTTGAATAAAAGTAAAGGAAATCGTGAAACAAAAAGTAATTTTGCACCAAAATATGGAAATGTTTGGATTATTTTAGGGGGGTTTATCACCAAATCAATTTGATGAAATTGACACAAATTTGCAAAACATTTTGGTGTTGCCATATCTGCTTTTTTTGCCACCCGCCCCCTCCCCCCTAAAAAGCTTTGTGCATAAAATTTTGCCCAGTTCTAATTATAAGTGAATATCTGTCCCCAACTGGAGTGTGTACGTGCATGTATGTATGTGTGTGCGTGCTGAATTCTGACTCACGTAGGGCACTATTTAACAATGGATTTTAAAGATAGCATAAACAAAACATGACCCTTAAAATTCTCTGGGCACATTCTGCTCTTGTGAAAGCTGAGTCTACAAAGGAGATCCAGATTTTATCAATGCACAACATACAAAGAAAAGGAATGGTGATAACATGGCCCAGGGTGGAGCAGAGAATTTTTTGAAGCACTAACAATAAAGGAATCACATATACTTTTAAAAGATCCAGCTGTCTGAGTAATCGACCAAGCTGGCTTTTGCATCTCACATTGCCACAGAAGCTCATCTCTCTTGTACCAATAAGACCTTTGAAGCAGTCAGTTCACTTCCTATTCGAGAATGGTATCGGTTCCATCTCAGTTGTTCTATTGCCCATGTCAGTCTCACTGAGCATGTTTAGCGGTCTATAGTTCTGTAGGTCTATTCCAGTCCAGGTTTTTATGACAGGATTGTTTTATATATAGATTAGAAATGTCAAGGTCTAAACAATGACCCCATGAGATGCCATTGCATATTCCCTAGAGCTTGGCCTAATTTCACTTTGTAAGTACCAGCACTTTATTTCCAGTTGTTTCCCCATATGTCTGGCTTTAGCTTGGGCAGAATCTTGCTATATATTTTTGTCTTGCTATAAAGGAATTCATAAAAATGGTCCATGCAGCTTATCTTGGGATCACAACAGATACAGAGAGGACAGCCCTGAACGCTCTCCTGTTGGGTTACACTCTGCATTGAGAACTGTGTGTTCTGTGGAGCTCTGCCTGGAGAGAGATCTTCTGGGAAACACAGCGCTCTCAAACTGACATTCAGAAAAAACAACTCGATACTCTCCAGACCTGCTGCGCTTTGAACTGCAGGGCCTGGTAGTATCACTGCAGACTGGGTCAGTGTCCAGACACAGCACACCTTCGCTGCAGCAGTGTTAGTCCACTGCAGGGCAAAGAGGGAAGACAGTTCTGAGCTGTGCCCAGAAAGGATCTGAAAGATTTTGGCTGAGTCCAGAGGGGCCACAAGGGACTGAGGCAGAGTAGCCATTTTTGAGGTGTATCTGGGCAGACCCTGAGGGAAAGGGCCTGATAGGCTCTGACAGTAAGGGTGTGAGGGAGAGATTCGGCCGGAGTCCAGTGGCCTGACTGGAAAGCCAGTTGCATAGCGACTGCTGGTGTAGGAAGCACTGATTCTCTGTTGTGGTCTCCAGGGTATTGCACTAAGCTGCTACAAAACAGCATTTCAGCAAATTAAACATGGGCACCCAGAGAACTGTGGCTGTGGCCTTAGGCTGGATCTGGCCAACAAAGTCTCTATGGCCCAGACTGACAGCAGTAGTCTAAAGGGCTGGGGGATGAGAATGGGACCCTAACTGAGAACAGGCAGGAACTCCAGGCTTCTATCCCTGGGTTATAAATACTGGGTTTCATTGTAATTTGAGCCCAGCCGTTTTGATTTCTGTTTGTTTAAACAGAACATACTCTAGTTAAAATCTTTTTAACTCAACTCCTGACAACAGCAAACACTAGGAGAAGAGCTCTTTCAGGGAAAGGCTATTGTTGTTAGATCGCACAAGCTGACCCCAACCATTTGCATGAAACTACGCTAGACAAAGGTCCATGCCTCTAACCAAAGCGATCTCACTCCCTGCTTTGAATAAGAGAGAAAATAAAACCATGAAGAAAAACAATCTGTAGGTAGAGTGTAATAATAAAGAAAAAGTGTGTATGGAAATAAGCTGCTAGCAACTCTGCTTTGTACATGTTACGACTTAGACTAGGCAGGGATGTGTTAGAGGAAATTCAAATGATTATGAGCTAATGCTCAGAGCCTCAAAGGTATTTTGATTTCAGTGAAAGGAAGGAGACCTAAATATCTTTGAGGCTCTGGGCCTGAAATTTTGTGCATAGGAAAAGTTAATCCGATATGGATTTTCTTTCTTAGATTTGTGGTTAATTTACCAACAACCTTTCTGATGGGTTGGCTATTTGTCTTCATAATGACAATTGAAATTGCTTTATGGACAGTTTACCATGGAAAAACATATTGATTGATGCTTTTTAAATATATATTTTAAATCCAATTGTTCTCCCTTCCTACCTCTCCCCCCATCACTAAGGCTTAGCTAGACAACCCACTGCATACTCCTTGTTTATGTGTATGTGGTTAATACAGTAATTTCTTTCAATGAAAACAAATAGAAAAATCCATAAAAAATGTTTAAAAGGAAATGGAATTCTCAACTTACTCTGGACAAGCACTGTAGCAAATGAATAGGCCTCACCATATGGATTTTTAACTTCGACACTGTATTCAGCAGAGTCTTCCAAGGAGCATCTGGAAGAAATGGTTTGTTTTTCCTTTTAAGTTTCAGTCTTTGATGCTCCCAGTCGAGGGTTAACTCTGAGTGGTGCATGTCAATATGGGTTGGTCATTAAGACCAGAATTAAAAGAGAAGGCTTGTTTTTTGCCAAGATTTTGGGGGGGGGGGTGCAGGAGTGGGGCATTATTGACCCTTAGAAGTCAAATATATCATTCTTTTGATATACAAGGAATTATGCACATAAGGTGAGATTCTCAGCATAAGGGCCTATGCATCACATTCATTCCACTGAAGATCTGGCCTAATATATATTACACATATATCTCGCAGGCTTTTTGTTTCTGTAGAAATGTATTAGTCCATCTAGATTTGTATAGTACCCTAAGTACACTTAATGCCAAATGATGAGTTATCCCTAATCTGGTGTATGGAACAAAGTAGAGTAATGAGAATCTGAAATAGATCATAGAGATTTTGCATCTACCTCCATTTATACAGGTTCAAACAAAATAAAATAATATTTAAAGCCCAGTGAGCTATTAGAAGTGTTGGGTCAACCTCACAATGGGCAGAGATTTGATCCAGGTAAGTTCCTAGAGCAAGGCAGTGGAGAATCAGACTCCTGGTGCATTTCCAGTCCTCCTCCAGCCCTCTTTGTTCTGCAGAACTGGCCTGGGAATCTCAGCAGACCAGGCCTTACTGCCATGAAGAAGGAGCTAAGTAGAAGGTCTGTACATTACCTATTGATGTCTAGTGTGAGCATGCCAAACTTGTTCTGGATCCTGTATTTCCCTGCTGGAGCCAGTCGGGGATCAATACGGACTCCATTTTTATACCTAGTTGAATATAAAAGTGACACACTATTCAAGAGGGATGTTCTAGTCTAGACGAGAATTAATGGGTATATTTAACAGCTTGTTTTCAAAGTAACACCACCAGCCACACATAGAGGCAGATTCTTCCATGGGGCACAGCAGAACAGGGGAGTGGACAGCTGGTCACAGCTTCCTGGTTCTCTGCCTCAGCACAAGTTAGAGCAGTCTTGGGCCTGCTTTACCTTGTTCCACCTGGCTATGGTTGCCCAGGGACCATATGCCAGCTGGGGATTGCCAGAGTGCATGGCTCTCCAACCACTCCTCCTGCCTGCCACTTCCTACCTCATATATACCCCCCCTTCTCTGAGGGTTGCAGGGAGGGAGGTATAAGAGTTGGCTTTTTTGGGTCTGACTAATGTGGACATCTGGCTCCCTTTGCACTGCTGGAAAGGTGCAAAAGAACCAGAGCGGGTGAAGTTAATCTGCCCCCAAGCCCATCTGAAACTTTGACAGTGGAGGAGATTTTCCCCTCGTAAAGTCATTTGAAATTAATGTTTGACTATTTCAAGCATTTTCATTTGAGGACAGTCAATTTGACTGTCAAACTGAGCGAGAACCTCGATGCACAGTGTGTGAAATGTTATTCCTGGCTTCCTTGTTGTTTCTGCTCGGCTGTTGTTAACAGTAAGTTCTGCAGACAAATCCCAAGAGATCTTGATGATATTTTCCATCCTGTGAGTTTGTAACTAAGCAAAGCTCAGTAAACAGAAAAGAGTCACTTCATATTTCTCAAATTTTAGGGGCCAGAGCAGTTTAATCCCAAGGCACGTACGGTATCCTGATGATTAGTCCAGTGTCTCTGCACCTGTCTAGTGCTTTGGAAAAATAGTCTTGTCGCTCTAAGATGCTGGCCAATGACCAAGATTCATGAGCACAAGCTGGAGATGGGGAGGTTTAGCACAATGGCCACTCTCCAAAGCTAAGTTCTTTATCGGTACATAGGCTACACTGCTCTGATGGCTGAGATAACTCTGGAGGGAGTGAATCAAAGAGGCCACATCCTGAAAAAGTTTGTATGGAACAGTCTTGAAGAGCAAATTTAAAGCCTGTTCATAAACTTCCCTGAAGCTTTTAACAGGTGAGAGGAATTGAGGCATATCAGCTTCGGAGTCAGTTCCACCAATGTACAATTCTTCTTGTTTAGTTTGCCTATTTGTGTAACTCTAGTAGCTCTAGATGTGGATTGTAAGCTCTTTGGGGCAGGGACTTGTTCTGTGCTTGCACACCAGCACACTGGGGCTCCTAGGTGCTACTACAATACAAATAAATAATAAAATAACATTGCCTCATTTAGGCCTCTCTGGAGCGTTCTGTCCTACACTCTATATTGGATACAAGCATTTGCTACAGTTTATGGGAAGACTGATGTAAACTAAAAACGCCATCTCCTCCTTTGTGTAGCAGCCTATTTGCAGAATTCTCCCATTCTTGCCCCTCTACCAACCCCCTCGCACCCCTCCGATTCTATGACCATGTCAAAATAAAAGCAAGGATGATGTCCAGAGAGGAAGGAAGATTAGACACAACAGCTCCTGAACATACCAGGAGCTTCTTGAAATGGCCTGTGTCATCCTTTGCTACAGATGGATAAAGAAATAAATAATCCCTGATCAGAGGCAACAGAAGCTCGTCTGTTTTCACGTCTATACAGCAACAATACCCTTCCTTGGAAGAAACATACCTCTTATCCTTGCTTTCTCTGGAACAGCTGATGTTCTTCTACCATCACCCAGTTCTTTTGCTACATGGACTGTAGATATCTGGGCTAAGTCAACAACTAATTTGTCCCACCGGGATAAGATACTTGCTAGTGGACAAGAGCCACAGAGTTTTGGATCCAGATTCTTACTTCCCAGTCTGAGTGTGTTGATCTCTGAGGTTTGGGGCGGGTTTAATCTCTGCCAAAGAACCCAGACTTTTGGGATGTAGCCTGACCACAATCAAACTTGTTAGAAAGAGAGAGATGGTATCCCCAGCTGGAGCTCTCACCCTCTCCTACACCCTTGCCCCAGCCTGGAGCCCAATTCTGCACCCCAAACCCCTCATCTCCAGAGCCCATACCTGCATCTTGAGCCCTCACCGTTACTCCCCCCGCATACACCAACCCCCTGCCCCAGCCCAGTAAAGATGAGCACGTGAGTGAGGGTGAGGGACAGCGAGTGACAGAGGGAGGTGGGTGGAGTGGGCGGGGGCATGGCCTCTGGAAAAGGGCGGGGCAGGGGGCAGGGCACTGGTGTTTGGTTTTCTGCAAATAGAAAGTTAGAACGTAAGAACATAAGGACGGCCGTACCAGGTCAGAGCAAAGGTCCATCTAGCCCAGTATCTGTCTACCGACAGTGGCCAATGCCAGGTGTCCTTGAGGGAGTGAAGCTAACAGGCAATGATCAAGTGATCTCTCTCCTGCCATCCATCTCCACCCTCTGATGAACAGAGGCTAGGGACACCATTCTTTACCCTTCCTGGCTAATAGCCATTTTATGGACTTAGCCACCATGAATTTATCCAGTTCCCTTTTAAACATTATTATAGTCCCAGCCTTCACAACCTCCTCAGGTAAGGAGTTCCACAAGTTGACTGTGCGCTGTGTGAAGAAGCACTTCCTTGTATTTGTTTTAAGCCTGCTATCTATTAATTTCATTTGGTGACCCCCTAGTTCTTGTATTATGGGAATAAGTAAATAACTTTTCCTTATCCACTTTCTCTACTGAAAGGGAAAGCTGAAGAAGCCTAGCCTCTTTAATCTTTCCTCGTATGGGACCCTCTCCAAACCCCTAATCATTTTAGTTGCCCTTTTCTGAACCTTTTCTAGTGCTAGAATATCTTTTTTGAGTTGGCAACCCTAGGTGGGGTCTGTCAACATCCCGAGCCATAAAACAAAATAACCTGGAATAGGTCTGCTCACGGCTATAGCAATTTCACAAGCCTCCAGGCTATCCAGTCCTACAGCCAATAACCAATTCTCCACTGAATTAAAGGCGGCTAATAATGTATATGCAAAAAACCCATGCAGCTGAACTAGCCCCACTATACATGCAAAGGGTACTTGCAATGAATTAACTAAATATAAGAATACAAGTCTGTCTGAAGTCTAGTTTATCCAGAGAGGCCATTAGGATCAAATAAAACTTTCACTGAATTGTCAATATATTTTCCCCCTTTAATTTGTTGAGTGAATCTGGAGCTGGAGAGAGCAGCCACTTTGATAGTCCTGGAGGGTTTGGTTTTCTGATTATGCACAGAATTGATACAGAACCAGGGCAAGTTCTCTATGCCCCATGTCACTGAAGTGTGAGTCAGCCCTGCCTCAGACAGCTCGTTGGGACAAAAACCACAACCATTCTCTCTCTCCAGGGTCCATTGGATCCTGGGCTTCTCTGTTGAGACTGCCAGTCAGAGGACTGGTTTCTACTGACTGCGCCAATGTTTTCAGACCTGGACACCTTGTTCAGTGGGAGCCACTCATTACACAGAGTCACCAGAAGGTAACAACTTCCAGCCAATTGGGGAAGGGATTTGAAACACTGACCCAGAAGGGAAAGTGTTTTCTGTATTTTCCGAACACCGTGCTTCCCTCCCCCCCGTCTTTTAGAGCTTTCTAACAAGACCTAGATGCTGCACTCCTGTTTGCTCCTCAAAGTGCATGCTTTGTAACCACAAAGTCAGCCCCAATCATCACTCCCAACTCACGCACCAGGTGACCTGTGGTGGAGGGGAAGCCAGAATGGTACATGTAAGCTTCACCCCCATTCTTTCCCAGACTGCATGAACTCTAAGCGGGATCCAGATCAAGGGGGGCCGGCTTGAAAGCAGCTCGATGTACTCCTTCTCCCGGCGGGCCTTCTCTAGAGCCTAGGGCAAGGATTGAATGGACAAGGACAACAGGATTAAGTTTCAATGATGGAGGTTCTTTTGCAGAAGAGGCACTTGTAATGGCAACAGCCTTCTCCCATTTCAAAACAGCAGGCTGCTCCCACCCAGCAGAGGTCTTGGCTCTGAAGTTAATTGGAGTGGTTGTCAAAACAGAGCTGTACACCACTTTCATAGCTTTGCGCGGGTGAAAGTTTCCAACCCCAACACTGGTGGCAGATGCCTTCTGTTAACAAGCTGAGAGCAAACTGTCCCAGAAGATACACTTTCTTGAAGGGGCATGCAACTTCTGAAAGCCTTTCTCCTGGCTGGATTTAGTGACAGTAAAGAATTAAGGGCCGGATCCTCAGCTGGAATAATTCAGCATTACTCTGTTCATTTCAAAGGAGCATCACTAAGTTACCGAGGATCTTGCCTTGACTCTCTACTGAGAATCAGAGCAGGCAGAGAGAAACCTCAAAGCTGGCTTTTGGGCAGTTACTTAACCCCTTAATGTTAGAGAACGGTGGGGCTCTGTTAACTCCAAAGACAGCATCAATGGTGGAAATGGCAAGGAAATACAGGGCTACATTTTTCACTCCATTACCCACACAGCAATCGCTCTGCTGGAGTGCCAGGCATGGATGTGGTGGATGTATGGATGGTTCTGGCCTCAGCTAGCTTTGTAGTATTTTAACCTGGGTGGAACGAAAAGTAGATAGTTTCTGGGATAGATTTTGAATCACTCATCATTTGTAAGAAAATGGCCAGAAATTCCCCCTCTTAGGACCATGAGGTTGCCAGACTGGATCATACCCATGGTCCATCAAGCCCAGTGTCCTGTCTCAGGCAGTGGCCAGCCCTGGCTGCTTCATAGGAAGGTGTAGGAGCCCCTTCGCGACAGATGTTGGTAATCTGGCGCTACATTCAGGTTATGTCTACACTACAAATTACTTCGGTATAACTTACATCACTCAAGGGTGTGAATAATCCACACCTCTGAGCAATGTAGTTATACCGACCTAAGCGCTGGTGTAGACAATGCTATGTCAGAGGAGAACTTTTTCCACTAACTTAGCTACTGCCTCTCCTGGAGGGAGGAGTTATTAAGCCAATGGGAGAGCTCTCTCCTGGCGGCTTAGAGCATCTTCATCAGACACACGGGAGCTGCACCACTGTTAATGCTGTAGTGTAGACATAAGCTAGGTCTCATCCTGATCTCCAGTAGTTGTAGATCGGCTTAAGCCCTGAAGCAAAAGGTTTAATAGCCCTTCTACATAATGTTTGTTAGCATTAACTGTTATAACTCTGGATATTCTTGCAATCCCTTTGCAACTCTGACCTTCTTTCGAAAGGCCTTCCGATCAGCCTTCACGCGCAGGAGCCTGCAGTTCCTAATGACCGCCTTCTCCAGCTTTTCCATTTCATTCCCAAAGCGAACTCTCTTCTGGCCCCGCTTCTCCAGCTCTATGATGGTAGTTTCTCTCCTCAGCTTGGATTCCCTGCAACAGCCAATGTTAATAAAACAGCCACATCTGGTGAAGTCCTTTGTGGGTTTTCATTGCAAAAACACTGGGCTAAATCTATGCAGGTCTATAAGGAAGGACACACCAGCACCCACTCAGAAGTGGGCACAGATGGGATATTGCTATTGTGAACACTAGAAACCAGACAATGCTGCCATGATGGGTTGTTGTGCACCATGGCACTAGGAGGGTGAGGGTTAGGAGTCGTGTGTAGTGTCCCATAGAAATTCCCTGTTGTGGTCTCTGGAGCTGTGATTCTCTCTGGCTCTCTCCTTCCCAGACTAACTATGCTGCCTAGTCTCCTCTAAGTCCTGGCCTGGAGCAGCCAGCTGTAGGAGCGGCTGCTAATTGCACTACAGAGTGGGCTCAGGAGTAAGGGCACAGTTAGCCTCAAAGCAAGTACTTATTTATTCTGCCATCTGCAGCAACACATTTCCATTAGCAATGAGCATTTTATGCTTGAAGACAGCAAGTGACCAGCATCCCAGCCTGGAGCAAAGTGGTGGGTCCACAATGTTCCGACAACAGATTTCCTTCAGAAAATGCTGATTCAATTAAATCAAAAGGTTTCATGGGAACGTCCTAATGGTGTCGAATTTTCAGCATGCAATTATTGAAACATTTTGTTTCGAGAAGGTTGCAACATTTAATTTAGACATTATCATTTGGACTATTGGTATTGTGACATATTGACTGAGCAGAAATGGTAAAGTTCAAACCAAAGATTTTTACCCTATATAGCAACAAAACATGTCAGAATATTTTGTTTTGTGAAAAAATCCAAAATTTTGACCTTTTGTCCCAATTTGGGCTGCAACACGGGACAGAAATTGTGTTTTTCAGCTAGCTGTGCCCTGGGGGTGCATTGAGCTTTCCGATTGCATGGTACTTTGCCTAGTAATGACACGGATTCCCTTCCACTGGCTGAATCTGGCAGTGTATATACTGACGATTCACATCTTCAGAACTCTTTGCAAACATACGCTAATTAACCCTCACCACCTCTTGGGTGGCTAGTAACTATTAACCCTATTGTAGAATGGGGAAACTGAGGCACAGAGCAGCTGAGTAACTTCCCCAAGGCTACATAGAAAACAAGTTGAATTAGAAGCCAGGAATTTCTGGCTTCTGGTCTTGAGTCAAGTAGACCAAGCAGCTGCAGTCCTCGCTCTTCTGAATTTCTGGTATGTTGCTAGGATTTGTCCCATAGTGTTTTCTTTCCAATGAGAGCTTTGGAGATAAAGAGCCTTTCTCAAACTTACTTTTACTTGCTAGGATGGAAAAATGAATGGGGTATATAGATAAACATGAATGCATGAGAATTTAGGTCCTGCACCTAGTGGAAGTCACTGAGAGTTTTGCTATTAATCTCACTGAGGGAAGGAATGGGCTGCAGGTCTCTTAAAAATTCACCCAGGCATTATGAAAGATGCACAATGTGTCCCTTGACTCTATGGGTCCATCTCATAGCACTCTGCACTTGCCAGCAAGGATCTCCAAATGCTTTTGCATGCATGCATGCATTGATTAATTAGACCTCATATCTCCCCTGGGAGACAGAGGAGGATTGTCATCATCAGTTTCGGGATGGGAAACAGAGGCAGGGAGAAGTGAAGTGAAATTTTCTGAGGTCATGCAGTCACTTACAGAGCTGGGGATAGAACCAAATAGCATTGGCTCCCAGGCTCTTTCTCTAACTACAAGACACTATACCATATACACAAATTGCCTTGTCTGGGTAAATCTATGGTAGTAACATTACAAGGTCTATTTTTGGTTCAAATTAAGAATTATTGTAAATCTGTGCATCTTCTAGGTACATGTGATCTAAATCTAGCCCACTCTATACAACCGTAGTAGCAATATTCATGTCAGACCTACCATGATATTTCTGAGGTCAAGGCGAGGGCAGCTGCTATGGATAATTCTGAAATGGTGAAAGTCTCTTCTTCCTCACTTCAGGTGACAGACAAGAAAAAGAATTCAGATCATGTTGAATAGACTCATAAAGAACACGATCCCTGGAACTGTGAGCGTCCAGCAGAAAAGGTCACATTTCTAAAAGTGACTGATTTAGGAAACTAAGACCCATTTTTAAAAGTGATTTAGGCACCTAAATATCTTTGAGGATCTGGGTCTTAGAAGCCTCATTGGAAGTCAATGAGAATTAGGCTTCTAGGCACCTAAGTCACGTAGACACTTTTGGAAATGTTACCCCAGTCTTCTTTGCTTGTCCCATATGACCATCCAACCATAGCCATTTTATGGAAATCACTTTCAGCCATGTCCAATCTGGGCTGAATTTACAGCAATGAATGAGAAGAGAAAGAGCCCTGGGCCCAGCTACTCATAGGTGTTTAGGCTCCTAGCTCCCATTCATTTCAGTGGGAATTGGGCAGTGTAATACCTTTGAGAATCTGGGCCCCCATTGCACCAAACTCAAAGCACAAGAGAGTGGAGGACCATGCTGTAGAGTGAGTATATTGAGCAATAATTTGAACACTGAAGATCTGTTTCAATAGCCCCTAAGAGAAAGGCCAACAAAGGTATTTGCAATCATTCCTCTTATAGTTTCTCCTTGGATGTTTAAAACTGAAATCTGGACCTTTATGGCCTTTTCCCTTATTGTAGGTGCACAGGCATATTATTGTAGGGTCTCTCACGTGGGTGAGGCTGTGCAGACACTAATTTCATATTGTAGAGCCACTACTGAGGGCTGGACTGCACTCATGGGTTTATTATTGTAGAGTTGCCTCTTTGGGCCATTGTCCACACGTGCAATGGCTTATAATTGTAGGGATGGCTTATGAGATCTGGGACCAACAGATGGACTTGTTATTGTAGGGTGTCTCTTAACATCAGCTATTCTTCCCATAGATCTTCATCTACTTACTTACTTCATCTACCACTCTTCGATGGGTTGGGATACAGTATTCATAGATTGGCACACACAGCACTTTAGGGCAGGCAGTAAAATATCAGTTGCTTATGTGAAACCACAGGTCAGGTTAGGCAACATGGAATGTAGCTGAGTGTGTTGTATGAATAAGTGAACAAGGCATTCTCCTTATTTCATTTATTGATAACTCCTTGACTCACCACTAGTCCCTTGACTTGCCTAGGCCTGGCTGATTCACTTGGACCTGACTCACTTCATCATAAACTCTTTGACTCATCACTAGCCCCTTGACTCACCTGGACCTGAACTTTGCCTTTCTTGTGGCAGAGGTCATTTGCAAGCTGCGTTGTCTCTCCTCCTTTTGCTCCTCCTCGCTGCGGTGAAACAGAGTCCGAGTTTCCATGCTGAGCACTCACAGAGGGATCTTACCTGCCAGTACAGAGTCAAATATGCCTTGAGCCCCCCTTTGAAATGGGCTATCTCTGACAGTCCAGGATAACCCTTCATTTGCACATACAAATAAGCACCTGTTGACCTCAATGACACCAGTCTCAGTTCTTTAAGGCAGCTAGTTATTTTCGGTTCCTAAGCATCCATTTGCTCGCAAATGAGGGATTCCCATTTTAAAAACTGGGACCAGCATCTGCCTTAAAAACAAAGCAGTGCAAAAAATATTTCTAAAAGATATTCTCTAGCTCAAACAGAAGTGCTGGACTTGATGCAGAAGTTACTGGGTGAGGTTCTCTGGCCTGTGTTATGCAAGAGATCAGAACAGCCGGTTCTGATCTTAACATCTATGAACAATTTTGGTTCCATGTCTTGGTGAAATATGAAAATCAAAGAGCAGAGGGTCCCTCAAGAGCCTTTAAAAGTAATTGGAGTCAGGAGAAGAACAATAAATAGCTAAAATCCAGTCACTACATTGATTGTTTACTAAAGTCCGATTAAATCAAGCGGAGTCTTTCCATTGGCTTCCATGGGCATGGGATCAAGTTCCAAAATAGCATTCAGACACTACAAGGAGGAGCCTGGTATAAAACCTAGATGAGCCAGATAGGGTAGATGAGGTGGGATAAATTAAACTAAAATAGGTTTGATAGACAATCTTAAAACATTGAGGTCAATGTTAAAAAGTTAGCAGAGTTTTGGACTGGAATCCATATGGACTAAACCAAAATCTTTTTAAATCTGAGTGCACCTTAAAATGTGCTTTTATCTTAATTTAAAAAACTTAACTTTTTCATATTCATTAACTGTTCTCTGAGAATCACAGTCAGGTGGCGAGTGATGTAAGATGAACGGAATGTTGAGACACGAGTCAGGCCATCTGATTGGCCAAGTGGTGACACCCTTTACGCTGAGGCTGAGAAGAGTTGGTGCTCCTGGTAGGGCCATCTTAGGAAAAGGCCATGGCATTGTAAACTCCTCACAGCTAGTATCAGGAGGCTTTTTAAACAGCAGGGGGCTAGAAGGAGTGGGGAGGAAAGGCAGGTGGGTATGGAATGGTAGAAGAGAAGAAAGCAAAACCTGGCCACCTCCCCTTCTCCAAATCCATCCTGAACCAGCACTGTTGTTTTGTAGCCTTGATCTCTCTGGTAATCCCTCTTATGGGGAGAGATATACCATGAGGTCTGTTACTGCAATGCTCGTGCGCAAACCAGCTATATGGAAGAGACACATTTGTGTTGCTGGGAGTCCAAAGATAACTCTCCCTTTATTCGATTGGGCAGAGCCTGGGAGCTCATTTAATTCCCCTATTTCCCTGAAGAAGATTACGGAAGATCTGAGAGAGTCCTGCAGCAATCAAAGGGTTAAGTTTTGTCTAAAAAAAAAATCTCATGACTCAATAAACCACAGGATTTTCACTAAAACAGCTGAAGAATCCTCTCTTATTTGTTCTCTTTGCTAGAGGTGGAAATATGAGGAGTGAAAAATGTGGCTACTGGCTCTGGTCCATTTCCTCCCATCGGCTGCCTAAAATGCTAAGCTATCCCTGCAGTCCCTCCTTCGGGAACATGCAGTGAGCTGTTTTTAAGTACTGAATAAATGTCTGGGGATTAAATGGAACCAACTTTTAAAAGGGTATCCCTCCCTAGCCCACCCCACCTACAACCTTTTCAGAAACCCACTGCATTAAAGCAAACAGAAGTCCTCCAGAGTGGCCCTGATGTCACTAATACATGAAAACAAAATCAGTCTGGGTAACATACAAATTACAGGATTCTATGATTGGGTAGGAAAAGTCTTTGGTTATAAAAGATTTGGGGTAGATTTTTCAAACATGCTTAAGTGGATTTAGGAGCCTAAGTCCTATTTTCCAAAATGACTTAGACCTGTAGATACCTGAATCGGAATGATTTTCAATGAGGCTTAGGATCCTACTTGGTTTGGAAAATGTTACCCTTGTTAATAATATTCCTTGAAAACCCATGCAGTTAAATCTGTCACTGCCTTATTTCAATGGAAGGAATTTTTCCCTAGCTATTTTAGTTTGGCTTTTAGTTTATTGCAGTCTAGTCCTAAACCATTATTCAGCCAGGAAGATACAGTTTTTACTACAATTATGTTGCATTAGTCTAATTCTTTTAATAAGCTGTGTAAATGTTAATATAAGTAACCTGCTTAAAAATACCCAAGATGAAAATTTAATTGTTATAGTGAACTCAAAATATCCCAACATGCAACGTAAACTATAGAATTATCATATCACTGTTCCATCAGTAGAACACAGCTTTAGAAAAGTCTTCCCTAGACAGCAAAGGAAATATAAGGAAAAGAAAATAAGACCAACCTAATTTTTCAGAAAAATGCTTCTATGCTCTTTAAAATATGTTCTGAACTATATTTCAGCTGAAAAATAACTACCAGGCATCGGATATGTGTTTCCATAGTCTACACATAAATATTGTTTCATGTTTGCTTTTATTTTATTTTAGTTTTTTTCCTTGATCGTTTTGAACTAATATTCAGTGCTCTGCAACCTAAGGTCTGCTATAGAGAGACAGAGCTTTGTTCTGTTAAAACATAATGTCAGCTGTATTGCAGCTGACTGCTTTCCAGTCCAAAATGTAATGATCCATTTAGAAAAAAAATACAACTGAATGGCTTCTTGCTGGAAAAACAGTCTCACAAGGAAAAGACTGGTGGGGGAGGAAACATAGCAACTCTTTCAGGCAAGAGAAACTCAAGAAGCATGAATTATCTCCATGTGCAAGTTCAGTGAACACTTGCAATAGCTGATGCCGCTATAAAAGTCTTATAAGTCTTGTATAAACTGTAGCCTACTTACAGATAAGCCAGATTCACCCAGAGCAGCACCAGAGAGAGTGGCTGTCCACAAGAAAGATAAAGGACACAGGACCGTTTCCTTTTCCCTGCTGATGACATTAAGAATGACTGTTCCCAAAAGAATGTTCCCTATGGGTAAGTGCCCACCCTGGAGTCTTAAATATAGCATCGTGCCATAGCATTGCAATGACAATGGGGAAAACTATCCATGGTTTACAATGTTTGAACAGTTTGCTGCACTGGCAGCTACTTGCAAAACCTTTTCTAGGTCAGGCAAATTAATGCTGTTGTTAAAATGGTACAAGGGGGGAGAGATGCTGCCAGATCTAAGGGCATGGGAGCATAGCATTACCCATTGCTGATTTACATTGGGCAGAATTTCACAAAGCCTCTGAAATGAATTGAGAACACTTTAATCTCCCCTCCAGGATCCCCCATGTGTTGGTGGACAGCTGCTGAATTACAGAGTGAACCAGTTACTTTGATACCTCTTTAGTGAATGCCAGTTCCAGCCAATTTGCATCAAAATCTCATTGGATCAGGAGCTGATGGCAAATCAGTGTTTTGATTGGCTTACAGCTGTCTCCATTTGTGGAATATATTACATAGTTCATTTGTCTGATACTTTCACAGTTACTGGAAAATTGAGGCCTGCCTCATCAGCAGAAATGATTGATTTTACTTAAAAGTCTGTCTATGTTGCAATAAGGACCAACTGCTGCCACCCATGCAAGGGATTGGCTTTTTATTCTGTGGTCTCAGATCCTGCTACGAAAAAAGAGATGCAGCTCTGAGAGTGGCTGGCTTAGGGGGCTGCAGGAGCAGATTGTCAGTCAGGCACTTCCCAGCTGAATCCAATTGCATCCGTGTAGCACTGCTCAAAGCAGCGAGAGTTGTGAATTGGCAGAGCGCTGCCATGTACTGCCGCAGCATTCGCCAGCTGAGCTTGTGCACTGTACATCCAGAGAATGGAGCTACGGGCACATATTTTGAGTAGAGCCTCTCAAAGCGAGCTTTGTTATAGGGGATTCTTCAGATTCTTAATGGGAGCCTAGAGCTTTCCGTATTTCACAACAATTTTAGGCAAGCTCAGTGAATGCTGGTGCTCTTCAGAGGCCAGGCCAGTGCCAGCCATTCAGATCTTGGCTCAGCTGGAAGTCATGCTTTGACTCTGTTAATTTGCAAAGACACGAACGTGCTTGAGCAGTGGAAATGTTCTGATCCCACGGAGGTGAATAGCCCTGCCCCGCACCAAATTGCGGATGCCTTTCAAGTTCTCTCATGTAGTTCTCCCACTGCACCCATTTGAGCTGCCCTGAAGCAACCCATTCTTGGCCCCTTCTGAGTAAACACCTCCATACAGGGAGGCCAGGATTAAGATCGTTAAGCCTATTTTACTGGATCTCCTAGGCCTGCAGAGATAGCAAATCACAGTGTTTTCCTCTGGGCCATTTCACTCGGCCTGCATTCCCGAAGTTTGGAGCTTTCCAGCTGTTGTTTTAGTTAGTCTTTCCCAAGGTGCCGCTGCTTAAATAAACCTGAGTCGAAAATCTCTCCATTTTGCTTCTCTTCAAACGTGACCCCTTGAAAAGATTAAGCAAACAAAGAGCACACAAGAGAGAAGCACCCAGTGCTTCATCTCCTGCTTTAGGAACACATTTTAGGCTGCATTGGTGACAATCGGTTGTAAGCTGTGCCCAGGGTGGCTGGCACAGGGAGTGGCTATGTGACAGCTCCCTAGATATAGCTGAGAAGATAAAGAATGTAATGCCTTTCTGTAGGGTTACAGATGGCACCTGCCATGCTGATATCACTAAGACAACTGGCTTGACAAGGCTCATCTGTCACTAACATGACATCTGGCTGAGAATAAGCGAGGCCTTTGTTGTAAGGCAACTCCAACTTTTATCGTCTTCTGACGCCTAAACCCTCTTATCCCCCAAAGCCAAGGCAAATGTGAAATGATCTCCAGTTAGTGAGGTATAGCTGGCTAGCATGAAAAGGCCTTTGAAGCGACGTTGAAACCAGGCTGTTTATCTGGAGCTGTCCTTCCATGGAATGGAAAAGAGCAGGCTGAGATCATTAGGCTATTACCACAGCTGTTTTTCCATGATGGATTTTATAACAACGGGGGCTATAGATCAGTTTCAGAGAGAAGCAAAAAGAAGCATAGTGATGCTCAGTGTATAGAGGGGATGGTGGAAACAACACAGCTTCAGTAAAATTAGAGGTGTAACTGCCCTGCCTCTCCCACCTCAGGAGAATAGTTTCAGAGAGAAGACACATCCCCTTCATTCAGTTCATAAAGTGACTCACTAGACAAGCATGTATCTCCTGCTGGTTTAGTATTTCAGGGCCCAAAGGACATACATGATCATATCCTGGGCAAGCTGTGATCAGAGCAGGGGACTGGGAATATCTCTATCAAGAATTCCTTTTATAGGGTTGGATCCAGAGAGTCTTTCCATTGACCTCAATGGGCATTGATCTCTCCCATGTGCATTACAGTTCAGTCTAGTCTCTTCCCTGCCACGAGGGATACAACAGGGAAAGAAGGATAGAACAGTGGTCAGGGCGCAAGCCTGGGACCTGACAGACCTGGAGTCCATGCCCAGCTCTGCCACAAGCTTCCTATATGACCCTTGGCAAGTCACTTAGGGCCTGATCCAAACTCAGTCAGAGTTGTCAGTGGGTGACCTCCCACTAGGCACCTAGCTGACTCTCTAGGCACCTAAATAGCTTTAAAAATCTGGCCCTAAGTCTCTCTGTGCCTTAATGCCCCGTCGGTACAATGGGGCTAATAGCACAGCTCTGCCTCAGAGGGTGTGGCAAGGATAAAGACCTGCAGCAGAGAGCAGAGGGACTGGAAAAGGCTGTTAAATAAAGCACACAGGCTGTATTTCTCAACAGCATCTTTTAAAAGCTGTCGCCGAGATGCCTTGCCCTCCCCCATTGTGCTGTCCCTGCTGATCTTGCATCTTGGGTTTTGTTTCACAACACCAGCCATGCAGCACGGTGGCATTTACTTATTCCCAGAGTAGCATCGCCCGGAATGCTGCTGACATGAGATACTCAGCCTGCAGGCGACAACACTGAAAAAGAAGCCCACATCACTGGCTTGAGCCGGAGCCTTTGCCAGTGGAGGAGTGGCTTCGCAGAATGTTTTGACCCAGCCTTTTCTTTGGAAACATGTTAACAGGCAGCTGGCCTGTTGCAACATCTGCAGCTGTAATTTCCTAGGGGAGAATGTTCTGCTGGCGTCATAGAAGCACGTGATTCATGAACCAGTGCAAATGGCGTCTATGGAAACAACTGTCCAGATCAACTCAATGGCACCAAATGGCATCAGCAAAGGCAGCACAATAGAAATGTCTTCTACAGGCTGATAGCCAGTATCTGCACCTTTGCTGCACTTCTAGACAAGCTCCTGATGAAAGCACTTAGCCCAGGGGCAGTTCTAGAGCCAGGTGACCCAGGGGCTGACTCATGGTGGGTGATGCGCCTCTCAGGTGAGCAGTAGAGAGGGTGAAAAGTTTTTCATCTGAATGGTTTTATGACAAAAAATGCTGTTTGCCTCCAAATGTTTCCCCAAAATGCATTGATTTCAATGAAATTTCATTTTAAACACCCTCCCTCTCCCCACAATGAAGCATTTCAATAATGCCAGAAGTTCCATTTCAACACCTATGGAATTTTTCACATCAAAAGGACTTCTTCAAATGAAATCCATTGTTTTCTAGATAACATTTAACAAAAAATTTAAAAAGAAAAATCAGAAAATTGGAATGAAATATTTAGTTTTTGTCAAAATGAAATGTTTCGATTGATCTGAAATCAAGTTGGTGGTGGTGGTGTTTTTTTTTAATCTCATTTCAGGGAAAATTTGAACTTTTTGTTTTCAAACAACAACAAAAATTCTTGAACTCTCAGAACTTCCCACTAAATGGAAAATCTAGTTCCTGCCCACCTTTAGTGACAAACTTCTAAATAAACTTAGCCTTAATGATAGCCTGGCCCGTCAGGCACCCCAACACTGTTGCGTCTGCTATTGCATCTGCCCCCAGCTCCCTGGGCGGTGACTGCTACCTTTCTTCCCTTCTGAATGGAAATGTTTAGGGTGCAGGTGGGGTAGGGGGAGAACCTTTGCTTGTGCTGCTAGTAAAAGAAACACTCAATCCATCTCTTGTTTCCCTTGCTGCTCCCCTTTGCATCACCGCTATCCAATCTCACTGATCACAGCTATCCAATCTCTTCACTCCCCCTCCCGCCCCGAACCTCTCTCTGGATGCAGCACAGGCCAATTGGACAGTTCTTGGCTTTTCTCATTTAAATTGTTCACATGCACTATGGACCGTGTAGCAAAAACCACTGATGGGGACATTAGCTTTTCCCCCACACAGCAACTTCGCTCTGGGGCAAATCCTGGAGCCTTTACTCAGGCAGAACTCCCATGGAATTCAGTGAGATGTGTGCCAGAGTGAGAACTAAGGACAGATCTCTGCCTCAGGATTGTAGGATCTATCCCTTTAAGAAGTGCATTACCATCACCAGAATTGCAATTTGCCTATTACAATGCTTTGTGCCAACATGGGGCTTCCATGCTACATGTGAATTTCACTGCATTTGAGCTCATGCTAGGCAGGACCCCTCTTTTTCCCAATTCCCTGGTTGCCAGCATAACCACAGCTAAACCCTAGGGGTTAGAGTCAAATTGCAAAACCACACTAAGGCAAATGGAATGTAACCTTTGACTTCATCTCCCTCCAGGCTGAGAAAACACACAGACTGCCCACCCCCCCCCAGTGTCTTGAATAGTTCATCTCCCCACAGCGCTCATCACCACCCAGAGAAGGGCTTTGCTTATTCCTACAGAAACGTCCCATTTCCCGCTTAAAACTGACAGCATCATGTGCTCAAATGACTTTCCCTCCACACCTGTACCAAATCACAGGCCGAGCTTCCTCTTCTCCGCATTCCAAAATAATTACCTGCTTGGTTGGTGCTTTGGACAATAAAGCCCACCTGTGTCCTATGGTGCGTGCATTAGCGGCTACTCTGTTTACTGCTGGAAAAGGAACAGATCCAGGGCATCAGCTGCAGAATACCTCATATCTTTATTCTACAGGAATTTTCCCCTAGGTTTAGGTTAGTGCTGGAGAAAAGATGCTGAAAAGAAGTCCCTGGAGACAGATTTTATTTAGCAATAGAAGAGGTACAACAGTATATGCTTCCCCCTCCCTGCCCTGCCTATGTCTCTTACACTTGACCCAGGCTTGGTCTACACTGCAGGGTTAGGCCTCTGTAAGCTGCCTCGTGTCAACCTCGCTGTGGAAGTCTCTTCACTGATGTAAGCGCCTCTGTACGCCAATTGAGTAACACCGCCTCCCTGAGCGGCGCAAAGTCACCGTTGCTGTAAGTAGGTCGATACAGTGTCAGTGCGGACGCTGATGCTTTACTCACATCGCCTGTTACTGGTTTTCAGGAGCCATCGCACACTGCCCCACACTGTCAATGCAATCAACACAAGTGCTCCTGGTAAGGACGTGCACCGCCACCATAAGGAGCTAAGTGCATGCACACACATGCAATGTAATAACTGCACTGATTGCACGCCAATGTAAATTAAGTCAACATAATTTTGTAGTGTAGACATGGCCCCAGGGTGGCTCCTCCCATTGGAATTGAAGGCAAGGGGGGGCTCTGCTGAACTTCCCTATCCCCACTCAGAGAATAGCATGGGGACTCCATTGGCACTCAGTCCTTGTTCAGGGCGGAAAAAATCTGTTGGCTCCAGAGAATAAAAGAATCAAGTGGAAACTGAGCAAGCACGCAGGATTTGGTCAAGGACCATGCTGAACTATTAAAAAAGACAAAGGAGGATGGTTTCGTTGCCCTGCCGGCACTGAAGAGCACAGTGGGCCAAGGGGAATTCGGTTTCACTTTATTGCCCATGTCTGAAGCTTATGACCATAAATTCACTTGTGTCTGTAAAGAACCACAGCTGCAAAGCAAAGCAAACATTCCATTCCGGGGAGCGGCCTCTGGCTTTGTAGGGATCATGCACTCAGAGGCAGAGTGAGTAGCTAGCTGATTCATTTACAGAGATGGCACTTAGTCATATGCCATTGCGTGCATGGCCCAATGCAACTCAAGAGAGAATTAGAGTAATCAGAGATAAGAAATTTTATTATAGGAAATATACACATAGCCTCCCCTCACACAGCCAATGAGGGTTCTCGCTGCCTCATCCACTTCACAGCTCAGCCAATCTGAAAATATCCCTTTTCTCCCTTGACTCTAAATCCTCTTTCCCTCTACTCTTATTTATTGAAGTTTGTCAAGCTTTGGGCAATGCACTTTGTATGGCAAATACTAGACAAATTAAGCTTCTCCTGTATATTACTGATCCCTGAAGTATATCTCCTAGGGCTTTGTCCATGCCAGTTTCAGATGATGGGGCTTTCACTCCCCTTTCCCTAGGGAAATGACTGTGTCTTGACCTCACAGTCAGGAAGCATTTGATGGGCTGGCACAAGAACTGTAAGAAAGAGGAGTTTGGCTTAAGTAGCAGTTTCCAAAGACAGTTGCCAAATTCTGAAGATTGGCCTGGAAGCAGGTGTAATGGATCTCTTGCCAGGCACACACACATCATTAGGTGCCTGTATACTTCCTGCGAGCATCTTTGCACTACCTATTACTAGTAAAAACAGGTTCATTTTTGCACAGATATCTGCATAGAGAGTTTGTGGCTGGGTCAGAACATCTGGACTACACCCCCTGAATACTAAGTCACACCCCAGCAAAGCCCTCACTGGCTCCTGTCATGGAAGGCTGAGCAGCAGCATGTCTGTGAGAGGGTCAGTTTTCATCCTGTCTGCCCAGTATTGGCTGCAGGTGTATTGAAATACCCCTGTGAAATTGGATCCTGAGAGTTGTGGCTATGACCCCACTACCTAACTTATGTTCATCTTGAACTAGCAGCAAATCAGAGTCACTAGATTGTAATGGCTGCTTACGGGGGTCAGTACAAATCACTTCCTGTCATTTGGGCTGGAAGAAAAATCTGTCACACTCAGAGAAGCTAATCAAAGGGTCAGAGAACGGGACATCGCACTTGTAACATTCACAGAGTGTCCAATGACACCAAACATTTTAAATGACAGATTCTCAGCTCACCTTCTCACCCCACATAGTAGCATGGGAGTCTCTCTTGCCCCACAGTGCCTTAAAAGCTGTAGGGTACTTTGTGCTCCCCATTCTATCACTCCCGAGCCTCAACACACAGCCTTCCTTATAGGGCTCAGGAATAGGAGTGTTTATAGATTTTGAGGACACATGGATGCACTTGGAGAATTTTACCTTTAGCTGCCTCAGGAAGTGAATGGGTTAGGACATGGGCCTAAGTAATCAATTTGAATAAATAGCCTTGTATGTCGGTACCTTCTAATTCAAAAGTTCCCAACTCACTGTATAGACAGTGCGCTAGAGTGTGAAGACTTGACTCAGACTTTATCTCAGGCCAAACTCTTATTGTCTCCGATGGGAGTTTAGAGTGAACAAGGGATGTGTAAAAATGGAGTAGGGCCATCAGGAGTTGGCCATAAAACATACAGTACCAGCTGCCTCTGGAGTGTAAGGAAGCAGCCAGCCAGCTCGCCCAGGGCACACCGCCCATCAGCAGGGAAAGAATAAATGTTTAGTTATGGAAACCAGGGCATATCCCTAATGACTCGCACAAAAAGTGCCAAAGGCCCTTGGAGCCTCTCCCCAAAGCAGGCAGAACTACAGCTCGTGCTAAAGACACAGATGCAGGTTCACTGCCTGGAACTCCATTTAGTTCCCTGAAGTGCACACAGGTTGAGTTCGCTCTTCCATGATTTGAACCTGTGGTTGCAGAGAGTTTCCAACAGAGGCTTAGAGCACTCAGGCTGCCTCCTTAGCAGTGCAGAGCTGTAACTATTGGGTGTAGAAGATAAGCAGCTAGCTTATGTAATGGAGGAAGGAAGGCCTTGCCTTGCTATGAAAACTAATGGTCATAATTCACTTACTACAGAGAATGAGGGATGAAACCTGAACTCACGTGAAAAATATTTGCAACATACAGGGGGAATTACCAACTCCAGTTTATAAAACTATTAACAGGTTCCCTGTTTCCATTGCCCCACACTGCAAGAAGTGGAAGAGAACACAATAGTAAAAAGCCACTGAATGATGGACCTGTGATAAAGAACTTGGATTGGATTGTACATGAACCAATCCAGTTAGCTTTTTTTTCAAATAAATATTTACCTAAAAGCATCAATAGAAACATTTACAACAAGCCAGTGAATTGGCAGCTATTGCCTTTGCTATGATGCTTCATCTCTTTATTTGTTGCCCTTATTCATTCCTCGTTTAAGACAGAGATATTAAACATGGAAAAGACACACCTGTTATTCCTGCTGTAAGCACAGAGGAGGGGAGGTGTCAGGTATTCAGTGGATATAAAAATTTTATTAAAGTTTATGTTTAAAATCAGATTTACACAAGTTAAGAGGGAAGGTACTGTACATCTGGGGTCGGGCTTGAGTTATGGGGGATTGCAAGTATCCGTTGCAAGGTTCACGAGGTACATACATATCAATTAACCAGCATAGATCCAGATTGGGGTGTGAGAGTTTTTAAAGCATCAGTGGATAAGTGGGCTAAGGTATGCCGCCCGTGGAATGTATGAAGAGTCCAAGTCAGTCTTGGTATTACAGTTGATCTTAGCCAAAAGCCAAAGAAAAAGAATGTAACTTGAACTAACCTTTGTTTTCTGGTGACTTTGCTAACTGACTCTCCTGTCTATCAGCTTTGATTCAGAACCTCTGATAGATTCCGTCTGACAAGTGATAAGTGACTGATGAACACATGATGAGACTCCAGGCCCAATCTGTAGTCTCCATGCTCTAAAAAAAATCTGCTTAGAAATACTATTACCATCTGGGAAATGACCATTCATGAGAGCCTCTCTGAACAAGATTTGTTCCTCGCTGTGACTTCATCCGGATCTGAACTTCCCCAAAGTTTAGATCTGAGATTTTGGTACAAAGAAACAGGTGTCAGCTACGAAATCTGACTCCCACCCCAAATTGACCCAAATTTTATGGGGCTTGAATCTGGCAGGTGAGCTTGGGCTCCCTCTCTAGTTTTAAAATAGGCCAACTTTTAGGTATAATCAGTTTGACATCTAAGAAAAAAAGAGCCTTGTATTATTAAAGTGCAAAGATAACATAGCTTTCCTGGAAGCAATGCAGTTAGTAAAGGCACCCATGCCCATGAAAATGGAGGGCCGGATTCTGACACTCTTATGCATGTTGATTAGTACCTTACTCAGCTAGGAGTCCCATTTATTTCAGTGACGACAGTTGCCCAGTAGGGCACTCTTTAATGTGAGTAAAAGTTGGCAGAATCCGGCCCTTAGAGATCATTCAATGCTGTGCTAACACATCAGTGTGTTATCATCCTGGCCATGCTCTCACTGTACCTTTAAATCCAAGTCTCTGAACAACATAGTTAAAAGCATGCCATTGTCCTGGATAGAGCTAGAGGCATAGGATGCAATGGCATTTAGTTCTAGGCAGCCTGGCTCCCTTGCTGCTGGTAGCACATCTGTTTGAAAGTCCAGAGGCTGCTGTTTGTTTTCAGGATATGACAATGAATCTAATGACATCAACTGGCCTGTGCTGCGTTCCTCGGGGAGGTCATCACAGGTGCAGACTGACTTTAGTAAGGGGGAGGATGATGATGGAGGAAGCCCATCCTCTGAGACAGAGTTTGTGTCAACGGTCAGTGAGGACAGCAATGGCAGCAACCCTGCCATCTGCCATCTGTAGTTTCCTTCTTCCTGCAGCAGAGATAGTGACTGCTGGGGCATGTGCAGCTTAGCTTCCTCACAGTCTGTCTGGAGCATCAGCTGCTGCGCTGGCCCCATGGAGAACACCGATCCTGTCATGTCAGTGTCACTGCTTTCCCATAATCCTCTCTCTACCAGCTTCGGTCTCTGCTCCTTGTAGTTTTCATCACAGTACCTTTCGCCTGGTGTCTTGGTTTTAAGTTTGCCACTGACAAACCTTTCAGGAGAAATACCCTGCAGCATCTGGTCTGGCATCCTGTTGATGCATCTTGGGCTTTCGATGCACACTCCATATGTCAAGGCCAGAGGTTTCTTGTTCAGCGTGCATGGTAGATTTTCCTGGGCTATTTGAGGCGCGTACGCTGAAGAAAAACCATCCACTAGGCTGACTGGCTGAATGATGGGCTGAAACGCCAACACACTGGCCTGTTGTTGATAGGTAGTTTTTTGCAAAGGGTATAAAGATGTCTGCTGCAGCAGACTAATTGGCATTAACTGCACATCTGGGGTGTACAGAGTAGTTTTGGATAAATCATTAATGGGGCTTATAATGTGCTCCACTGTTAGCATGAGGGGCTGGAAGGCTGAAATCCCTCTGAAGTCCTGTCGTGGTAGAAAGACAAATGTTAGTGAGTAGCAATGAAGCTGTGAGTTTTCAAAGTTTTTTATATTATTTGCAAAATCCCTTTGGGAAACTGTGCATAGGAGCTTGCAATCCACCATACTGGATCTGATCCACTGGCCCAGCTGATCTGGGATCCTGTGTCTTCCAGTGTTCCTTCAAAGGAAGGCAAACACCCCTCCTCGTGCACAGACCAATTGTGCAGTCCTCCATATGAGGGAACAAACTCCTTCTTGCCCTCTGCTGTATTTGGCTCACACCCTGCTGCATGGAAATGGATTGCTCTTAGCTTAGCATGCAGAGCTCCCAGTACTGTTAATGGCCATTTAAGTGGAGAGATAAACATGTAGGCCAAGGTTTTCAGAAGTGATTAGTGACTTTGGATGCCTCGATTTTTGGGTGCCCAACTTGACACACCTTAATGGGGGGCTGATTTTCAGAAAGTGCTGAGCATCCATCTTCTAAAAATCAAGTCCCTCTAAGTTATTGCCAGCTTGGCACCCAAGAATGGAGGCACCCAGAATCATTAGTCATTTTTGAAAACTTAGGCTATAAAGAATAATAAAAGTGTTGCTTTTGGGGTTCACAATTTTGAAACCTTCCAGCAGATCACCTCAAAGTCAGCCCTTCTCCAAGGAGAATAAACTCAGCTTCCTTAACCTTTCATAACAACTAGTCTTCAGACCTGCCATCACCTGTGTTGCCCTACTCTGAAACTCTCCATAACAATCTTTCCTGAGCTAGAATGTCCAGGCTGCATTGCCAAAGGAGTGTTACACATGCCTCACACAATTACCTCTTCTGTACAGTTATCTGCCACAACTAGTCATGCTGGAATTCTATTTTTGGTGGGATAAGTCTCGTAACTGGAATATTGGTATAGAGGGATGTATATTGTTTGGGAAGGGCAGGCAGGATAAAAAGGGAGGAGATACATCAAGAATATATGCACTTGTTCTGAGGTCCAGAAGGGGGTGAGAGACAAACCAGATGAAAATCTTTGGGTAAAGACAAAAGGGGTAAAACAATAGGGGTGATGTCATGGTAGGTGTCTACTCTAGACCACCAAATCAGGAAGAGGAGGTGGATGAGGCATTTCTAGGACAAATAACAAAACTATCTAAAACACAATACCTTGTAGTAATGTGCAACTTTAACTACCCAGACATCTGCTGGAAAAGTAATATGGCAAAACACAACATTTCTAAAATGGTCTTGGACTGTACATGGGAGAACTTTTTGTTTTGGAAAATGGAGGAAATAGCCAGAGGACAGCCACATTAGACTTGATTCTGACCAAGAGGGAGGAATTGGTAGAGCATCTGAAGGTGGAAGGCAATGTGGGTGAAAGCAATCATGAAATGGTAGATTTCATGACTCTAAGGAGTGGAGAGAGTGAGAGCAGCAGAACAAGGACAATGGCCTTCAACGCAAACTTTAAACAATATCTAAGGGAAAAAGGAGTTCAGGATAGCTTGCAGTTTCTCAAGGAGACAATATTAAAGGCACAACTACAAGGTATCCTAATGAAAAGAAAAGACAGGAAGACTAATAAGAGGCTAATATGGCTCCATCAGAAGCTCTTTAATGACCTGAAAACCAAAAAAGGAATCCTACAAAAAGTGGAAACATGGATGAATAGCTAAGGAGGAGTTACAAAAGAACAGCACAAGCATGTAGGGACAAAATCAGAACGGCTAAGGCACAAAATGAATTACAACCTAGCAATGGACATAAATAGCAATAAGAAGAGGTTCTTTAAATACATTAGGCACAAGAAAAAGATGAAGGGAAATGTAGGTCCTCTATTTAGTGGGGAAGGAGAGCTAATAACTGATGACATCAAGAAGGCTGAGGTGTTTAATACCTATTTTTCTTCATGCTTTACTATAAAATTAATGGTGCCCAGATAACTCAACACAATTAATACTAACAAGGCAAAAAGAACACAAGCCAAATTAGGTAAAGAATAGGTTAAAGAATATTTAGATAAGTTGGATGTGTTCACGTCAACAGGATCTAATTAAATTCATCCTTGAATATTTAAGGAATAAGTTGGAACAATCTTAGAACTGCTAGCAATTATCTTTGAGAACTTCTGGAGGATGGGTGAGGTCCCAGAGGAATGGAGAAGGACAAACAGAGTACCACTCTTTAAAAAAGGGAACCAAGAGGATTGGGGGAATTATAATGTTAACAATAGTGTTATAAGGAATAGCCAGAATGGATTTGTTAAGAACAAATCATGCCAAACCAGTCTAATTTCCTTCGTTGACAGGGTTACTGGCCTACTGGATGGGGGAAAGCAGTAGATGTAATATATCTTGATTTTAGTGAGGCTTTTGACACGGTCCCACATGACAGTCTGATAAGCAAATTAGGGAAATGCAGTGTAGATGAAATTACTATACAGTAGGTACACAACTAGTTGGAAGATGATACTCAAAAGGAGTTATCAATGGTGTATTGTCAAACTTGGACAGCGGAGAGGGTCAATCCGGGTCCATTACTGTTAAAATATTTTCATTAATAAATTGGATAATGGAGTGCAAAGTACCTCATTGAAGAAGGAAAAATCAAATGCACAATTACAAAATGGGGAATGGCTAGGTAGTGGTTCTGTTGAGAAGGATCTAGGGGTTCGAGGGGATCACAAATTCAATTACACAACAATATAATGCAGTTGCAATAAGGACTAATATTCTGGGGCGTATTAACAGGAATGTTATATGTAAGACACTGAAGGTAACCGTCCCATTCTACTCAGCACTGATGAGGCCTCAGCTGGAGTACTGTACCCACTTCTGCACACCACATTTTAGGAAAGATGTGGACAAACTGGAGAGAGTCCAGAGAAGAGCAGTAAAAATAATAAAAGGTTTAGAAAACCTGACCTATCAGGAAAGGTTAAAAAAAACCCTGAGATATTTGGTCTTGAGAAAAGAAGATAGAGGGGGGACCTGATAGTCTTAAAATATGTTAAGGTCTGTTATAGAGAGCATGGTGATCAACTGTTCTCCATGTCCACTGAAGGCAAGACGGAAGTAATGGGCTTAAATCTGCAGCAAAGGAGATTTAGGTCAGATATTAGGAAAAACTTTCTAACTCTAAGGGTAATTAAGCTCTGGAATAGGCTTCCAAGTGAGTTTGTGGACTCTGTCACTGAAGGGTTTGAAGAACAGGTTAGACAAACACCTGCCAAGGATGGTCTAGGTTTACGTGGTCTCTTCCAGCCCTACATTGCTATAATTCATGATCCTATTCAGATGGATTCACATTCGCCCATATTAAACATTTCCTGTAAAGATTTAAGGACACTTACCAAAGACTTGGGCCGTGCTGTGTGTTGCTTGATGTATTTATAGCTCACATAACATACCACAGCAAACAGCGATCCTGTAGCAAATGTAATTCCCCCAACACAGTAGAGGAGCCAGGTGGTGTCTGTTCAGTGGGGGGAGGGAAATGGAATTTAGCCTCACAGAATAGGGTTGGAAATAATGTACTGGATCATCTAATCCATCCTCCAGCATTCAGTTCTTAGGGCTTAACGGTGCCATTAAGCACAACTGTTTTCCACTATGCTCTTTATTGCTGCTTGAGATTATCACTTTTTTCCCCATTCCTAATGGACTGGTGAGAATAAATTGATCCCACTCCTTCTTATAACTCTGAGTGTAATTGCAAACTGTCTCTCCTAGGCAGCTCTCCCCATGGTTAGCTGTGTCTGATTGCACAAAGGCCTTGGGATAGTGGAAACTTAAAACAGAGGAATAACATGCTGCTGGACTGTGCTCCGTGATGCAGTGGTTCTCAAGCCTTTTCATGGAATGGACCCACCTCTTATTAGAGTGTCACATGGACACCTCCCCTCCCATGGACATCAGGTATCAATGGCCAGGGGACGCTAAGCCTCCCCTAATCCAGGCCGTGGCCCCACTCTGCCCCAAGACCCTGTCCTTGCTCCCCCTGTCCCCCAAAGCCAGTGAGGCTTCAACTCCAGTTGATGGACTGGAGCTTAGGGCTCGGGCCAGTGGCCAGGGGCTGGGGCAGCCAGGGGTGGTTTGGGCCAGCCAGCAGCCTTGGGCAGCTTGGGGGTCAGGCCAGAAAGCACGGCTGGGATGGGCTGGCCGGGCCTCCTCTGGCCGCGGGGAGAGGGGTAGGGAGAAGGGGGAGGAGTGCTCGGCGCTTCAGTGGGTGGAGGGGTGGGGCCAGTGCTAGCTTCCCTGAAGGGGGGCGGGGTTCACCCACCGCCCATGTCCCCTCCACATTTCCAACTACACAGGCCTCTAATTCAGACGTGCAGATTCAGCAGGCTCACCTGGTAACGTACTAACGCAAAACACATGAGGCTGGCTTCTTTTTTCTAAGTACTTGAGATATATTGTGACATTATATTCAGTGTCTGGGTTCAAGTCAGAAACTTCAAATTCTTTGTTGTTCTCATTCTTTTCCCACTGTTCAAACAAAAAACAAAACAAAACCAAAAAACCCCAAAGCAGAGATTTGTATTTTAAAGAGGTTAAATTATTTAATTACTTCAACTCCAATTGAAAAAAATCAACAAAACACTTGTATTAACCAATAAAATCCTCACCTGACTCTTACTAATAATCCCCAAGACTACCAAAACATCTGATTAATTTTTCACCATTAGGTTGTTTGCTTTTTGTATTTCACTTCCCTGACACAATGAAGATGGTACAGCTGGTTGGATAATTTTCACTGCAACATATTTCCATCACAAAATGATATTTTGACAAAACTAAATTTTTCCACAAAAATCACCTTGATGTTGCTGAAAGTTTGTTTAGGAAAACATCGAGGAAAAACTTTCAAAAGTGTCAAAAGAGCCAGTTTTCACATTTTTGGAACAAAGAGTTTTGATTTTTCATTTTTAAACAACTTCTCATTTTGAAACGTACATATCAAAAGAGAGCTAAAATTGAAACAAAACTTTTCAGCTGACCTGAAATGAATGTTTCATGAAAATTTTTGAAATTGTGGGGTTTTTGTCACTATTTAGAATGAAAAAAAGTTTCAAAACCTTGAATTTTTTCATGGGACAGATTGAAAATCCATTTTCCAACCAACCCTCCTAGATAGGTCATGTTCCGTTTGAGTCTGGTCAGTTTCTAGTCAGTTGTAGGATTGGGCTTCTCCGAATATCAAAGATACTGAAAATTCTCTTGTTCTTCAGAAATCCCATCTAGCTTGAATTCACTTTTATGCCTGCCCCGCCCCTGCATTTTATTCAGACAAAAAAGGCTGGGTTTTACGAAAGCCAACAGTTAGTGCGTCTGTGGAGGTGTTACCTCTTGATGTGTCTTTTGGCTGAATAGTTTCATGTGGTAATCGATGGTACCAAATCTGCTGTAGATGTCTTCCACAGTTAGCTGGGAGCCATCCTCATCTCTCAGAGGAGTGTAGGGGGGTTGGATGAAAAACTTTATGGATCTAACACTGGGAACGTATTTCACCTCTGGCTTTCCAATAGTAGCTAAGAAGATGGAGAGTGAGCAATGTCATTTAACTAAACAAAAGATGATAAATTACTACAGCATCTGTTTAGCGAGTATAATGATTGCTTCTGACATTGTACAGTGCCCTTCAGCCCAATATGCCCGACAGCCTAGAGTTATTTAACTTTTATGGAGCTTTATAAAATGTGGCATCAATCATTCCTTATCGCAGGCTGTGAAAGAGTCACTATGAACGATGAATTCTCAAATAAACTGAAGGACAAATGTCAAAAGAAATCGAACAAGATTATAGGTGGAGGCAAAGCGTTTGATCAGCTGTGAGTTAAAAGCGACTGCCTGTAGTGCATCAGGGTCACATAGCCTTAAAAATGAAACTGTAGAGAATGGCTGTGGGGTACAATAGTCCCACTTTGAGATGCACCCCAAAGAAAGGTGAATTTCTAATAGTTAGGGATATTACATGGCACTTTTATAGCACGTTTCATGCAAGGATGTCAAAGTGCTTTGGAAACACTGAGGCCTACACCTAAAACTTGGGTCGACCTAGCTACGCCACTTGGGGATGTGAAAAATTCACACCCCTGGAAGATATAGTTAAGCTGACCTAAACCCCAGTATAGACACACCTAGGCTGACGGAAGCACCACTGTGGAATTTAGATATACATATACCCTAAGTCTCACAATGTCCCTGTGAAGTAGACATGGCAAATATTACCCCCATTTTACAGAGAGGGTAAAATGAGGCAGAAAGAGGCTAAAGGACTTGTCCAAGACCACACTGTCAATCAGTGGCAGTCATGATTTGGAGGTGGGATTATGTTAATTATTCATAAGGCTGGCAGATTATCCTAACCTTCTACAGCTCCAATCTCACATCTTCCATGACTAGGTCTATGGCTGCTCACAGGCTCCCATCATACCCCTCTTAGTGTTCTGCTGGGTCTCGCTATCCCCTAATAGAGCCCACAAGTGCACTAAGCTGGGCAGTTGCTCCTTCAGAGATATCTGGCTTTCCAGAGTAGGTCAGCAGCCCTTCTCCACCTCCAACCCACTCTGGACACAAATGTCAGCCCAAAGCTCCCTAGTCAAACTCGTTCCTGTCCAGCATCACAATCTCTTTCAGAGGGGGAAACACCCACAAGCCCCTTTCCATAGTGGCCGTTGTCCTGCAACACTGAAGCCAATGGACATGTCATAGTAAACATCAAAGAGAACAGGACTGAGCCTATAGTAATCAGGTATGGTGTTAACAGACTCCAGCCATATCCCTTACTGTCTTCTCTGGGGTAGAATCTCTGTGAGCAGACCCAGTCGGAAGAGCAGCAGTTCTGGACTATGGCCCTCACTCGAGCATAGTAGGGCTCTCCGAAGTTTTCTGTCTCATGCGTAAGGTTACAGAAGGGCTGCGTGATATTCTGGCACTCGCTCTTCTGAAGCCAGTCTTCATCCCCATACCTAAGAGAAGATAAAGTGACTGCTCTCAGTCCGCCCTATCTAATTGCTAGAATATATTTTTACACAATCATAGACACACATGCGTGCACGCTCCCTAAATATTTGAGATCTGCAATATCAAAGTAATGACCAACACGAATGCCACTATTTTCTGCTTCTCAAGTGTTTTTCAGAGCAGGATCTCAGAGCATTTTATAAATATGAGTGAATTAAGCCTCAGAATGTTCTTGTGAAGTGTCATTTCACACACCCCCATTTTACAGATAGGGAAACTGAGGCACAGAGCAGGGAAGTGACTTACCCAAAATGAACAGTCAATCCTGTAATAGAACCCAGGCCTTATAGCTCCCAGACCCAAAGTGGTTTCTAGCCCTCTATAAATGACTCAGTATACAGATTTGGGACATACAATTAATGGGTTGTTTAAAGATTCTTTTCTTTCAGCCACTGATGAGAATTTATTTAGCGAGCAGGTAACTTTTTGTCCTATCTCTTCATGAAAAAGGGGCTTGTTTACATGAACAACAGATCAGCGTCAAAAAGGGGCTAGGAAGTACACACAACTCATTCACTGCAGCTGGCAAAGACCTTGAACAGATTAAAGGTGACATTTGCAGAATTGGGTGCCTAACGTTAGATACTTATATCCTTTATCTAGGCACCTAAAGAGGCCTGATTTCTAGAAGGGCTGAGCACCTACCTACCCAGCTGCCAGGCAATGGGTACCTCTGGGAACCCAGCTACTTTCTGTATTTAGGTTCCTAGATATGGATTTGGGCGCATATCGACACCCAACATGGAACATTTTGACCCTTACTAGAGGAAACTCCGCTTCAATTCTGAGATCATAAGGTAGGTATTTAAGGAGCATACGCCCTCTCTGCCTTTTCTGGAAGGGATTCAGGAATCCCTGTGTTTGCTGTGTTTGCCAGCTGGTAACCAGGACCCTAGAGGAGAATTTTCTTACACATGGAGCCTTCCATGCAGCAGCCAGTCTCACTGTGTGTGTGCCCATCCTGCTCAGGACCCCAGCTGATCTGGGATCCACATGGCCCATAGGCAGCAGCTGTGCCAGCTCCAGGTGACTGGGAATGGGCTGTTCTTATCTCTTCTGGAAGAGGCTCCTTGCATAGATTGTTTCTCCTCCTCTCAGGGGAACCATAAGGAGAATCTGATCCCAGACACCAGTGCTTAATTTGTAATGAAAGAGGTGCATGGGCTCAAGCAATTTTTTTTACTTTCATAACTGATGCAGCAAGATCAGAGGTGCCAGGGCTATGAACTGCCCAAGCTAGATGTGCTGGGGCTCAGCCCTGCCAAGCCATGGCACAAATTAAGCACTGCCAGAAACTCCCTGTAGCTTGGCAGCTAGAGCAGCTACCCAGCGGAGCACAGGGATTGGGGTCAGTCTCTGCCAAAGCCCCTCATGGCTTGTCCTGCAACCACTGGCTTGCCAGGCAGACTCGGGGTGTAGCCCTCGCAAAACAGCTGCAGGGCTTTGAGCCCAGGAGTTATTTTCTGTGTATGGGTGGTGACAATAGACAAAGGAACTGAGCACGATAGGGCATTCCAGCCCAGCCCAGTGGCACTTAGGAGGTTGTTTGTGGAGCAGCCTAAGTGGAAGGTAGCTGTATCAGGGGCCTCCCACCAGGGAGGATCCCCAACTTTTAATTTGCTCAAAGCAGGGTTTTCCTACCAGTGAGGGGAGGCTTCCTAGTGCCCTCCCAATGAAAGCTCATCATGTCTCACATTCCCTCCCTAGCCTCATGCAAACAGGCAGCTGTGCCCTCTCCTTATGGCTTTTTCATTAATTAGTTCAATTAACACACATCTGGGAGCTGAATGGTTAATGAGCTGGCTGCACTCTTTCATCTGCTCCTCCTGGCACCTGATTATGGAATCTGTCCATGTCTTGCTTGGAGAAAGTGATGCCTGTTGGTGAAAACATGGGGAGCGGGTGGGCTGAGAATCTGGATGCCTGGGTTCCATCCCCAGCTCTGCCACTGAATCATTGTGTGTAAATTCGCTGTTGAGTTTGCCAGCTGAGAACCCATCCAAAGCCCAATGAAATGAATGGAAAGACTCCCTCTGAATTCAGTGATCAAGCCCTGGGTGACCAGGACCCTACAGTGGACTTGTTCAATGGACGGGGGCTTCCAGCTTGTGGCTGCACTCACCCTGGGCCTGATACTGCAAGCTTTATGCAGAGCAACATTTACCCAGCTATAGTCCCACTGCAGCTCACATGAGTAAGTGCAGCTCAGGAAAAGAACAGGGTTGCATAGTTGGGTCCTTCCTGCATGTGTCTCGTGCACCACCACAGATGCAGCCTGGGACCTCATGGCCTGTAGGACCAGATGATCCACAAAGGAGCCTCCTTGTTTAGACTGCACTTTCCCTTGGGGCTCTTAGCTAACTCTGCTAATCCAACGTGATCACTGTCGCTGACTCACAGCAGGCTTGGGCAGGGATGGCCGGCTGGGGTTAGAGAGTGGCAGAACCGTGAGCTTTCCGAGAAGAAGACCTTCCAGCTGAGCCAGAGTGCGGTGGGATTGCAAGAAAATTCTAATGGCCAATTATCTGAAGTCCCCCTGGGTGCAACCTGGGAAATGTTATGTGGCCTGTTTCTAAACCAGCTCTCAACTGCCAATGACTGTATCAAGAAATAACCTCTCTCTCTCTCCCTCCCCACAGAGAGCAGACTGGGCTCTGCATAGCAGAAAATATGTGCCGCTTCAAACTGGCTGGAAAATGAACCAACAATAATAATAATGGAACTGAGTTTGTTTTTCCATTTTATTTTGTTTTTGCCAAAAGTTTTCCACCCATCTCTAGTTCTGGAACAATCATTTGAAGTTCTTCTATAGTCTTTCACATCTCTTTTAGCTCAAATCATTTTACCAAAGTACAAGCAGTATTAGTAGCTGTATTTCACAGATGGGGAAATTGAAGCACAGAACAGCCTAAGGTCCCACAGTAGGTCAGTAGCAGAGCAGGGATTAGAACCCCAACCGCCAGCCCAGGGTTCTTATCCACTGGGCTGGAGAGCTTTCAGTTTCTGTTTATTCCTTCTTAACTGACAGTCACTGTCCAGCTGAGGTTAACTCCAAGACCCTGGAGCTCAGTTCCAAACAGAGTCATTTCCATGGCAGTCAAAGAAGCAGCCACTGGCAGCTAAGTCTGCTTTCCTGCTCCAGCCCTTTTCTCCCTGAAATCCAGGAACTCAACACCCATTCAAGCAGGACCCCAAGGAGAAGGCAAAGCCCACATACCGTTTGTACTGGACTTCATACACTGTGCCCGGGGGAGTCTCTGCTTCGCTTTCCCACTTGAAGATGTTTTCAAAGTTTGTAGAAGAAAAGGCTGCATGTTTCAGAAGCGGTGACCTCTCTGCAATCGAACAGCCTAGAGGAACGAGGGAGCTAGCATTGAAAGGCACCTTCCAAGTCATAACACCAGGGTTTCCAGCTTTGCCACAACACTCAGCCAGCTGTGGGGGTGCTAGTTATCCCTATGGTAGTGATCAAGGACTATAGACTATGCCCATTACAGTCAGCTGGAGATGGGCTGAGGACCTGGTGTTTGGATATAGACTGAGCTTAGGTTGGAGCTGGGAATGAGGCCAGTTGCTGGAAACAGCCTGCAATTCTGCAACAGTGCACTTAGCACAACAAGCCATATGTGACTGGTCAGATCCTGAGCTGGACCCCCCAAGCATTCAGCACAGCTCATGGGGAGTAGCAAGGGGCAACAGTGCCTTTATGCCATCTCTGCATTCCTATCCAGGCCTCTGGCTTGTTCCCTGAAGGCTGCTCTGATTTACACCATCAGCTCTAAGGGTCATTCAGGCAGTCCTGAATCAGCCAGATATAAAGGGGTTCTGGCCACGCTCCCTTTCCCCTGGGCCATGCCCACCCTGGCCATGGGGAGGGTGAGTGGAGACTAAGCTCTTGGGGCAAGGACCATCTTTCTGTCACGTGTCTGTGCAGTGCCTAGCACAATAGGGCCCTGTTCCTTGGTTGGGGGGCCCCTAGAAGCTACTGCAATATATATAATAAGTGCCAGTATAGTGGCTTGACACCACCTGAGGATTCCCCTGATCTGGGTACCAAAGGCAGCTTGCCAAGAACAATCCATGCCTCCCTGCCTCTTCCCTGGGCAGTGAGGAGCATTACGCTAACATTTAGGGTGTCACTTCCTGGCTGACCTTGCTGAACCCTGAATGAGTGAGTGCAAAGAACCTCTCCTGCCGAGAGAAGTCGGGCTAGCTAGTTGGGTTGGATTCAGGATGATTGTACAGAGAGCAATACTCAGAGGAATTGCTGAAGGGCCTGGCAGTGGACTCTGGCCTGGGAGCGTCAGGGTGAAGACAATTCCCCAGCTATGTGGCATCTGACTTCACCAGGCTCGGCCCAGGAGCCTGGCTCTGGGAAGCAGGGAAATCACTTGATCTTTCTCTAGGTGCTCCAGAGAGCTAGCTCTGCCCCAGCAATCAGCCCAGCAAGACACTGATGTGAGCCATGGACCAGGACTCGGGCTTTGGGCTCCCTTCAGAGCACTCACTCACGTAAATACACAAGGCAAGGTTTTCCCACGACTTATTCGTGCTACCTGCTGGTCTGGAATGCAGCCGAGGGAACTGATCCAGGCTCTTGTGTTTAACATCTAACTCTCAAAGAGGCTGTATTTACACAGCAAGTCCTGGCTGTCCTCTGGAGCCAGTGACCTACATTTTCAGAAGTCACTAGGTGCAGCTGAAGCGACAAGGAAACGTATTGGCACCGTGCAATATGTAAACAGGGACTGGTCAGATTCTGCCCTGACGGACACCCCCATTCTGAGTGCGAGCTGTTCGAGGCGGAGCCGTGCCTGCCTCTGTTTGTGCAGGGCCCAGCACAGCTTCCCTCTGGGCACAGGGGCAGTGCACACGGATAGTAACGTGGGCACTGGTGGGGGTGGAAAGAGGGCAGGACGTGGCCCTAAGTATGCCCCAGGCTGAAAGGCCCTCTGTGGGTTCCTGAAGCCAGGTCTGAGGGCTGATCCTGTGGCCCCTGTGCTCACATAGCCAGCCTCGGAAAGATGCTGCCCCTGGCGCTGCTCAGCATAAAAGGGATGCCGCTGCCTTTTCTCTTGCCCTGCTGTCCCAGAGCGCCCCTGGGGTCAGCACGTGACTCTGAGTCTTCCTCTGCCCACGAGGCAGTTGGGGAAAATGCCATCTGCGTGCTACACACCCCCAGCCCGCTTGATCCCCACAGAAGTCCCTTTTGCTCAGATGTGTCCTGGAAGGGGCTCTGTAGGGCTTGGAGGAGCAGGAGGGGGGGCGGGGACAGGAGCCTGGCCGTGGTCTGTGGTACCAGAGAGCCTGCTGGATTCCTACACAGACACTGGAGCGAGTTAACCCAGCTGGGAGCAGCCATAGGTCCCACTGTCGCCTACTTAGCATTCCCAGGGAGACCCAGCCACTGGCAGGAGGGTGCCCCAACAGAACACAGGGGAGAAAAGGGTTTTCCAAGTGAATGGCTCCATCTGCCGCGGATTTGGAGGCACACTTCAAACAGATCTCAGGGATCCATGGTGCGGTGAGATCTGAACCCCTCACCCTGCCCCGTCCCGCATCCCTGTCCTGAGGATCCTGCTGCTGAAAGGGGTGATGCGGCCCCTTAATCATTAAGCTCAGCTCTTTGCCTGGTGTATTTACTGACGGTAACTGGCCTCAACTCTGGGGCTGCCTCTTGCAGAAACTCAGTCAATGATCTGATCCCTATGATCCCTCTATCTCCCTTCCCCCTCCGCTTTCCTATTGCCCCTTCCTCCATCCCCAGGGTGTGCTAATTTTGAGAGGGTCTGATCCAAAGCCCATTGAAGTCAGCGGGAGCCTTTCAGTGATTTCGACAGGCTTTGGATCGGGCCTAGGACAAGCCCCTAGTCCTTCCCTTGCTAGTCCATACAGCACCGTGCACTCCAGCAGCGCTACAAAAACAACTAAGACTAGAGCAATGCTGGCAGAGAGTTTAAAAACTAACCCGAGCAGAAGTGAACTTTCTAGGTCAGTGGTTCTCAACCAGGAGTCCAGGGCCCCATGTGGAGCTGCGAGCATGTTTCAGTGGGGCTGCCAAGCAGGGCTAGTGGGACCCACGGCTGAAAGCTGAAGCCCCATTGTCTGGGACTGAAGCCCAGGACCCTGAGTCCCACCACCCGGGGTTGAAGCTGATGCCTGGGCAATGTAACTTCACCAGAGCTCCTGTGGCATGGGGCCCTAGGCAATTGCCCTGCTTGCTATCCCCTAACATCAGCCCTGGCTTGTATATGCAGTTCTTGTGGCACAGATAGGCCGTGGAGTTTTTATAGCATATTGTTGGGGGCTTCAAAGAAAAAGGTTGAGAACCCCTGCTCTAGGTCTCATTTCAGGGCAGCCACGTAACAGCCACCTCCAGCTGGGGGAACCAGCCCCTGCACCAGTAAAACCATTGAAGGCCGTGGTTCTCCCGGTTGAAAGGAAATGAAAGCCAGTACTTACCCACCAGGGAACAGACAGCCCAAAAGATCAGAGACTCCTTCATGAATGACTCTGTGAGCTGGGACATGAAGATTGGGATGTTTCCCAAGCCCAGGTAAGTCACCTCTGAAGGGAAGTAATTTCCTGCCTTCGGGAATGTAAGCAACGCTGGCCAGGAACAGGCTGCAGAGCTACTGGCCTGCCTTCATTCCCGTTGGAGCACATGAAGCCGTGCGTGCGCAAGAGGGAATGGGAGGCCACACACGCAGTGTGTCGTACAAAGGTACACAAGGAGTGAAAAGTTCCCCGCTTTCTGAACTGAAGTCAAGTGCTGTTTTCTGATAAGGAACTGCCTGCCTGAAAGCCCTTGCTGGTACTTCCCATCCTGGCACTGGTTTTTCTGGTCTGGTGGCTTTACCTCTGTTATTTTAAAAGGCAAAACTGGTGTCAGTGCATATTTGTGGTTACGTAACCTCTGCAAACAAGGCAGCTAGTTTCATTGGAAACACCTTGTGGCTGCTTCCTTCACTCCAAAAACACCCACCTCACTTGTTAGTGAGCTCTATGCCTGTTGCATTTAATATGCATTAGAATCGACTGGCTGATTTGCAGCACTGCCCTCTATGGAATGGAATCTGAATTGATCAACTGTGTGTCATAGTCCCTACATCATTAGCTAGCTATGGAGATTTTCCTGTAGCTCAAGCAGTGGGCTTTTGGAGCCGGAGAAGCCAAGCAGTATCCCCTATTACAGCTGTGAAGTTCCAAGTGACCACTACAGCCAGCCCATGAACAAACATCCTACTGTAGATGTGGCTGTTTGTTACATAACGTTCCCCTCAAAAATAATGGGTTTGGCCCCCACAAAAAAAATCATGAGGTTTAATCTATATTCAGGGCTCTTGTTCTTTGCCTTCCAGTCTTTGAGCCTTTTGGGCACCTTCAGGTCACAATTTCAGGCTTTTCTCCACAACCACAAGGGACAAAGACTTCTTTTAAAAAGGCTGAACTTCTCACCTAATCCCGTGCCTCCAGGAGCTGGAGCTTTAAGAATAGACCAAGTATCATGAGACTTGCAATAAAGTCATACGAGTTGGCACCGCTTCTCACTCTCTGTTTTGCTTGGAAGAGTTCCCAGGCACAGCGATTTTGTGTGCATAGCCATGGAAAAGCCCCCACTCCCTGCAAGCTATCTGCTGCTGGACTCTAAAGTACAGTAACTTCCTAGCTATTGGACGGATTCTTGCCTGGATATTTCTGGGGTTTGTATTATCAATTGCTCAGTATCTTACTGTTCACAACAGAGTGAAATCCTGGGGCTCAAGTGTTGCCTAGGCCTATCCTGGCCTACTACATAAATCTGGATTTCACCTGAGGCAGAGCAAAACAGCCACCCTCCCTGGCATCTAGCTACTAACACCACCAGAGCTTTGGCCCAAGCAAATGGCTGATCAACGAGATCACCCTCAAAGCATTCCCTGAGTGTGTAACAGAGCTGCGCTATGAACAGGCAGGGGCCGACCTCTTGGCCCCATTCTGGGGTGGGAACTTGGTACTCTTTAAAGCCAATTTAAAAATCCAATAGACTTGGTTTCCCCTTTCATTTTTCCTTGGAGTTCGGTTTAGGTGCAAAGCTTTTCTCCCAAGCACAAACCATCCCAAATGAGCCTGGGGCCCAACTTACAACCTCTTTAAATTAATTACAAACACTCATCGAATACAGTAGTAAAGCCCTGTGCACCATAACCTGGTTGTGATGTCCTGAAGGCAAAACATATATTAGGAAAATACCACAGCTGATGCCTACCCAGTCCCTGATCTTCTATTATTCTCTAGTTCTCTACCTCAGATTTATTCTAGCACCCATCCTAGTAGGATATAAGCCCTGATGAATGCTCTGAGTGCGCCACAAATTCACAGAAAAGCTCATGTAGGTATCCCTCCCACCTCACCTGGCCAAGCTGTAGAAGTCCAACCAGTTGATTAAGCAAAACCCACCTATCAATTAGCACTGCTTGTGTCTAATCACACACCCCTGTCCATCAAGGAGCTCTGTGGATGAAGACTGTAAAACTGTCCTCATGTTCTCCTCTCCTCAAAACTCATGTTACTTGTTAGAAGAAGAAGCAGGTTGACCCAGATGCGGATTGAGTAGATGGAATCTGATACTTGTTCCCCTGGACCCAATTGTCCAGTAAGCCCCGAACTGATTACAACACACTCTTTTTGTTTAGATTAGTATGTACATGCCTACATCCATTACAACACCCCAAAAACCCTTAAGTAATAGAAACACCTACCGTTAGTAAACCCACCCCTATTTAGTACTCATAACATTACATGTTACTTTTACCTTGAAGATACCTTTCTGTGCAACAATTTGTTGCCATAAATCTCCCTCATCAGCAGTTCTCAGGGGAGAGAGGAAGGGGCCCTAAGCCAGGGCGTGTTTATGTAGCTGGGAAAGGGAGGGAGGGGAAGATAATATTCCTTTTACCTTCTTTTACACAAAGGGTATTTCTCCTGCAGTCTTCTGCAGCTGCATCCTTATCAATTTTTATGAACAACGGAGATGGGAACAATCTGGCAACTTATATTTTAGACAAAGAAATACTGAAGAATTTGCAACTTATGTATTAGACAAAGTAATACTGAAGAATCTGTAACTTATGTATTAGACACAAAGATATTGCCCACATATGCCTTTGTCCCCTAATGCCATGTCAGCACATTAGCAGCTTATTGTTATACTTAACCCTAAAATATCCCAACATTACTTACAACCCCATGTTGACAGAGACTTGCTATAGCTCATGATGACCTATGTAAAGACCGTGATGGGGGTGCTTCCCTTAGTCCTCAAGAGTGTTGCATCACCTGAGATGCTTTGAGATTATTATTTGAAGGCCTTGCTTGTCTGTCTTCATTTGTAGAGGGATGGAACCTGCCTCATGGAATTTGTTTTTCTTCAGAGAGAGAGGGACCAAGCTGTAAAGCTCAGAAATGGGGTTGGAGTCCAACCTTCCCAAGGTTGTGGGGGTCTGTGAGCTCCAGTGAGGGAGAACTGGAACGAGTGTCATTTATAACACAGCTTTAACATGAAACTCTGCTTGGAACTTTGAACCAGGAGGAAAAGGGTGAGAAATCTTGTCATCTGATTTTGCAGTCAATAGATTTTAAGGCCAGAGCGATGATTTGATCATCTAGTGTGACCTCCTGCGTCATACAGGTCAGAGCATTCAACCCAGGGATTCCTGCCGTAGGCCCAATAATTTGTGAACAAAGAGCATCCAGCTGCATTGTCTTCCCAATAGACCACACTCCTGCATTCACAGACAGCAAGATCAGCGGTGCTGACATTATGTGAGATTGAATCCCAAATCCCTGAAGTTTTGCTAAAGCTTGCCAGAGTACTGCTGCTGGCTGGGTGTGTACAAACAGACTGAATTAGAGCTCCATCAAAAATCAAAAGCTTGTCTCTTTCACCCACAGACGTTGGTCCAATAAGAGATATTACCTCACCCATCTTGTCTCTCTAACATCACAGCAGCAGCCACCGAGACCAAACTTTCTAAATCACTGCCCTCCGGTGGCAGGTTAGACACATAGCATTTGTCATCATTTCCCTAAGTGTTTTCACATTAAAGGTTGATTTTTAGAGACGGACAGCCCCTCTGTTGCTCACTGCAGGCCTGAGTTTAGCACCTCTGCAAATCAGCCTGCAAACTCCCCTCAGATAAAGAAATCAGATCCCTGAAACATGCAGCAAATTCTTAGCCTATGTTCTCCTCCCAAATCTGCAGATGGAAGCAAATCTAGTTCTGTATCTGGGTCTATAATTCCCCATACAAAGGGGGACAAAGGCAATTGTGATATGGACACATGTCCACCGAGAACTGGACTGAGACCATCAATGCATTTCCCACAGACTGTCAAACTGTCAAATGGTAACAACTTTCAGTCACTACTCGAGTCTGGTCTGAAACAATGGTGTTGGTCCTGCTTTGAGCAGGGGGTTGGACTAGATGACCTCATGAGGTCTCTTCCAACCCTAATCTTCTATGATTCTATGATAATATGCTGAGGTCCAGATCTGGTTCTGAACCCTGCGGCTTGCTGCTGTCTCTCTCTAGTCATTATCTGATCTGAAACATAGGGAGTGACCAATAATGGTGAAAGGCATTGTTGCCATTATCCATCACCTGACCCCTTCCCCTGCTTCTGGTGCTTAATCTTAGTCTCCCCCTGAAGGCTGTGAACATTAAAGATCCACATTAATACTCCCCTGCCTTTTTCTCCCGGTGTAAACTGTCTAAGGTATGACTCCATGACCATGGAGAGCTCTGAGCAAAGGCAGCTCACCATTTCCCCTTTAATGAGTCTCCTTTTCTTGATTTCCTTTACTGGAATAAAACATACACATCAAGTTCATTTTAGCTGGAAACATCACAAGTAAAACACCATCAGCCCCTAGAGACGGGCACAGATCCCACCTCTGTCTAGCACCTCCTTCTGGGGTAGTTTGGGGTGGTATTGGAGCTTTGACTCTTCCTCAGAGATGGGTAATCAGCAAGGGAATGCAGCCTACAACAGCAAATACTATTCTTGGAGGAAAGATGTACGATCAGTGCTTAATTTGTAATGAAAGATGTTCTGAGGCTCAAGCAATTATGTGCCAGGCCACAAGCAATTATTTTACATTCATAATGAATGCATCCAGCCCAGTGGCGCCAGGGCTTTGAACTGCCATGCCTAGTAGTGCTGGGCAGCCCTGGCACAAATGAAGCAGTGTGCACAATGAATTGCTTAGAATTTCACTCCAACCAAGTGTTGATGCGAGAGGCTGGAAGGGATTCCATTCTGGCAAATAGCGTGGGCTTTCTCAGGTGAGCAGAGGAGGCCCTGTGTTGTGGTGGGGAAATGCAAACACACACACACATGCACCCCTCTACCCCCCAGAACATTATTGCTTCAGTACACAGCTGTTTTGAGGCACTCTGCTCAGCAGGGTGAATTTCAGCACCGACAGGTGTGTTTTTATATAAATCAAAATAAATAACCAAACCAAACATCTCCCATTGCTGGCCTCAATGTTTGTTCTCTCTGGTGAGCTCTGCAGGCTGACGGGGAAGCTCCCTTTACCCCGCAAAAAGCAGATGTGGCCCTATGTCTACGTGGGAGGCAAATGTCCACCCTAGATTGTCCCACCCAGCAAGGGAAGCAACTGCACAATGACAGCTGGGAGAACAGAAGTGTGCTGGCCTGGATTGAAATCCACACACAACTGGAACATGCCATGTTGCCAGAGTTGCTGGCAGTTTTACACAGCCCTTGACTGTGTCTTCACTGACATAAAGGTGTGGGGTTTTTACAGTACAATAACTAAGGCTAAGAGTATTTGTTTCTTGCTCATGACATGTCCATGACTTTTACTATAAATACCCCTGACTAAATCTTAGCTGCTCCTGGGGTCTGCGGGCATCATTGCTCTGGGGGAACTTTGGGGGCTGACAGCTGCCTCTGCTTGGCAACGGGGGCTGACTGCACCTGGCTAGGCATTGCTGAGGCTCCTGGGGCCAGCTGCTTGGATGGCCCTAGGGTCAGCGGCACCAGCCACTGCAGAAGTCCTGGAAAGTCACTGAATCCATGACTTCCCTGACCTCCATGACCGAGGTCATGCAACCTTAACAATAACTAACCTGAGATCCTTATCTCACTGTAAAATTCTAAGTGGAGACGAGGCACGGGTAGTGATACCATGAGGTAGCTAGGTAAGACTAGCACCACACCCCTGCCTGGGGTCGACTTCACTTTGCTTACCTCATGGCAAAACTACAAAGTGCCTTGTTTTTCCTCGTGATAAAAACCCACCTCTTTCAGTGAGTGAAGACCTAGCCCTAGCAGGACAAACAGTAGCAGAAAGCATTTTGCATGGGTGGTAAAGCACAAGCAGCATAAATCTTGGGCCTGACAAACACTTGTCCTTGTTTTCCTCCTGGATGGAGCTCCCTAGATCCAGGCCAGCCACAAGACTGCTATCCCCATCACTTCCTTGGCATATAACGCACATGCTGATATCCCTGGAATTTAAAGGTTGGATCTCTCTCTTGCTGCAAGCTGCCACCTTTCCCCTGTGTCTCAGCTTCAAAAATCTCGCCTACTGGTGAGGCCGGGGGTGATGGGTCTTCTTCCAAGAACACTGTGAGGCCGTCGCTGTCGCTTGCGATGCCCTCATCCTCTGCGAGCTTTAAAGTCTGGAAGCAAACAAGCTGCCCCTCAAGAGGGAAGCCACCAGAGTCCTGACTGACTTCTAGTGCAACACACACTATTGGGTCAGGATAAGGATGCCGCTGATGGTTGGTGTTATGGGGACCACTCATTGGCAGGCGGTGCTCATAAGCAGGAGGCTTTCCATTGAGCCCCTCCGTCAACACAGTCACTTGAAGGAAAGTGTCTCCTTGGCAGACATGTTGCCCATGTCCATTAGTAGCTGGATATTGGGCTTCAAAGAGAGAGAAGTCTCCCAAGGAGGAACTCTCAGAAAGAAAGGATTTCTCGCTGTCTTGGAACCCAGAGGTGTCCCCCTTGGCTGAGCCCCTTCTCCAAACAAGCTGAGAGAACCCTAACCCTGCTAGGTCAGACACAGATACTCCCTCAAAGTGAGAGCTGTCCAGTTCAGAACCCGAGTTGGACCTTTGGTGACTCGTGCTGGCTACTTGGCAGTTGGGAGCTCTCTTCAGGAACTGAGGCATTTCAGTGTAGGGTCTGAAACTGCTGCTGTCATCGTCATCCTCCTCCTCCTCCCAGAGTGAGAGGAGAGAAGCCTTTAGTGATATGTGGTTCCTCACTGAAGGACAACTCCTTCTCCCTTCCAATGCTGGCTTCTCCAGGCAGACGAGGAGGTCTTCCTCAAAGAACTCCTTTTCGCTGGGCTCCTTCTCAAGGATCTTCCCAGGAGCCCTGAAATGGGAGAAATCCTAGCGGGAAGGGAAATGAGATTGACAGGTTAAAGGAGGTTTTCATTTTGACAAATACTTTTTAAAGCAACATGGGAAGTGCCAGAGAGCCTGTCCCTTCCATAACCTGGAGGTGATAGCTGCCTTTTGACACTGTGCAGGCAGAAAGGGACAAGCTGCTTCCAGCCACACTGGGGGTTGGGGGAGGAGAGGAGATGAGCTCTGCAAAGACATGGGCAGGTCATCCCTTTCCCCCCTCCTCCTCCCCTGTGGCTGGAAGCCGCTCCTGTCTCTTCCATACCCCTAATCATTTTTGCTGCCCTTTTCTGAACTATTTCCAATTCCAATATATCTTTTTTGAGATGGGGCGACCACATCTGCACACAGTATTCAAGATGTGGCCATATCAGGGATTTATAAAGAGGCAAGATGATATTTTCTGTCCTATTATCTACCCCTTTCCTAAGCCTTGTGTCACACGCAAGTTGTGTGCTACCGCTGTACAAATACACTGAAGTAGGTGTTATCTGCTCTCAATTCTGGACCCAATCCTGAGAAGTGCTGAGGAAATCGGGAAGAGTTGCAGGAACACAGCAGCTTCCAGGACTGGCCCAATAATGCAGTCTTTGCGTACCAAAGCTTGAGGCCTCTTCACTCTCTTGGCAGCTTGTTTACACAGACATAGGATGGATGCAGCAGCTGTGCAAAGGAAAAGCAGGACGAACAATGGGACTGCAATGGTGACTAGGAGCTTCCAGTCCATGTCTGCAAGAGAGAAAGCCAAGAAATAGTTCTGTTGCTGTGGACATGTTCTACAAGTACTACTAGCTTCTTACAGCTAGGGTGACCAGATGTCCTGTTTTTATAGGGACAGTCCATTTTTTTGGGACTTTTTCTTACATAGGCACCTATTACCTCCCACCTCCTTTCCTGTTTTTTCACAGTTGCTTTCTGGTCACCCTACTTACAGAGGACTTCTCATCCGTCGATCTCAAACCTCAGTGTCATTCTCCTCATTTGACAACAGCCTAGATAAGAGAGTGATTTGGCCAGCTACAGAACTCAGGTCGGCCCACATCCAGACCAGCGTTCTGTCTAGAGCTGGTCAAAACCTAACTGATTTTTTTTACAGAAAAGGTTGCTGAAAATGGAAAAAAGAAAACCCTTTAATCTAAGTTCTCCATGGACAATTTACATTTTCAGGGGAAATTTAAATACCAAAAATTCTGGGCTGAAATACCAAGTTATTTTGGTTAAAATATTTTGGTTTTTGGCCAAAGTCTCAGTTTTTCAGGCATTTTGACTTTTGACAAAAATTTTCACAGAAAGGAGACACTTCTTTGCAAAACCAGCCTCTTTCCTGGACCACCTAATTCTCCATCAAAAACCAGTTTGGATGGAAAAATTTCCTTCCAGCCCTGTCCCTTCTCAACCAATCCCCTTGCTTCCTCCCAGCAGGGCCGTACCTTTGGACTTTAACAGCACGCACACTGGCTTGGAAAACTCGCTGTGTTTCAGTTGGATTACTTGGAAAGAAGCCCTGGCACTCAGGCAGTAATTGCCGCTTATCTCCCGAGTGTTGATTGTTACCTTGTCCCACTTCATGTTGTCGTAGTACTGCGTCTGCTGAGACACAAGGAAAACAGAGGGTTAGAGACGGTTGGGGTTCTCTATTCAGACCTGAATCCTCTGTTTAGACTCTGGAGGGACCTTTGTGACATGTCTCTCCTCTTCCTCATGTGTAGGTGTTAGCCAGGCAAGAACAACGTATCACTCCACAGGCGCCTGGTCTGGCACTGGTATTTCTCATTTGACTATTTCAGTCTTCTAGGCCTTGGCTGCACTAGGGGGCTAATTTGCATGGAGTGTTTTGCACATTAACTGGTGCATGTGAGACGGCATGCTCTGACTGTGTACACAACGTCAGCTGTTCTCCAATTCAATACCTATCAGCGAGTCTCACACTTTGGACTTTGTGTGGAGGACGTGGTAGTGTTCTGGGCAGGTATCCCATGAGGCTTTGCTTCTCCTGGGACTTTTGTCTCTGTGCATTGTGGTATATATAGCAGAAGGATCTGGAATGTTGGATTTGGGCATCAAACAACTATTCCCATGATTCCCAGTTCCCAGAAACCCAGATCCATCCCGCTCCCCTCCCCAGAACTCTAGAGACATTTGGACCAAGATCTCAGCTTTGCATCTCCAGTACGTATCTATGCCTAATCCAATGAAGCACTGATCTTCTGACCTTGTCTTCAGTTCCGGCTTCCCAGAAGTCCAGGTCATACTTCAGATCGATAAAGGTGCTCTCTACACAGGAAGCCAGGGGGAAAGCGGCACTCACATTGATTGTACTTTCCGTCACGCTCACTTCTAGTGCTGGGGGAGCCAGTTCCACTGTAATTGAGTGCCCAGATGTTAGAGCAGCACTCGCATAGATCCCAGTATGCAGCCAAAAGCCAGTCACCCAAACAGGGCATGTACAAAGTAACCCAGGACACTAAGTTTTTGTGAAGCTCAGGCTCTTTCTTAGATGGATGCAAAGAGTTCAAAGCCAGTGCTCAGGCCTGCCGACAGCAAGGACGGGCCCCAGGGCAGAAGAGTCGATGGGCCCCCATGTATGCACAAGCTGCACCCTTGTGGCTGCGGGCCACTTGACATTTGGGTGGTGCTGTGCCCGCGCTGGCTGGTGGCCAGCGAGCTGCTGGCTCCGCTGCTGGGCATGCTCTTCCAACACAGCCAGGGCTTCCACAAGCCCACCCAGTTGGGTTGCCAACTGTCTAATCGCGCAAACCCAAGGACGCTTGCCCCACCCCCACCCCTGCCCCTTCCACTGGGAGGGAATTTGGGTGTGAGTGGGATGCCGGGTCAGACTCTGGAAGTGAGTTTGGACACAGGAAAGTGTGAGGGCTCTGGGAGGGAGTTTGGGTGTGGGAGGGGGTGTGGGCTCTTGGAGGGAGCTTGGTGCGGGATCTAGGCTGGGGCAGGGGGTTGGGGTACAGGAGCAGGTCAGGGGGTCAGCGCTTACCTTGGGCAGCTCCCAAAAGCGGCTGGCACACCCCTCTGGCAGTGTCTCCTAGGCGGGGGGCCTAAGGGGTCTCTGCGTGCCACTGTCCGCATGCACCGCCCCACAGCTCCCATTGGCCACAGTTCCCAGCCAATGGGAGCTGTGGAGTCAGTGCTTGGGGTGGGGAAAGCACATGGATACCCCCCCCCTCCAGGGGCCGTAGGGACATGCCAGCTGCTTCCGGAGCAGCGCAGAGTGAGGGTGGGCAGGAAGCCTGCCTTAGCCCCGCTGCACTGCTGGCAGTGGCCCCCAGTCCATTTTAATCACCCCGGCTCCTGACCAATTGCCCCCTTTACCCCCATCAGTGAGTCTGTCAGTGCTTTAAGCATCTGACTTGGGGGTAGCCACTTGATCTGCAGAAGCCATGATCTCAGTGAACATGTTGGATAATGAAGGACAAAGAGCCTGCGATCAGAAACTCCCCAACGGGCACTGTCCTTCCCCCAGGGGAGGTTGTTGAGACTCAGCTCTCTGCATAGGGCCTACAGCTGTAGTGTGGGTCTGTTCTATTCAGGTTCTTATGCCGTGCCCATCACCATGGTATCTGAGCACCTTACGAAATCTTACAAGCGTGGAAGAGAGTAGAGGGAAACTCCAAACTCTTCTAGTGCTGTGGGAGCATCACACAAACATTTTCTCTGGAAAGGCCGTTCAGCAATAGCATACACTAACAATAATGTACCATCAAAATGATATTCCACGAATCCTGACTCCACCCAGGGAGACTGGCGCCCTGCCGACAGGGCTTTGACACGGGCCTTGAATTTGTTGTACGGGTCTGACACACAAGTCAGATTGCAGGTGGTTTGGGAAATATTTCTGCAGTGTTGGACCCTTTCCCACTGCTTTTTGTGATCCCATCTGAAAGAAGAAACAAAACCAACAGAGGGTTGAACATCTAGGGCTTCTTCAGGCTAGCAGGGGTGGCGTTTTGCAGAATAGCACCAAACGTGGCTGAGGGCTTACGGCAGAGCTCTCCCCACATTTGCCTATTCCCAGAGATTGGCCCTAGCAAAGGGACAGAGCCCAAATTCTAATTATTTAAATGGCCCCAAAGATTTACATTCTGCTTTACAGCAACAGAATGAAAGGAAGGATTGCCCATTGGTTAGGGTGCAAACCTGGAACTCCGGCAACCATGGATCAAATCCCTTTTTCTGACTCAGACTTCCTGGGTGACCTTGGGAAAATCACACACGCCATGATACTGGTGGTGGCATGATGTAGGGTACGTGTAGTGACAAACTGCAGTGAAAAGCGGGCTGCACAGGGAAGGCAGCAGGGAAATTCTCAGGCAGTGGAAAGCTGCTGCAGCCTTTCCTCACTGCCTCCTCCCTGCCAGAGCCTTTCCTGGCTGACAGAGGCTTTCCCTGCCACAGGGAAAGGCTCTGACAGCGGGGAGATAGCAGGACACTACACTGCTAAAAATAGCAATGCAGATATGGTAGGCCCAGCCTGGGCATGTAGGGCCGTGTAGGGTCCACACACTAAGGTTCTGGCATGTCTCCACTCTACAGGGCTAAGCAGTGCTTTGCCGCCTACACTGCTATTTACTCCTGTGCTGGGGAGGGCGTGCTGTGTCTGAACTCCACACACCACGGTAAGCATAGACACAGCCTTAGTGTCCGTGCCTCAGTCTCCTCATCTGTAAAACAGGTTTAATAGCACTGCCCTGCCTTGCAGGGTAGTCAGGACGAGCAGCACCTTAAACACGGTCAGGCACTTAGATATTACAGCGATGGAGGCCATATAAGTACTTAAGGTAGAAGGAATGAGACTCAGTCTCTTCCCTAAAAAGCTTTGCAACCCCAGGCAGAGATTTTCAAATGTGACTTGGAATTTTAGGCACTGTGGGGTTTTTTTGGGTGCTCTACTTGAGCTGCCTTAAAAGGTCCTGATTTCCAGGGAGATGGTCCTCTGCAACTCCTGAGGATCAGGCCCCTTGAAAGTGTCTCACACTGGGCCCGCAAGTCACTTTTGAAACTCTTAGCTTAAGCATACTGGGCCTGCTCCAGGCCCATGGAGGCCAACGGAAAGGCTCCCATTGACATCCCTGTGAGATGGATCAGGATCTGCAAGTCCTCCCATTGTGGGCTGCACAAGCAGGGCCTGGGGATGGAGAGGCCAACACAGGCAGGAGGAGAGGCAGCACAAGGGAGGGAAGGCTGGTGGAGGATCAAAGGAAGGGGAGGTTTGAAGCAGTGGGTTTTAAGGAGAGATAAGAGAGAGATTGTGCTTGGTAGATGAAAACAAGGGGCCAGATTCTCCACTCTACTGCACCAGCTTCCTGCTGGTGAAACGCCATTTCTCCATTTATATGGTCATCAACGGACAGACTCCTACTGACTTGGCTCAGGCCCCAAAAGAACCAGGCCCTTGGGGACAGACACCTCCTGGAGAGGGAGGCAAAGCCAGAAGCAGGGGCCAGTTGAAGGGAGCAGCAAGGAGAGAGAGGAGGGCAGAGCCTGGGGCAGGCAAGATTAAGGAACTTGAAACTGCAGTGGCAAGAGACAGGAAGCCAGAGAGGAACCACAGGGGTGTGCTCAGAATGGCCGGGGAGAAAGGGAATTGTAGCAGCCAGGCTGCGTGGGGTACAGTAAGAGGGTCCCCGTAACAGCACAGAGAGCAAACACGGCCCTGCTGGCCTGGGCAGCACCGGGGAGCACTTTTAACCAGGCTCTAAGCTGCCTGAACCCCAGCTCCCCTCAGTGCTCTACACAGGGTTAACAACTTTTAATCGCACAAAACAGAACACCCTGGCCCCATCCCCCGCCCCACCTGTTCCCTGGGGCCCCACCCCTGCCCCTTCTGATAGACCTTACCCCCTGCTCACTCCATCCCCCCTCCCTCTCTCTCCCCACCCTCTCCCCCACCCTCACTCATTTGCTCATTTTCACTGGGCTGAGGCAGGGGGTTGGGATGTAGGAGAGGGTATGGGCTCTGGGGTGGGGCCAGGGATGAGGGGTTTGGGGTGCAGGAGGGGGGTCTGGGCTGGGGCTGAGGGGTTTGGAGTTTGGGAGGGGGCTCTGGGCAGGGGCAGGGGGTTGGGGTGAGGGAGGGGGTACTGGCTGTGGGCTGGGGGTGCAGGTTCTGGGGTGGGACCAGAAATGAGTGGTTCAGAGTGTGGGAGGGGGCTCAGGGCTGGGGGGGGGTTGGAGTGTGTGTGTGGGAGGTGAGGGCTCTGGCTGCGGGTGTGGACTCTCGGCGGGGGCCCAGGATGAGATGTTTGGGGTGGAGGAGGGGGCTCTGGCCTGGGGCTAAGGGGTTTGGAGTGTGGGAGGGGGCTCTGGGCTGGGGCAAGTGGTTGGGGCGCAGGAGTGAGTGGGAGATGCAGGCTCCAGCAGGGTGTTTGGGTGCAGGAGGGGTCTCAGGCTGGTGCAGAGGGTTGGGGTGTGGGAGACAGTTCGGGGTGTTGGCTCCAGACGGCGCATACCTCAGGTGGCTTCTGGGAAGCTGCCAGCATGTCCCTCGGCTCCTAGGTGGAGGCATGGCCAGGTGGCTCTGTGTGTTGCCTCGCCCTCAGGCATCACTCCCGCAGCTCCCAATGGCTGAAGTTCCCAGCCAATGGGAATTGCAGAGCCAGTGTTCATGGCAGGGGCAAGGTGCAGAGTCACCCTGGCAGCGTCTCCACCTAGGGGCTGCAGGGACATGTCCCTGCTTCTGGAGAGCCACATGGAGCCAGGTAGAGAGCCGACCAGCCCCGCACAAACAAGACTTTTAATGGCCTGATCAGCGGTGCTGACCGTAGTCGCCAGGTTCCCTTTTCGACTGGGTGTTCAAGTTGAAAACCAGCCATCTGGCAATCCTAGCTCTACAAGGGACGGCCTTGTAGTTGATCAGTTTGTTTGCGGGCCTGGTCCATCCAGCATAAAAAGCTAGGAACGGACCCCACTAATAGAACCACCACTCACAATTCTCCCCGCACCCCACCCGCCATGGGGAACAAGCCCCAGGCGCTCCTAGTCACTTTCCCTTGTGGGACACCCACCTTTGGTACCTCACAGTATACAGCACATCTGGTGGGGACCCCTCTCCGGGGAGCCACGTTAAAGCCATGCCGAAATCCTTCGACAGCAGCGTCACGTTGCGAGGGGGGGACAGTGGCACGGAGGGCTGCCACAGAGCTAAGGAGCCTGGAAAGGAAGGAAATAGGAAGGAAAAGCTATTTGAATGCTCCAGGCTTGATTCTGGGGCTGGGACAGGTTTGGGCGCTCATGGGAGAACAGCACGTGTGAGGACCTACTGCTCTGTGACGCCTTCCTGCAGCGCTCCCAATGGGTGTGATTCACCCCAGCCCTGAGGGGTGTTTGGACCAAGTTTTGATTTTGCCCATTTTCCTGCCCCTCAGGCTTTGTCCTTCAAGCACAAGAACCAGCTCGGTGCATCTGAGTCCAGCCTCAGTGAGGTCGTAGGCTGCCCACGCTTTTCTCAACCCCTGGAAGCAGGTTAGGGTTCAGATCCAGATCTGGGGAAAGGACTGGATCAGTTCTTAGTTGACATGCTCTGGTTTGACGGTGCTGCCTTCAGTTCTTATGGAAATTCCTCAGACAACTGTTTCAACTCCAATTTTTTAAAACGTTTCTCCAAAAGTTCCAGATTTCTGAGTTCGAAGCAGGTCATGGCTCTGCCAGCCCTACACACCAGGGACCTGGGGTTTTCAGGACAGAACCAATTTCTAGCTATCCCTGCTCCTTCAGGAGGATGCTTTTTAGGGTGGGTCCACATCTGAGGTGGGGATGTGATGCCCAGCTCATGTAAATGTACCTGCATTAGCTCAGCATGAGCCAGCCCCTAAAAACAGCAGCATGTCCACAGCAGCACTGGTAGCGGCTTGGACTAGCCATCCTGAGAACAATCCCGCCCAATCCCCGGGGCCTGTGCCCCCATGGACACACTGCTAGTTTTAGGCATTACTAGAGCATAGCTAGTGTGTGTATATCTCCATGAACAGGGAATCGCACCTCCCATTTCAAATGTGGGCACATCTGAGAGGAAAACCTTTAATTTGATATTTATCCGCCCCAGAGCCTTACATTTCACTCCTGTTTACATGGCCAAGGCCCCGTCCACAGAGACTTTGAGTGTTTTGGCAAAGACGAAGCAAAAAGCACCAGCTATGCTTAGACTATGCCTTTAGCATGAGCAAAGCAGCACAAAGATTTCCATACTGTACCTAGAATCTGCTGTAAGGAAGACAGAGTTACCAGGATTCTGATTCTCCCGGCAGACATGCTGAAGCCGAGACTTGTAATGTGTTTCTTTTCTTATGTCCACTTTCATTATCCAGTTTCCTGTAATAAGTTACGTTGCCAGTCAGCCACCTACAGGAGAACACAGGAACCACTCCCTGAGATAAAGGTAGCCTCACACATCAGCTGCAGTTCAAAGGCTGAGCTATAGTTTGAACACAGGACACCTGTGTGTAAGGGCATGGAGCTCCCGGTTTAATGACTGCTGTAATAAAAGAAAACAACTCTCAGTCTTCAATGATAAATACACTCTAGCCTTCCCTTCCAAAGTGCTTTACAAATACTTCTGCTTCCAAATAGCCCTCTGGTGTTGGGAAGTATTCTTAGATCCATACATAGATTTTAGGGGCAGAAGAGATCATTATGATTACCTAGCCCAGTGGTCTCCAACCTTTTCCGAGTGGCAGGTGCCAGACGATGAGCCACCGAGGACCGTGGCTGGCAGACAAGCATCCGCCAAAATGCCACTGAGAAGCAGCAACATCAAGAGGTATCGCCGCTGAAATGCCGCCGAGGTAGCGTCATCAAGAGGCATCGCCACCAAAATGCTGCCGAAAGTCACCTCTTGATGACGCTGCTTTTTGGCGGTGATGCCTCTTGATGACACCGCTTTTCGGCAGCATTTTGGCAGATGCTTGTCCTCTGGCCAGTACGTGGGCACACATAGATGCCCCAACGGGCGCCATTGCTCCCGTGGGCACTGCGTTGGGGACCACTGACCTAGCCTGCGTGTCTAGTAGCAGGCCAAAGGATTTCATCCAGTCATTCCTGTGTTGAGCCTATATCTTTGGGTTCAGCATATTTTGAGAAGACATTATTATGCTCATTTTACAGATGGGGAAACTGAGTCACAGAGATGTGAAAGTGACCTGCCAAAGTCACACTGAATCAGTGGCAGAGCTGGGACTGGACTTCAGGTCTACACCCAGTCACACCCCTGGGCACTTTCTCACGGAGACCATAGGTTTCTCCTTGGTGTATTGAGAACTGTTAATGCTCCAGGCTGACCCAGTGCGCCCCCTTGCCAGTGGGTGTGGTGTTGCAGGTAAGCCCTGACGATTTTTCTCTCATCAGTATTTCAAGAAGTCCAGACAAACTGATAGACGATTGTGGAGAGTTTCACTGATTAACAAAAAAGGCAATGCAGAACATAAAACTTTCACCGCAGCATTTCCACACCACCAGCATCTCTGCTAGTGCAGATGCTCTAAGCTGACAAGAGAAATGTTGAAATTTCTCCACCAAGCTCTACCCAGAGGCTGTTTTGCTCACTGCCTGCCTGCATTGCACAGTACAACCTTCACTTGCAGGAGAACCAAAGCATGGGAGCAGGGTATGAGCAGCCACTGTTTTGTTCCTGTCATTGGCCCCGGGGCATCCCCTTATCCCCCTTTCCCGGACACATTCCCGGCCACTATCCGGATATGCTCAAGTCCTGGGCACCAACAACTCTTTAGGATGCCTCAAATCTCAGTGGGGGATCTACTGTGTCTGTTAATGAGGCTGGAGGGCAGATGCTGGATCTGTGATGCTCCCCTGTGGTGGTGAACAGGACAGCTGGAGAGAAACACACACACAGGAGGTGTGAGCGGTGCACAGAGAGACAGCGAATGCACGTGTGTGCCAGGGCTGCCTGCACGTATGTGCCTAGAATGAAAGGCTAACACACAGGGTTGTTGGTAGCCGGGTAATCTTTATCCCTAGGCCCCAGTCATCTGACATGCTTCAGGGTTATAACAGGTTAATACCCCCATCCATGGCAGAGATCAGACAGCGTTCATTGATTACAGTGTTGAAAGAGGATGATTCACAAGGGTGAAGGTAGAGGAAGTTTCCAGACCTGGAATGGGGTTGCACAGGAAGGCGAGTAGCAATTTCTGACTTTTCTCCCCACTCTGCAGCAGAGTGGGAAGCAGCATCTAGGCAAACACCTCACTTCGGGTCTTCCTAAGAGCCCTGGAGGTAGGTCATTATAAAAGAGAACATGCAATTTTTAGCAAGAGTTAGCAGACCCCGACCTCCATGCCTGAGTGTCCCTGTAGAACATCAGGGGTGAAATGGCCTCATGGAAGCCAATGGCAAAACTCCCTTTGACTTCAACAGGGTCAAGGTTTCAGCCCCCAAAAACTAACTAAACCACAGCAAAGAAACAAGCTAACGTGGCAGGTCAGTACCAGCAGGTGGTGCTCCCTAGCAAGCAAAACCCATGGGATAGTTAGCACACGGAATGCAGGAGGAGACAGGTATTAATCTGGGATGGTATTAAGACTCATTTAGGAAATTGAAATGTGCTTTATTAAAACTCCCTCCACCTCCAGTATCCTCCAGTGCCCTTTTCTGTATTGGCTTTTCAAAGGTGTCCACTAACTTTGGGCATCCAACATGAGACCCTCACAGCCGAATTCTGCTCTCATGCCAGCATACCAAGAGTTCAGTGGGGCTGTGTGGGCTCCAGATTGCCTGAGCCAGAACCTTAAACAGCATGTAAAATCCAGGTTGTCCCTCAGCATGTAGGGCACTGGCCTGGAAGTCGGGAGAGCTGGGTCTTTTCCCAGCTCTGCCCTTGATCTATCTGTGTCTCTTTCCCCTGACAGAACAGGTCATGCAGGGGGAGGAGTGGCACTATATGTGAAAGAAAACGTAGATTCAAGTGAAGTAAAAATCTTAAGCGAATCCACATGTTCCATAGAATCTCTGTGGATAGAAATGTCATGCTCTAATAAAAATATAACATTAGGGATCTATTATCTGTTAGACCCCCAAGTTTGGCCCCAGGGCCATACAAGTGCTTCGGCCTCCACCCCCCAACGGAATTTTCCCCCAGCCCCCAGAACTGCCACTGATCACATAGCTGCTCAAAAAGCAGAACTTGTAACAGGAAACAGCACCTTGCGGTCGGCCGACCTGAGGAGGGGAAGTTTCCCCCAGACGGTTGCTTCCTGAGTAGAGATGCTGGGGGCCGATTGCCTCCCTTGTATGGGCATGAGCCACTCGCGACCCTGCAATTGGCTTATTGTAAATTATGACGAAAAATTCGTTATATATTGTTGGCCCCCCCCCGGGGACGGGCAGAGAGAAATCGAATTCCCGTCGAACCGTATCCAGGATTGATCACCCTGCAGTCTCTCTCCTGGCTCACGCGTTTCCCAGAGCCTGACTGCTTGCCGGCCGTAATGAAACTTTCGTGGTTTGTATGTGTAAGTAAGATTAGCTGTTAAGGATATCTGTATTGTTAGATAAGAGGCAGAGACTGGTTCCAGCCGCCCCAAGGCTCCTGCTAGGGGAAACCCGTTGACCAGGAAACCTTGAACGCAAGGGGGACCAGTTGAGCCTCGCAATTTGTGTTTAATAAGATTAGTTGCTGCATGTATGATTACTAATAATACCAATATCACTTTTACTAACCCCTGGGACGACCTGAATAATTACTGGGACTTAGAAAAATACCAGGGCCAGCTTTTATTTGTAATTGTAGTGTTTGTGTTATTTGCTCTAGTATTATATTGTAAGCCCAAGCTGTAACTAATTGTGTTATCCCTTATCCTTATCTGTGACTCATTTAATAAATCCTTAATCTTTAACACTACGACTGATTGCTTGCGTTCTCCCCGTCACTACCCTTGGGCACTTGTCACCCCCCCCCAGGGCATCCAGTGATCGAACCTCCGCCCTATTCCAACGCTCATTACCCGGTAGATAACGGGCACCTGGTGGCCATATCGGTGGAGCGAGGGGCGAGAGCAATCTGTAATCAACATGGCGTCACGAACAGGATGCCTTCGGGAGGGTCAGTGCCCGTGGTCTAGTGGGGACCGTGAACAATCTGAGCTCGAGCAATTTCAACACCTGCAATTTCACCAAGTGGCCAGCAGACAGTCTGCTAAGCCCACCCTAGATTGGATTTGTATTATAGAATCAGGGTCAGGGTCAAAAAGCTATACAACCTCATTAACCCTGCCTGCCGTAGGATGTCTCCTCCATTGCCATCCCACCTTTAAATGTCAGCCGGCCGATAGTTCCCTGCAATCCCAGTGCACGGGGGTTGCGGAGACTAGTCGGACCGAGACACCGTCTGGCATTTGGAACGAGTGTAGCCGTATCATAAAAGATCCGGGGCCACCGTTCCCAAATTCATACTCCCGCCCCGGGTACAGCCGGGTGATCCAGCCCACGGGATGTTAGTCCACTTAATGAGGGAATTGGAACAGACCAGGCGGACAAGGAAACTTAGACCAGACGAGTATAAGTTGGAAGACGTGTCCACGGTCTTGTTCAGCGCATTAAACAAAACGCTGGACCTCTGTGCGGTCCTTCATGGAAGCACTATGTTTGCTGCTAAACAAGCCGCTGTTAACGACACCGACAGCGCAGAGTGTGAGATAGGTGGCAAAGAGCAGGAGGATGGGAGACCACCCCCTTATGAAGCCCCCCCTTGCCCTTTAATTTATCCCGCACTCCCCTCAGCCCCATCTGCGCCTGAGAAGAGGGGGCAGATGGAGGCCATGCCTGTTGCTATCACCAAAAGTAATGGTGTTGTAGAGCGGAAAATCGGGGTTCTGAAAACCATGATACGTTCAGTTAATCCCAACGCTGATTATAAGGGTTGGAGTGCACTATTATCACAGGTTCTAATCTCTCTCAATGCAAACTATTCTCGTTGGCCTGAAATCAGCCCCAGACCTAGAGGCCCCTGGACTCCCGTATATCAGCCTGACCAACTAGTCTGGGTGGCTGAGCCACAGGCCTCAGGTCACCGAGAACCCTACGCTGCCCAAATTGTAAGTGCAGGTAAATATCCTAACACCTACACGATTGTGGATGCCCGGGGCACCCACACCTTGGTCCATCATAACTGGATAAGCAAGCGTTCCGAGTCAGGAACGAACTAACGGGGGCCAATAAGGCCGCCTTCTGTTTGTCTTACAGCTCGCAATGGCAGCAGGAAAACGGGACGACAACCAGAAGGGCCCCGATCCGCGGAACCTAGGACAGCCGTATCCTGTAGATGAGAATGCCCATAAGCTTATGTTCGCGGCCTATTGGATCCAAGAAGTCCTGGGAGGAAACATCGACTTATCCTCACTGACACCTGACAACTGCCTTGCATGTTCCAATAGGCTGTCTGTAAATAGGCCTGTGTTCGGCGGATGGTGGGAAGTGCCCTTATTGCCTCGGCCACTGAGACGCATCCGCTCGTAGGAGCGGACGCTGACTCGGACACTGAGGTTTAGGTACGTTGGGTGTTGTCGGCCGAAGCATGGGGGCATGTTAGACCCCCAAGTTTGGCCCCAGGGCCATACAAGTGCTTCGGCCTCCACCCCCCAACGGAATTTTCCCCCAGCCCCCAGAACTGCCACTGATCACATAGCTGCTCAAAAAGCAGAACTTGTAACAGGAAACAGCACCTTGCGGTCGGCCGACCTGAGGAGGGGAAGTTTCCCCCAGACGGTTGCTTCCTGAGTAGAGATGCTGGGGGCCGATTGCCTCCCTTGTATGGGCATGAGCCACTCGCGACCCTGCAATTGGCTTATTGTAAATTATGACGAAAAATTCGTTATATATTGTTGGCCCCCCCCGGGGACGGGCAGAGAGAAATCGAATTCCCGTCGAACCGTATCCAGGATTGATCACCCTGCAGTCTCTCTCCTGGCTCACGCGTTTCCCAGAGCCTGACTGCTTGCCGGCCGTAATGAAACTTTCGTGGTTTGTATGTGTAAGTAAGATTAGCTGTTAAGGATATCTGTATTGTTAGATAAGAGGCAGAGACTGGTTCCAGCCGCCCCAAGGCTCCTGCTAGGGGAAACCCGTTGACCAGGAAACCTTGAACGCAAGGGGGACCAGTTGAGCCTCGCAATTTGTGTTTAATAAGATTAGTTGCTGCATGTATGATTACTAATAATACCAATATCACTTTTACTAACCCCTGGGACGACCTGAATAATTACTGGGACTTAGAAAAATACCAGGGCCAGCTTTTATTTGTAATTGTAGTGTTTGTGTTATTTGCTCTAGTATTATATTGTAAGCCCAAGCTGTAACTAATTGTGTTATCCCTTATCCTTATCTGTGACTCATTTAATAAATCCTTAATCTTTAACACTACGACTGATTGCTTGCGTTCTCCCCGTCACTACCCTTGGGCACTTGTCACCCCCCCCCAGGGCATCCAGTGATCGAACCTCCGCCCTATTCCAACGCTCATTACCCGGTAGATAACGGGCACCTGGTGGCCATATCGGTGGAGCGAGGGGCGAGAGCAATCTGTAATCAACATTATCGACCACCTGACCAGGACAGTAATAGTGATGATGAACTGCTAAGGGAAATTAGAGAGGCTATCAAAATTAAGAACCCAGTAATAGTGGGGGATTTCAATTATCCCCATATTGACTGGGAACATTTCACTTCAGGACGAAATACAGAGATAAAATTTCTCGATACTTTAAGTGACTGCTTCATGGAGCAGTTGGTACAGGAATCCGCAAGGGGAGAGGCAACTCTAGATTTAATGCTGAGTGGAACGCAGGAGCTGGTCCAAGAGGTAACTATAACAGGACCACTTGCAAATAGTGACCATAATATAAAAACATTTAACATCCCTGTGGTGGGAAGAACATCTAAACAGCCCAACACTGTGGCATTTAATTTCAAAAGGGGGAACTATACAAAAATGAGGGGGTTAGTTAAACAAAAGTTAAAAGGTACAGTGACTAAAGTGAAATCCCTGCAAGCTGCATGGGTGCTTTTTAAAGACACCATAATAGAGGCCCAACTTCAATGTATATCCCAAATTAAGAAACACAGTAAAAGAACTAAAAAAGAGCCACCGTGGCTTTTTATCTCTCACTGCAAAAGAAGCAGTGAGAGATAAAAAGACTTCCTTTAAAAAGTGGAAGTCAAATCCTAGTGAGGCAAATAGAAAGAAGCATAAACGCTGCCAAATTAAGTGCAAGAGTGTAATAAGAAAAGCCAAAGATGAGTTTGAAGAACGGCTAGCCAAAAACTCCAAAGATAATAACAAAATGTTTTTTAAGTACATCAGAAGCAGGAAGCCTGCTAAACAACCAATGGGGCCCCTTGACGATCGAAATACAAAAGGAGCGTTTAAAGACGATAAAGTCATTGCAGAGAAACTAAATGGATTCTTTGCTTCAGTCTTCACGGCTGCGGATATTAGGGAGATTCCCAAACCTGAGCTGGCTTTTGTAGGTGACAAATCTGAGGAAATGTCACAGATTGAAGTGTCACTAGAGGAGGTTTTGGAATTAATTGATAAACTCAACATTAACAAGTCATCGGGACCTGATGGCATTCACCCAAGAGTTCTGAAAAAACTCAAATGTGAAGTTGCGGAACTATTAACTAAGGTTTGTAACCTGTCCTTTAAATCGGCTTCGGTACCCAATGACTGGAAGTTAGCTAATATAACGCCAATATTTAAAAAGGGTTCTAGAGGTGATCCCGGCAATTACAGACCGATAAGTCTAAAGTTGGTACCGGGCAAATTAGTCGAAACAATAGTTAAGAATAAAATTGTCAGACACATAGAAAAACATAAACTGTTGAGCAATAGTCAACATGGTTTCTGTAAAGGGAAATCGTGTCTTACTAATCTATTAGAGTTCTTTGAAGGGGTCAACAAACATGTGGACAAGGGGGATCCTGTGGACATAGTGTACTTAGATTTCCAGAAAGCCTTTGACAAGGTCCCTCACCAAAGGCTCTTACGTAAATTAAGCTGTCATGGGATAAAAGGGAAGGTCCTTTCATGGATTGAGAACTAGTTAAAAGACAGGGAACAAAGGGTAGGAATTAATGGTAAATTCTCAGAATGGAGAGGGTAACTAGTGGTGTTCCCCAAGGGTCAGTCCTAGGACCAATCCTATTCAATTTATTCATAAATGATCTGGAGAAAGGGGTAAACGGTGAGGTGGCAAAGTTTGCAGATGATACTAAACCACTCAAGATAGTTAAGACCAACGCAGATTGTGAAGAACTTCAAAAAGATCTCACAAAACTAAGTGATTGGACAACAAAATGGCAAATTAAATTGAATGTGGATAAATGTAAAGTAATGCACATTGGAAAAAATAACCCCAACTATACATACAATATGATGGGGGCTAATTTAGCTACAGTGAGTCAGGAAACAGATCTTGGAGTCATCATGGATAGTTCTCTGAAGATGTCCATGCAGTGTGCAGAGGCGGTCAAAAAAGCAAACAGGATGTTAGGAATCATTAAAAAGGGGATAGAGAATAAGACTGAGAATATATTATTTCCCTTATATAAATCCATGGTACGCCCACATCTTGAATACTGTGTACAGATGTGGTCTCCTCACCTCAAAAAAGATATTCTAGCACTAGAAAAGGTTCAGAAAAGGGCAACTAAAATGATTAGGGGTTTGGAGAGGGTCCCGTATGAGGAAAGATTAAAGAGGCTAGGCTTCTTCAGCTTGGAAAAGAGGAGACTAAGGAGGGATATGATAGAGGTATATAAAATCATGAATGATGTTGAGAAAGTGGATAAGGAAAAGTTATTTACTTATTCCCATAATACAAGAACTAGGGGTCACCAAATGAAATTAATAGGTAGCAGGTTTAAAACAAATAAAAGGAAGTTCTTCACGCAGTGCACAGTCAACTTGTGGAACTCCTTACCTGAGGAGGTTGTGAAGGCTAAGAATATAACAATGTTTAAAAGAGAACTGGATAAATTCATGGTGGTGAAGTCCATAAATGGCTATTAGCCAGGATGGGTAAAGAATGGTGTCCCTAGCCTCTGTTCGTCAGAGGATGGAGATGGATGGCAAGAGAGAGATCACTTGATCATTGCCTGTTAGGTTCACTCTCTCTGGGGCACCTGGCATTGGCCACTGTTGGTAGACAGATACTGGGCTAGATTGACCTTTGGTCTGACCCGGTATGGCTGTTCTTATGTTCTTATGTTCTGCCAAATCCCCAGCTAGTGCCCTAACCACCTGTCTGAGCCTGCAACCCCTGTTAGCTGGAGCTGGTTGAAAAACTGGGATGGGACACGGATGTTCCATTTGTGATTTTTCCTTCAAAAATATTCATGGGAAAATTAGAAATGTAATGAAAAAAAATCAGTCTGGTTTTGGTTTGAATAGAAGATGTTCATTTTGAATTTCAAAAACCAAAATTTAATGAAAAAGGCCATTCAAAATGGTTTCGCGTCAAAATTTTCCATAGACAAATTTCACTAAAACAACATTTTTCATGTGGAAACATGTAATTTTTCAAGGCCACCCTGGTTTCTGGCCCGCAGCTCTGATCTCACTTCCTTTGTAACCATCCGAGCCTCTCCCCATGTGTGTGATGCTGGGCGGAAGGGTGCCCTGGAGTTGGGCTGGGAAGATCCCTCTCTGATTCCAACCATGTTTGGCTCCATTTCCACTTCCACAGCAGCCTCCTTCCTCCCAAGTACCAGTTTGTACAGTGCCGTTACCTTCTGTGGAATGAGTCACATGATAAAGGGAGCAGCCATGGGCACACATACCATACGGCCCTTGCACATTAAGGTTCAGGAATAGCTGTGCATTTCATAAGCAGTGATCACCCTAGGGAGCATCTGTTCCTGTTGCTTTGACCTCTTGGGGAAGACACGTACTCCAAGAGAAGCAGATCAATCAAAGTGACAAGCACACGCCGAAACCTCTGAGGTGCTCATGGGTCAAACATGCTGTAACAGCTTCATGCAGAGCCCCGAGTCTGATCCTGGCACTCTGTGGTGCGGCAGCTGGACCTGTCCTTGGTTCCACGGCTGGAGGAGCTTGAACTTTCCCACCCTATCACTGGGAAGTCCTGGGGTAGTTCTCTTGAAAGAGCTTGCAGTGGAGTGTTTAACCTATAGCCTGTGGGACTGGGAATTTTGTGACTTAGTATGGTATATTTGCTCTCTGGCTGTCTAGGTTCTTATATTGCCCTGGCACTGTGGAATCTGAGTGCTCTGGCTTCCACGGTCTCCGGTATCTTGGTTCCTTGTCACTCTGGAAAGTCTTTCAAAGTATTCAGGAAGGCAAAGGAGAAGAGGAGAGCTGAGGAGGGACATGATAACAGTCTTCGAATATGTCAAAGGTTGTCATAAAGAGGATCACTTGTTCTCCATGTCCACCAAGGATAGGACGAGAAGTAATGGGCTTAATTTGCAACAAGGACGATTAGAAAAACCGTTGTATCTGTAAGGACAGTTAAGCACTGGACCAGGTTACCTGGAGATTCCATAACCTCCCTGTCTTCTGAGGTTTTAAGAACAGGTTGGACAAACACCTGTCAGGAATGGTCTAGGGATACTTAATCCTGTCCCAGTGTGGGGGGCTGGACTAGATGACCTCTTGAAGTCACTTTACATTGCTATGGCTCTCTGATCACCTCTCATCCCACACGAAGGCCAAGTGGCTGAATTCCATGCTTGCGGAAGTTTCAGGCTCTTTGCAAGGCACTGTGTGGATCAGCTCCATCCCTAGTGGGACTCCTGCATGCACCGATCCACTTAGGTGCTACTTTAACCTCTCTCCTGGGTGACGGTGTTGGTGAGACACGTTACTGTAAGGGGAAAGGACCACCCCCGTGTAAACCAATGAGCTGTCCATGGCAGCAGAGAATTGCCTGCATGGGCACCCCCGGCTGTTTGATCTGGGAGATGGAAATAGGAAGAGATGTTTACCTGCCTTCCTCGCCTGAGGAAAGAGAACCTCCCACTCCTGAGAAGTGCAAGATACACTCACCGGAATGCAATCAGTCACTGAGAAGTCGCACCTTATCCAAGACAAATCTGGCTCAGCTGGCCAAGACTGTATGTTTTACAATATGGTTAGCAATGCCCTAACCAGCCCAATGCTGGCACACGTTTGTCAGGTCTCGGAAGGGCTGATTACACCTTTCCAGGCCTGTGTTTTTCCACCAATGAGGTAGCAAGTGAGAGTCAACACTAGAAACAGAAGTTGTGTTTTCGATCTTTGCTGTTCTTTTCTTTCCCCTTTTGTGTTTGTCTTGTTTTATCTTCTTAGGAACCAGGATTGGACCTTAACAATGACAGCAACAACAACCACCAGCCCATCTCAACTAACTTCTTTTTCCCCCAAAAAGGCCAAAATTACCATCTTTAATATCCTCTAAGAGACAATCAGACAAGGGTTTTTCCCTTCTAAAAACTCTCTTCAGCAAAACAGAAAGGGAACAAATATTGTAACTAAAATGAAAGCCATACTTCACGCTATATGTTTCAAAAGTGTTAACTGTTTTCCCTTCTTGTCTGTATCTTTAATAAAAGGTTCAAAGGATTTTTTATGGTGTGTTTGCCGAGGGCCTAAGCAGGCTGAGGTCTCTGTATTCCAACCTCTGAACCTTGTTTAAAACTGCTTAATGTTGGACAGTTTCATGGGGATGTTATCAGTGACAACTCTTTGGGACCATAGAGTCCATCTAAATGAACACAGACTGGATGGCACTGAGAAAAGACCAAACTCTTTGCTTGGCAGAGGGTTCAAAAGAACTTTTAAGATATTGCTCCAAATCAGAAATGCGTTGAGTGCTGGCTGTGTTCAACTCAACAGCAGTCACTCTAAGGTGGAGATAACGCTCTAGCTGACGGGGAGGGAAGCCAAGTATCTCATTTACCTTACATTGAAATAACATCATGGGAAGGGGAGTGAGCTGCACAGGTGGACGTGAGTCGAAGCCAGGGTGAGAGTGCCACCTAGTGCCAGCTGTATTTTCAAGAGCCCACATGAAGGCAGTATGGTTCTATCGGATCCTCTTGCAAGCATCAGTGGCTGTTTTTACTCCCTGTTGGGGCAAGAGTGGCATGCAAGTGCTGGCAATGTTTTGCTTTGTAGAGGTTGGCTGGCAAGGCAATAGGTCCTACCAAAGTTAATTAGCCCTATAAGTACTTAAATACCTCTCGCTTCTGTTGTTGCTGAGTCACAAGCCAGGGAAGGGAAGAAGGAACATGCAAAGGTAAAGGTAAATCCAGGCTTACTCACCAATGAAATAAGTGCTTAACTGTTTGATGACCAACGTGGAGTGCCTTTGGTGGGGTCCCACGTTTCTAGTGAAGAAGTGTCCCCGTCGCAGGCAGCACCAGCACAATTAGTGTGCATGTCAGCAGAGCTCAACATTTTGACCCCAGGGGTCACTGCTGTGAGGACAGATGCATTGTGGGCTGGTTTCTGAAGGAATGGTTGTACAGCCACATCCACAAAGGAGCGGGGCTGGTGGAGGGCTTATGTCATGCAGGGAACTGCTTTAACTTAACCGACGAAAGTTCAGGAGTTTGCCGCTGGGTCTCCAAAATCGCATGTGGGGCATACAAGGCTGTACCGACAGAAGGCAAGCATTGCTGGTAAAACTTGGTAGTCTAGCCCAGCCCCGAGCCTCTTGCTGGGAGTGAGTTATGGAGATTGGCCACCCTCCCACCCCCATTTGCCAGGGGGTCCTGCCTGCTGAGGAACAGGACATTTGTGTGGGGGAAGCCTGGGCAAACAGAGGTCACCACTCTTCAGGATGGTCACTCCAACACTTCTCTAAAGATAGAATCCTATCTCATAGAGCTGGAAGGAGCCTTGAAAGGTCATTGAGTCCAGGCCCCTGCCTTTACTAGCAGGACCACATACCATCCCTGACAGATTTTTGCCCCAGATGCCTAAGTGGCCCCCTTAAGGATCGAACTTACAGTCCTGGGTTTAGCAGACCAGTGCTCAAACCACTGAGCTATCCCTCATAGAATATCAGGGTTGGAAGGGACCTCAGGAGGTCATCTAGTCCAACCCTTGCTCAAAGCAGGACCAATCCCCTTTCTTTAAAAAAGATGCAACAGCAAAGGAGAACATTCACCCGGGGTCAAGTCCATCAGTGGTGTCAGGTACAACTCCATTCATGTCAGCGGCTTCTCCTCCTGACACACCAGGTAAATCTGGCCCCAGGTGATTTGCAGTTGGTGGATGGAGAGTAGACGTGTTAAGCTGAGGTTCAACCAGGGCAGTATTTTTTTGGCACTAGGGTCGGACCATTCAGGAGAGCCCAGGTCCCATCTAGGCACCAACGCAAGTGGCCAGGTGTTGCTCACCACGTTGGGTGCATGTTGAGTGCTGAGCGTCTTTGACATTCTGGCCTGTCAGGGAGCCAGCCACAGCCGGGCCAGTCTCCTAGCAACACCCTGGGCATAGCTGACCCTGGCAGGGGCTGCCCGTTTGGCTGCACTTCCTGACTGGTGGAGCGGCAGAGCTAAGCTACTACTTGACCCAGCAGTGGCCGGGGCTCACTGGCTGCCCAGTGCATTCGTTTCACGTCCCCAGCTGCACTTAATCCTGCTTCCTGGGCCTGCTCCTGCTCTTGTGCCTGTTCCAGTTGCTGCCCTTCCCCATGCCTTGACAGCCCTGGCTCGGACCCCCTGCTCCGCTTCCCAACCATGTTTCGGCCTCACCCACTGGCCCTGGCATTTGGCTTCTGATCCCTGGCTCTGACCCTCAGCTCTGCTCTCGACTACATTCCCAGGTGTCCCACGGTGCTGATTCTTGATTCTGGCTCAGCTCTCATCTCCAGGCCTGGCCAACCCCATGGCTTTCACCCTTAGGCCCGACACCCCTATGTCCCAGGTGTGATCCTGATGTCACCCCAAGTGTGGGTGGTGAGCACTTGGAAATGCACCATGCTAACAGCCCCCCAGTTACAAAGGGGGTAGCTGGGCCTTTGCAGCAAATGTGCCGTGTCTCTGGCGCTCACTTACTCCCTTGGTACAACACAGCTTGTGCGCTGACTTTCCAAGGATGATGCAAGTCACACCTGGGGCTAAGCAGAGGGTGGGGAGCGAGGGGGACATGTCATTAGCCCGTTGGGTTGGGTGACATTATCACGGAGATCAGTCTACGGGCTCTAATGGCGTGACACAGATTTACATCGACTGAGGATCTGGCCCTTAGCCTTAGCAATGGGATGTTCCCAGGATGCTGGGTGGAATGTGCTTCCCACCACCACGCCCATTCTTCAGTTGACAAGAATTAATGTAGAGGCCCAGTCTCCTGTCTGAACAGCTCCCCTCCGCCCCCTCGCTGGAAGGAAAGTCTCCAAGGAGGCAGGAGTTGTCTCTGGCCCCTTTGCCATTAGGAGAGGAAGAGCTCATCTGAATGACAGGAGTATCATTGAAAGAGAGGCATGGGAAAAGTTGGAAGTGGGAGCCTCCAGTGATGTATATGCACTGGGGAAAATGTCCCCCAGCCATGCAGAAGACCTTCCCACCACTGCTGAAACTTTGAAGCCAGGCAGCTAATGGGTGTTTATTGTTATGGGAAGAGATAGACGCAGATAAGGTCTCCCTGAGCATTTAGGACAGACTTTTTTTACAGCTCCTTCCAGACATCAGTTGAGTCATCCCACTGCAACCCGCCCCCCACCCTCCCCATGTAGCACCTACAGGTCCAGGCTTCCCTGGGACCAGGGTGTCTCCCCACCCCACTGTGCATCTGGGCAGGGGGCAGCGAGGATGCTGATGCAAGGAGTCATCACATTGATGGTCTCACAATCTCGTGCCCCACAGGTGGGGGCAGGACACCTTGGCGGGAGGTCTGACATCAGAGGGAGCCCATGCTGTATCTCCAGAGAGGCAGGGTCAGTGAGTTATGTGGGCCCATGGTGCCCAGGCTCCAGCAAATTCAAGGCCTGGGGGGCCCAGCTCCACCAATGTTCGGGGCCAGGTCTCGCCCCCAGCTCTGCCTACTGCTCCCGCAGGCCTCACCTGGAGCATACCCTGGCCCTTCTTGTCACCCCTGAGCGTCCCTGCCTGCCCTGAGCCGGGGGGGCGACTGCTCCCTGCAGCTCCGAACTGCGCTCCCTCACCAGCTGCTGCAGGCTACAGGGATTGGTGCCGGGGGCAGGCTGAGGCGGCTGCTGTGGGGAGAGCTCATCCTGGCTGGACCTCCTGAGCAGCAGCTGGAGGGGGCTTGGGTGAGTGTTGTGCAGGGGAGCCGGGGAGGGGGCCCCCCTCTCCCAGAGCTTGCTGTGTCAGTGGGGAGAGGGCTGGGGCGAGTCTTCCTCTCTGACCCTCAGCCCCAGGGCAGCCTGCCTGCTGCACCCCAAACTCCTCATCCCCAGCTAGTTGAGATTTTTCCAGTCATATCTCTGGTACAGAGGTTCGATCCTCTAGAAAGTCAGACTAGAGTGAGATGCATTTTAGTGGTGGGTGAAGTGATCCCTGTGCACCTCTTAGCTACCTCGCTGGGGTATCATGAGACTTAGCAATAAAGTGCTTGGAGATCCTCTTATGAAAGGTGCTCCAGGAGTGCCACGTACTAGTATACCATAGCATGGAACTCAATTCATTTCTCATACTTCCCCTTCTCAGCAGGGGTCACTTCAGAACAGGTGCACCTCCTGGAGACAGACACCTCATAGATGTTTAACACACGCCAACCGAGTTGGTAATTCCAGCTTGTCAAAGCCTATTACTGCATCTCATGATACAGCAGTACGCACATGGGGTTTCCTTCCAGCTCTATCTGAGAAGCTGAGAGAGGAAGTCTTGAGATCCTAAGCAGTCACTGGCGACAGATGGCCAGGTAGCTGAGCTGATTGCTAGGACAGCATTGTCAGGCAGGGAGAGGGCAAACTGCATGCCTTTTTGGCTCCTTCATTAGTTATTTCGCTCAGGATGTTGGCTTCACTTTCTCAGGTGTTTTTCAGCAGCTACCAGCTTTGTATTTAAGCTGCAAATTTAAAGCATCAGTGATTTGAAATGGGAGGCTCTAACCCCTCCCCCGGAAATCTAACTGAAATCTTTTCTGAAGACTCACCGCCATGACAAATCCCCGCCCAAGCAAAGGGCCAGGAACTTCCCAGGCTCTCGCCTTCATCAGTGTTAACTCTCATTAGTGCTAATGGGAGTGAGGTGCAGGCATCCAGAAGAGAAGAGGCAGGCATTCTAGGCAGGAGCTTTGGTGCTGTTAGGAATTTGTACGGCCACATTCACGTTAAAAATGCATTTATTTCTTACTAAGAGTTTTCTTTGCTGGGACAGAGCAGACAACTTCCAAAGAATAACTCCCAGGTGACACAGGCTCAGCATAGTGCTTCATTACTTGGCTGGGGAAATGATTACAGGCATTGATAGTGGACCACCAAAGGCATGGAAATGGTAAACCTCAAGCAAAGGAAGCAGCAAAGAGTCCTGTGGCACCTTATAGACTAACAGATGTATTGGAGCAGGAGCTTTTGTGGGTGAATCCCCGCTTTGTCAGACGCATGTGGTGGAAATTTCCAGAGGCAGGTATAAAGATGCAGGCAAGAATCAGTTTAGAGATAACAGGTCCGTTCAGTAAGGGAGGATGAGGCCCTCTTTCAGCAGTTGAGGTGTGACCACCAAGTGAGGAGAAACACCTTTTGTAGTTGACTAGCCATTCACAGTCTTTGTTTAATCTGGAGCTGGTGGTGTTGATGCATGTTTCTCATGCATCATATAGCACCATAGGGTCCTGATTTCTGGTAGGGCCTCAGTGCACTAATGTAATGCAAACAATTAGTAGTAATAGCAATAAAAACACATCACCCTGCCATGCTAAACTCCAGCTATCAGAGTCTCAACTGTTCTTGGCACAACTCCCAGGAAGATAACACTTATGCTCCTCTTCCTGGTTATCACCACTCTGTTTTATTTGGTTGGTTTGCCCTTTTATATATGCCTTTCCCAGCCTGCTCAGCTGATTGCTGACCCTTTAAATCTGGGAGAGACTACCAGCTGCAGCCCATAGGCGGTCAGTTTGATTCTGATTTCTGTAGGGCCTTCTCTGCTTCCTGGTAAGTGTGTTAGCTTCCTGTACGTCTTCTATCTGTTGTCACAGTCCTACTCCCAGCCTGAGTGCATAGCAGTCACGTAGCAAATCCAGCTCCTGGATTTTATAGGATCCACTTTAACGTCTAGTCAGACATATCAATAGAAGCCCCACCCATGGAGGGCTTGGCTCTGCGTGGGTGAACTACGCACTCCTCCCCTTTGAGATCTGCCAGGCCCATGTGTTGCCTTGTTGAGGGTATCCTTCATGCACTGCTTTGGAGTTTTCATAATAATAGACAGCAATTTACAAATATTAACTAACCCTCAGACTTCTCCTATGAGATGGGAAAGCAGCATTAGCACCCTTTTACAGATGGGAAAACTGTTGCAAAGAGTGGAAGTGACTTCCCTGAGGCCACCCAGTGAGTCAGCAGCAGGCCCAGGCATAGAACCCAGGAGTCCTGATTCCCAGTTTCTTTGCCCTGATCATTAGATGGATTTTGCACAGCACTGAAAAACATCTTGGTTGTAGCTGTTAGTATTCAAAGCCTATAATACAGGAGATAGAGACAGATGATATCTATGCAATCTATTGCTAACCCCAGCTATCAGAAATCAAGAGACAGGCCTAAAAATTATGCGAGTTAAAAAAAAATTACATTCTGGATTCTTTCTCTTTGCTTTCTGCTTTTGCACCTTTAGGGGGCACCTTAGTCCTGTCTTCAAGCTTTTCTCTGAAACCAGGAGGGCTAGAAACTTCCTTTTCTGAAATGACACAGAAATTAGGAGCTCTTTAAGAACTGCCTCTATCGCACGTGGTTAAAATGCATGATGAACAGCTCAGAACACTGTTTTAAAGTGCGAGAGAGAGTGGGTAGCGCACGAAGCTGGGAGTCAGATCTGTGATTCTCTTCGTGGGGCACAGTGAATCAATGTTTGTAAAGCATGTTACAACCCTCCAGTGAAAGCTTCTAGAGGGAGGCAAAGCTTCATTTTCCCATGCTCCCATTGACAACAATGGAAGCCCAATGAATGGAGCTCAGCCGGGGCCCGGTGCTGGGGCGGGGTGGGGGGGACAGGAGAGTTTAGCTTTGTATTTGTGCCTAGAGGGTGGTTTGTTTTGGCATAAACACAACAGCGGGTTGGCAGAATAGGCACGCTGCAGCTGAGTTAGTGCAGCACTTGCTCCTTACCCTACTCTGCAATAAGCTTTGGTAGGTTGGGGCAGAACTGGAGTTGAGTTACACTGAGGCTCTGAAAGGAGCCAGTGCTGAGCTCAGTAACAGCAGTGTGAATCCGAGTGACTCCACCGGGGTGCTCTGGATTCATGTGAGATCTGGCCCATAGCCTCCAGCTTTTCTGGAGAAGAGCAAAGAGGAGAGGAGAGGAGGGGTCTTCTCTGGTGCTATTAGAGGCTTAATGCGAAGCTAATTTTACAATAATAAAGTCTCGGTGCGGGTCTGTTAGGAAAGGGGTCGGTTTCCCCTCACTGTAGCTCCACTGATGTCTGCGTTGCTACGGCAGAGAGGGGTCTGGTGCCAGCAGGTTTAACAAAGCAGGGAGAGTCCTTATATCTTTTAGGCTGGGAGTGGCTTAAGCCCTGTCCAATTCCAAGGGTTGTCCAGGGGCACATATAGTTCAGTGCATCAGCTGATCCAGGCAGCCTGCTCAGTGTCTGAAATGGCAGGCCAAGCTGCTGGTAGCAGCGCCCTGTGGAGGGTCCCACCACATGCCTCAAACTGCACCAGCCCTTGGCTCCTGGGGGCAGGGGGTATGGTCAGAGCAGGGAGACGAGTTGTGACCTCCAAGAAAGAGAATTTACAATGTTTTGTTTAACCCGGATGAACCGTGCTGGCTTGCGGGCTGCAGATCCCTGTTCTGTGGGTAAGGACTTCAGTCTCATCAAGTCAGCACTGTTTGTTGTTGTTAATTATTATTGCAATAGCAGCTAGAAGACCAAATTAATTATTATTATTGTTATTTGTATTACTATAGTAGCACTGGGGAGCGCCAGTCACAGGCCACGCCCCTGCTGCGCTAGGTGCTGTACTAATGCAGAACCAAAAGATGGTCCCTTCCCCAAAGAGCTTACAGTCTAGCTAGACAAGACATACACAGACTAGGAGAAAAGAAGTATTGTTCCCATTTTCTGCATAGTAAGTGTTTTGCCACGGTCACACAGGAAATCTGCAGCAGAGCCAGGAATCAGCCCAGATCTCATGAGGCCACCGTCCACAGTCCAGGGCCTTAACCAGAAGCCCAACCCTCTTCCCAAACTTGGCGTTGAGCAGGGCAGAGGCAGCCTCCACTCTGTGGTATGCTCATGCGTAGTTAGAAAGACGTGATAGTTTTGCCTTATGTGATCCAACAAACATTCCATGTATTGGCTGAATGAAATGAAATCTAGTGCATCAGCTGCCCAGCTGGGTAGACAACCGCAGTCATGAGGACATCTTCAGGTACTCTGCACTCACTGGAAGCAAAGAGTTTGGTAGCTTCATTTCTAAGCCCTGATTTTCAAGAGGCTGGCAAATTTCTAGCCTTTCCCAAGGGGAACTGAGAGGGAAAATTCACAAAACTGAAATTGGATCTCAGCCCCGAATCCTGTATGAAACAAATACAGAACTGTGGCAGGCAGGTTAGCCCCCAACTAGTATGTCTTCATATTCTGCAAGCTGTAAGTGGTGTGTGACATGGGAGTGACTGCTAAAATCCAAGCAGCCTAGGAGAGAAACAGTGCTTCAGTGCAGGAAGGAGTAACCATGTCCTTTGCTGAGAGATGGTGTCAGGGAAAACGCTTTGAAGACCCAATTCCTGGCCCAGCCCTGAGTGGGGTTCTGTGGAATGTTATACTGACCTAACTCCCCACGTGTAGACAGCGCTGTGTCAGCGGGAGAGCTTCTCCCCCAGCATAGCGACTGCCTCTTGAGGAGATGGATTAACTAAGCAGACGGGAGCTCTCCATTCAGTGCAGAGAGCTTCATTAAAGTGCTTAAAGTGTTGTAGCTATGCTGATGCAGTGTTTTAAGTGTAGACTTGTCGTTAGGTTTATAAATCCACTTAGCACTGGTGTAAAAATTACTGGACAAGACCCAGGCCAATGGAGAATCAGGCCCATAGTGGTTAGTGGATATAACAGTGCACTTCCGTGACATGGAATTCCTGAGTTCAATCCCCACTCTGTTGCCAAGGAAGTCATGTCACCCCTCTGTGCCTCAGTTTCCCCATGGGTAGAGCTGGTTGAAATGTTGCATTTGAAGAATATTTTTGAATGAAAACTGGAATGAAATGAAAAATGAAAATGTTTGTGTTCAAAATGGAAATTATCATGGGAAATGTCCTGTTTTGTTTTTTTTAATTTTCCTGTTTTCTCTCTGAAAAAAAAACACTTTTTTTCAGTCTGTTTTTTTCTTTTTTCTTCTTTTTCTTTTTCCATTTTTTGCCACTGGCAAAGTAGGGGGAAGGAAATCCCTCTAAATGAATGGTTTTAGTCTTGCAAAACTTTTCATAGATTTTTTTAAGTGAAAAATTTACATTTTCCACAAAAAAAATTACTCTTTTTCAAACCATCTCTAAACAGGGGGTTAATGCTTAACTATCACCTGGAGATTTAATAATAATGATGATAATTAATTTGTCCTAGTTGTTATAACCCTTTCCATGAGGACATCTCAAAATACTTTACAAAGGAGATCAGTATCGTGAGGAAACTGAGGCACAGATAAGTGATGTCACTCAGCAGGCCAGTGGCAGAGCCAGGAATAGTACCCATGTCTCCTGACTCCCAGTCCAGAATTGTCTGCTGTGTGCTGATGAGGTGCTTGGCTCTGTACAAGATGCAGAAACACAGACAGTTTCTTCCAAGGAGTCTGTGGCGCTTTGAACTTGTATGGTGTTATGTGTGCACTAGGCATTATTTGTACCTGCTTCCTATAGTTACTGCAAAACACAGCTAGGGATTACACAATGACTAGCTGAATCAACAAACAGCCATGACGATGCAGCTTTCAGAAGCCCATTACCTGCTCCTAATTAATATGAGTTCGTTAAGCAGAAAGGAGGCCACACTAGCATTTTGGGGAAGCGTGGGCGCGCTTAATGATACAATAGTTAAATTTCTGCTCTTGTTTGTTGCTACAGCTCTGAACAGACAAACAGACCTGCCCACAAGCTGCACCCAGGCTCTGCGACGAATGCATGCTAGGGAGAGTGCTCTCTCCATTGCATTTTCTCACTGGGGATGAAATTCACTTCATCTGTGTAAATTCAGTTACTCTGCCTTTCCGTGGGCATGGAAGGGAAAGTGGAAGATCCCAGCTCTCTGCTGTCAAACTGGGGAGTGGAGATGCATGGTGCACCCTGTCAAGCTGTTGCTATGTCTGCAGTCTGTGGCCTGCCAAACTGCTGCTACCGTCTATGGCAGGGGTTCTCAAACTGCGGGTCGGGACCCCACAGGGGGTCGCGAGATTATTACATGGGAGGTTGCGAGCTGTCAGCCTCCACCCCAAACCCCACTTTGCCTCCAGCATTTATAATGGTGTTAAATATATAAAATATATAAAATATATTTATTAAATGTATAAAAGGTGTTTTTAATTTTTGGGGGGGGGGGTCACACTCAGAGGCTTGCTGTGTGAAAAGGGGCACCAGAAAAAAAGTTTGAGAACCACTGCTCTATGGCCTGCAGTGGGGGCTGAAGCCCCTCAGTCCCATGTAAACAGGGGTCAGGGTCATTGCATCCTGCATAGTTATGGATCCTTTTGCCTATCTCCGGCTCACACCAACATTCCTCTGTGGAATCTGTTGGCCATCATCAGAGATGCACCTGCCAGTGTCTCTGCTCCCCTTCTTGGTGCTAGCTTGAAGCCAGGGGGGATTTTGTCTGCAGGACAGGGCCTTTAGCTGTGCTCGGTTCCTTCAGCACTTTCGTGGATGCTGAAAACCAGCAAATCTCTGGTTTTCAAATGCTCGGTGAAAGACTTTACAAACACATGGATGGAAAGGGACCAGGCTCTGTTTAGTGCTGCAACTGTCTGCTCCAGAAAACGATGGTGTAGTGAGTGCACCTTCTCATGCCAGCGACCCCGGTCCACCTAGCCCTGTAGAGTCATCAAGGCAAAGAGAGAGTAGGCCAGAGTCCATTCCTTCTGGTGTATCAGCAGAATCATGTGTGGCATGCATATGCCTTGGCAGCCATGTGGTTGCACAGGTGCCACTGAGGGGAGAATATGAAAGCCAATGAGGTTGCAGAGATGTCACTGAGGAGGCCACCACGGGGGCAGTGCCTCTGGGGAGGCCCCAGAGCCTTTATTACAGTGATGATGCACAAGCTGGAGAAAGTGTCATCTCTCTTTAAGATTCCAACATACGTTTGCAGGGCTGGCAGCTAAGAAAAAAAAATCATCTTTTTTCCCTGTGTAAAGCGAGTACATTTGATACCAAAATCACGGAGTCAATACCCATGAAACCCCCTCTGATGGCGGCGTTTTTACAGTCACTTCTCCAGAGAAGACCTGTGCTTTGGACACATGCCTCAGATGCAGCATTCTGCTGTGAAAGGGAAGCTCGGCAGAGCAAGAGAGGCAGGACTGCGTGTGAAAATAGCCATTGGCTTGTAGTGGCTCTTTAATGTGAAAGAGGCGTTAGGTTGTAAATGCGCAGTGAAGCAAAGGTGTCTGTCCCTGTGATCTTTACATATAACAGAGGAGGCATGTGGGGAGCAGTTCCTGTAACTACTGCTCATGATAGTAGCACAACCCTTACCAGTGTATTAGCGCCATATAAATCTCCTCCAAGCTCTGTGCAGACAAGGAGTAATTAATAACGTCTTTCTCGCTGCCCGAGTTGAAAAGTCTTGCAAACTGTAAATAGGTGAACTAGCTGAGAGGATCATGAAGCGCAAGACTGCACATTTGGGCTTTTCAACAGGCTTCCTTTTGCTGATGTAATTTTGCAAGGCTTTATTGTCCCCTGAAGGGGAGGTCTTTCCCAAGGCTGGCTCTTGTGCTCGCTGAGGCATAAAGCACATGCTTTGCTGAATCAGGGCCTAGGATAGTAGAGGATGTTGCAATTCGAGCAAAGAATATTGGGTCAAATTGTCAAAACTGTTTAAAAGCCATAGGAGTCCGAGACCCATTTTCATAGGCACTTGGGAGTCTAAATCTTATTGAGTATCAGAGACCTTGTTAGTCTGGATCTGTAAAAGCAGCAAAGAGTCCTGTGGCACCTTATAGACTGACAGACGTATTGGAGCATAAGCTTTCGTGGGTGAATACCCACTTCGTCAGACACATGCATCTGACAAAGTCGGTATTCACCCAGGAAAGCTCATTCTCCAATATGTCTGTTAGTCTTGTTAAATCTTATGGAACATTAATGGTATTTTAGGTCCTAACCCCCCTAAGTCAGTTTTGAAAATAGGACTCAGGTGCCTAAGTTTCTTGGGTGCTTTTAAAAATTTTACCTGGCACCAGAATTTTCAGCCATTGCTGTGTGTCTAGTTAAAATATTATGGACGTAGGTTAACATAAAATTTAGACAAAACACTGTCTTAACAGGTCAGATTCACAGTAGGCATACAAAGCAGACAGCTTGCATCTGTAGCTTTCAAAGATGAGTGAACATTATTATCCCCTTATTGCATGTGGGGAGACCGAGGCACAAAGACGCAAAGTAGCTTGACCAAAGTCATACAGTAAGTCGGTGGCAGAAGTAGGCTTTAAACCCAGCAGTCCTGAGTCTCATTCGAGTGCCCTGTTCATAGGAAGCTACATTGCCCTTCTAATTAGATTCCTCCTGTTAATCACACCACCTACACCTTGGCACACTAGCTCAGTCCTAAGGTATCTGTGAATGAACTACAGTATGTATCTTCCAGCCTTTGGCTATTATGATTAGAAATCAGCATCAAGGCATCTGATCGTGAAAACAGCATAGAGAAAATTTCTCTCTGACATCATCTCTGTTCCACACTAAATTGGTTTTGTTGCACAATAAGCATTTTCGCTTGAGTTGAGGGTGAGGTGATGGATAAAAACAACCTACGGCTTAAATCCCCTTTCAGACCACCACAGCCCAACCCTCTGGTTTTCTCTGATGCATTACGGCTGACAGCAGTAATTTTTAATGACAGATGACAGAATTCACCTTAGGCAAAAGACAACAATAATGGAAATTTCCTGTGGGAAAGAACTTCAAAAAAAAAAAAAAAAAAAGCTTTAACTTTTTTTTGGTTTCTGTTTTGGGGCCTGATCCTTGGGACGCTTCATAGGCTTTAAGGCCAGAACGTCACCTAGTTCTGGCCACCTTGCTGAAATCCTTCAGTTCCCATTCATTTTACTGGATTTTAAGAATTAAGATCAGCACCTTATAGGAGATTCTCAGCATCTATAGAATCAGGCCTTTGAAACCTGAACAACTGGGCGCCCCTTCAGCTGGGTCCGTTGGATCTTCATGGGAGGAAAACCAGGGTCTGTATTTGTTGCAATCCCTTGCAAGACCGCGCCTCTCTGCGAAACAGTCTTTTGCCTAGTGACTGATACTGTGAGTTAAGCTGGGATTGCACAACAATAGACTCTGATCTCAACTGGGAAGATAGCATCTGTTCTGAGTTATAGCCAAGTTTTCCCATATCTCAGTGACAGGCTTTTTTGCAAGGGGGTTGGGGGGGAGAGCAGGATTTACACACCTATATAAATATTTGAGCCCAATCCCGCCATTCTGACTCAGTCTTGACTGAGGCAAAATTCCCATGGAATTAAGTATGGATGTTTACCTATCCTTGCCCTGTGGATCTGACAATCTAAATGTGAAGTGACACAGGAATGGCAGTAAACAGAAGGGAGGGCAGGGATGGAGGAGGGTTACAACAGCAGGAGATTGTGAGGTTTGTTTATTGCTCTACACACGCACTTTGTTGGCTCATCTTCCAAAATCTTCATTAAAAAAACCCAGTGAAGTTTGCTAAGCCACAACAATGTACCCACGTAGATCGTCTACAGCTCTCAAGCGCTTCACAGCAAGGAAATGACTGAGTACGGATATCTTCACTGACCACATCTTACGCTCGCTGGGCGACATCCTGGCCCCACTGAAGACTATGGGAATTTTGTGATTGGTTTCAATGGGTCTGTCTACACTGTCCAGAAAAACCTGTGGCACCAAGTCTCAGAGCCTGAATCAATTGACTCAGGTTCACATGACTCGGGCTGTGGGGCTACAATCATGATGTAGATATTCCTGCTCGGGCTGGAACTTGGGCTCTAAAACCCAACAAGTAGGGGAGTGTCTAGGAGCCCAGGTTGCAATCCTAGCCCAAGCGTCTACACTGCTATTTTTAGGCCCAAAGCCCAAGTTTGTGAGTCCAAATCAATTCACTCGGCCCCTGAAATGTGGTGCTGTGGGTTTTCTTTGCTGTGTAGACAGACCTAATGAGGCCAAGATTTTCACCCATTTTTTTCTACAATATAAAAAGTGCATTTTTAATGCAACACAGTAACCTTAACTCTGACCCATGCATTACTGGTCTTATCAATTATTTTTGTACTATTGGTTTCAGTATCTATCTATCTATCTATTTTCTTTTAAGGGCTACTGCTAAATGGAGGAAAATGATGACTCATTACATTTACCAACTCATACATAAATATTTTGAAAATAATATCACTTCTGTAGTTTAATAGGAAAACATATATAATGTTATCGGTTTATGGCAAACATCTGGATGGCATGTGGACTTGCATTTGAGACTTGTGGCTATTGGTATAATAATAATAATCATAATATTTATTATTATTATTTATTCTGTGGTAGAATGTAGGAGCCCCCGTCATGGCCCAAGACCCCATGGTGCTAGGCGTTATACAAACACACAACAAAAAGATGACTCCTGCACCAAAGAGCTATCAATTTAAGGCTTGGTCTACACTAGGAAATTAGGTCAGTATAACTATGTTGCTTGGGTGTGAAAAATCCACACCCCTGAGCAACGCAGTTAAACTGACCAACCCCTGGTGTAGACAGTCCTCGGTTGATGGGTGAATGCTCCCGTCGACCTTGCTACTGCCTCTTGGGGAGGTAGATGACCTATGCTGACAGGAGAACCACTCCCATCAGCATAGGCAGTATCTTCACTGAAACGTGCTGCAGTGTTTTAAGTATAGACAAGCCCTAAGTAATGTGTGTCAGTAAGGTTGTGGATAGAGCACTAAACTAGAGACCGAATTTCTATTCCTGGCTCTGCTGCGGGCCTGCTGGGTGACCTTGGGCAAGTCATGGCACTGCTTTGTGCCTCAGTTTCCCCATCTGTAGTATGGCGTTAATGAATGTGACCTCCTCTGTAAAGTGTTTTCAGATCTACTGATCAAAAGTGCTAGATAAAACTAGCGAGGTATTCTAATTTTTATGTTTTATATTGTATATATTTTTATATTTCTCATGTAGAAGGGTTTTGCATTTATATTTTGACATTACAAATAAAAGAATAGGGTTATTTTTTCCCTGTAAGTAACTATAAGGTGGTTGTGTTGTGATGAAATAGCTATTACTTGATACTAAGAATAATGTGTTTGTGCTGTGAACCGTGTAAGGTTAATGATGTAGTTAGTAATTTGTTTCCTTGCTTAGAAGCGTTTTGTGATTTGTAAATGATAGGACAGATACTGACATTGCTGTCAGTATGCAACTGTGAAGCAGATCCTCTGCTAGTGTTATTTGTCTTAGCTCCATTTAAGTCAGTGGAGCTATGCTGATTTATATTAGCTGAGAACCTCATCCATGATGTGTTTTTAATAAGGTTTTTTAAATGGAATTTTCTAACTTGCTAGGTTATTTCAGTATCGTATATGTTTTATTTTGTGCAGATAAAAGAAGACATAGTTTTAACATTTTTAAATAAATGGGATGGACAGAGCTGGGTCACCAGATCATTAACATAAACGAGTCATGCAAATCTCAAAATGTCCACTAAATGTTCTTGAGTAGTTGTCATTGACACTTACCCCCAAAATGTGAAAACATAACCTTTAATAGTGTTGTCAATTACAAGGGGCATAAAAATGATCCTTTGAATGATATTTAGTCTATTCCCCATTCTTAGTGTAACATTCTTAGTGTAACATTTTTCCGTAATCATTACGTAGTCTCCATTGTCTGAGAACCTAGTTCCTGATGGGTTTTTAATAAGGTTTGTTTCAATGGAATTTGCTAAATGGCTGGGGGTGGGTGGGTTCAGTTTAGTTTAGATTAAGTTTACATTAAGATAAAATTTAGATTGGGTGAGAACAAAAGCCACATGCCAAGGGAGAGCATGGAGTGTGCATCTCTTTTGGAACAGGCTGCAGCTGAAGTGAACACAATGGCCGCTCCCTCCAGCAGTTGCCAGACTCCTAAGACTCTCAGCTTGCTGTAGACAAGGCACAAACAATAGCAGTTATGCAGCTGCATATGTCACACCTGGGGTCTCATGCTATGGTATTTATCTGATCCCCTTTATCACCGTATCTGAACATCTCATCATTTGTAATGTATTAATCTTATTCTTCAACACTCCTTTGAAGTAGCACTTCCCTATTATCCCTACTGTACAGACGGGGAACTGAGTCACACAGAGACTGAGGCTGTGTCTACACTTAAAACATCACAGTAGCACAGCTGCAGTGCTTCTGTGTAGACCCTTACTACAGTGATAGGAGGGGTTCTCCCATTGGTGTGGTAAATCCACCTCCCCGAGAGGTGGTGTCATAGGCTCCGACTCCTTGGATGCTCTGGGGATGGATCACCCATGGGGAAAAAATGGTGGGTGCAGAGCACCCACCGGCAGCCCCCCATCAGCTCCCCTCCACCCCCAGTGCCTCCTGCCCACTGGTGGGCCCTGCTGATCAGTGCCTCCCCCTCCCTCCCTGCACCTCCTGCGCCTCCCACGAACAGCTGCTTTGTGGCATGCAGGAGCCAGGACGCAGCCCACTGGGCGGGGAGGGTGGAACTGGGTGGGAAGAGTTGGGGTGTGGGTGGGGATCGAGCACTCCCCGGCACTTTGAAAAGTGGGTGCCTGTGGGTGGTCTCTAGATCAACAGAAGAAATCTTCTGTCAGCATAACACGTTAAGTCTGCTTAACTACGTTACTCACCCAGACCCCTTGCAGCGATGTCACTAAGTCGATCTGTTTTTCTATACTACAACACCGTAGTGCAGACACTTGCTACAGCAATGGGGAGGGGTTTTGCTGACTCTGTAGTTAATCTGCTCCCCCAAGAGGCTGTAGGTAGGTCAATGGAAGAATTCTGCCATGGACCTAGTGGTGTCTAGGCCAGGGCTTAGGTTGGTTTAACTACATCTTGCGGGGGGGTATGGATTTTTCACAGCCTGAGCAACCTAGCTAGGTTGACCTTAGTCTTAGGGGTAGACCAGGCCTACGTGACTTGCCCCAGGAAGCCTGTTATAGGGCAGGGGCTTGAACCTGCATCTCCAGAGTCCCAAGCTGGTAGCCTAACCACTGAACCATCCTTCCTGTCTGCTACCTGTGGTGCATCAGCTCTCCCAAGGAAGTCCCTGGAAGGTAAGGGTGCTCCGCACCTTGCAAGAATCAGGGACTAGGCCAGTCCCTTTGCTTAGTGAATTTACCATGATTTCAATGGAATCCTCTGGGTGTTTTAGAGAGAGCTGGTTATTATGGCCCGGCCCTGATTTAAAGTCAAACAAAATCCAGGTTGAGCCATAAATATGAACGATGCCGGGGACTTCTTTTGTCCATTTCTCTCGTTCTTGCTCTTTGGGCTGTTTTCCTGGTAGAGGAGGGGTTTCCAACTGACTCTCACAATGACAGTTTAATATGTTTCTCTGATATAATCCGTTCCTGTCTGCAAGCCCCACTCACAGCGACAAAGCAGGAGACCCCCTCCCTGCACCTCCTAATCCGCTAAGAGTAAAGGCCGAGACCGTCTGAACTAGCCTGACAGGAATGGTGATCGACAGAGCAGAGGCGGGGGGTGGGAGTGGGAAGGGGGGGCAGCCTGAAGGAAGTCTGCCAAGCTTTGCTCCTATAAAGGTACTAATCCCTTTGTATCTGAGCGCCGTCTGAGCTGTTGAAAGTGTTACAGGAGAGGAGATCCTTTCATGCCCATTTGCTAGCACTTGAGTCCTGCCATCTGAATGTTTAAGCTAGTTGTTGCAGAGGTGCTGGTGGGGAGATTACACCTTGGCCTGTAACCGGCTAGCTTGGAAACTCAGGTTAGATCCCAACAGGGCTGGCTCAGCCCTTCATCCTTCCAAGGTATGGAAAGTGACTTCCCTGCAGATATACTGTGTGTGTTGGGGTCTTCGGAGACCTTATCAAAGTGAGGTTCTGTCTGGACACACTCATTCTCATGAGGCAAGAGGAGAAACTGAGGCAGAGTGAGGCAAAGTGACTTGCTCAAGGACACCTAGTGAGTCAGTAGCAGAGCTGAGAGTTCTGACACAGGCCCACTGCCTTGACTTATAGACCCCACTTCCAAACAGGGCTGGGAATAGAAGCCAGGAATCCTGATTCTCAATCCTCTGCTTTAACTTCGAAACTCCATTCATTCTCCTAGTACTTTTTTCCATGTGCTTTTCAGAGCAGCACAGTGGTGGTGCAGGTTAATTATAGCGATGCTACCATTGCAAAACAATAATGCACCAAATGTTACTGTGCCTGGGGAAAGAAAGAAATAAGAGAAGGCTTTGCCCTTCTCTGGCACCCTTACACCCGAGGAGCTCAACTTATCTCCAGAACATTACTGAATTCAGCCTCATGTCACCCTGGCTCAGTGTTATGATCCCCATTAAAGCACATCACTGTTCGTGTTAACATGACAGCACCATCTTCTCATTGTGCAATCAACTGGTGTCGCCTGCCTCAATTGTCCCATCTGTAAAATGGGGATAATGACACTGCCGCCCCCCCCCCCCTTGGCAAAGTGCTTTGAAGTCTACGGATGAAAAGAGCTAGGAATTATTATTTTTATTATTATTACTACAAATCCCCGTCTCAAAAAGATTAGCAGCAAATGAAAACAAATGGTTACGTTCCACAGCCTCAGCCACTAGGCTGGGTGAAGTCATTTGTGAGTCACCCTGTTTCTTTCAAGTCATAAAACTCTTTGGTTGCATTTGCCCAGCTAGGCACTAAGAAGACATCCTGAGGGTTCCCCACACTCAGCTACTGATGATTGCTGACTAATGAAAGGCTGGGATGAGTGTGATGTACTTGCTTTTCCTTGACCTTATTTGTAGTCCATCCAATTAGTTTTAAGAGCAGCTGCTCATTCACCAGCAGGCAAGACTGAAGTCTGGCATTTTTTAAAGAGCCCAAAGGGCGCTAGGGATTCAGTGGGATTTGTACTAATAATAATCCCGAGCTCTTATCTAGTACTTTTTGGCTGTAGATTTCAAAGCACTTCACAAAGGGAGGTCAGTATCATTCCCATTTTATAGATGGGGAAACAGAGGACCAGAGCGATGACATGACTTGCCCAAGATTACCCAGCAGGCCAGCGTCAGAGTCACGAATTGCCTGCGTTCCAGTCTAGTGATCCGTCGGCTAGGCTGGGTACCTGACTCCGCTAGACTCCTCTGAAACCCCCCGATGACATTTCCAGACTCTTTGTGACAGGGGCGTCACTAAGATGATGAAAGCGCGCGGAAGCCACTGAGAATTTTGCACTGTGACCTTTTTTTTGCCCACTTCCAGCAAACTTCAAAGATTTGCCCAATGCCTTAGTGGTTTCCACAGGGCTTCTGCTTGGCTAGCCTGGTCGGGGATGGGTCAAAGCCAAACCCAAATCCCCAGCTACCGATCCCTGCACTTGGGTGGGGTTTGGAAGGTGCAGCGCTGAATCAATCAGCTGGCCCCTGCCTCTGCATTAAATGCCCTTGAACACTGATCCAACTCAGGGTCAAAATTCTGTGCTTAGACTCTTGGTGCTTCTGACCTGAGCTTCTCATTTATCTCCAATTCTTGCAAGACTTCACCGCAGATCCCTTAGAGGACCCGCTTTTCCTCTCCTGCCCCTTCTAATGCCCCCCACTGAAACTACACTGACTCTGGAGTTATTCCTGGGTTTACCCACCAGGTCAGGCTGATGACTCTCTGGTCCAATATCTTTCTTCCATCAGTGGCCAATACTTGGCATTTCTGGGGAAGGTGAAACCCCTTCAGCATGCACACAACCTCTTGAGCAACGCTGTGCGCGGGAGAAGAATTCCTTCCTCGTCCCCGGGGGCCCATCCGCTCATGCCCTGAAGCAAGACCTTTCATTACCCCTATTTTCTCAGCGTATATAGCTGCAAATGTTGTTTGTGGTCATAAAAATTTCCAGCCCGTTTTAAAACCCAGCCATGTTGTTTGCCTTTGTGACACTCCCGTGGCTGTGAATTCCCCAACTTGGTTATGTGCTGGGCATGCTGGAGTTTCCTTCTATGAGTGGTGTATGCGCTGCTCTTTAATGTCACTCCAGGCCCCCTTGTTCTCATCAGACCTGGCTCTGCAAGGCACAGAGACCCCCTCTGCTCCCGCTGACTCACTGGGAGTCAGGCTCAAGGTTGCATTTTAGGGGTGACCTTAGAATTTGCAGGGGTTCTAAGCAGGAGAGGGGGCCCCATGCTGCCAGGAAAAGGGAGAAAGGGGATTGAATCAGCCCATTGCAATCCCCGCATCAAAAAGAGTAGGTGTGTCTAGTACTGAATTGCTTCCCACCAGACACATTGCAAGAGCGGAAGCCAGCTGGGGTCTCCCCTGAAGAGTGCAGCCCAAAGCAGCTGCTTGCTTGGCTTGTGTCCAAGGCCGATCCGGGAAAAGAGACCAGCCCCTCCTTTTTCACCATATCCTTCATAACTGTGCTGACCTCCCTTGAGTCCACCCCGACTTCTGAACTCTCGCCACATGCCGGGGAAATCTCGCTGGTTCTCTGACCATCTTTGTTATGTTTGAGCCTCAATTCCACTCCAGTGTGGCCAGCCCCAAGTGAGCAAAAATCAAGAGTCAGGCCCCCAAAACTCACGATATTGGCTTAAAAGCCACGAGATTCTTAGTTTTTTCCCTCCAACCACAATAGCTAGAAACTGCCATATCCTTAGGGAAAAAATAAATACAGCAACAACAACAAAAATGGGTTCTCTTATTTTATTTAATTTTTTCCTTTCTGGTTCCTGAGTCTTTTGGGTGCACTTGGGTCACGTTTGCAAGTTTTCTCTGCAGCCATGAGGGCTAAAAACTCCCCCACACACACACCTCCCACACCAATATGCCACGCTCCAGCAAGTACCGTGAGGTGGGTGCTCTCTCAGGAAGTTGGGAATTGCCATCCATCTAGGCAAGCATCGTGCCTCCTGTTCCCAGATGCTAAACAGGGAGATGCAGGATACCCCATAGCAGGCGCTTTTATGGAGTAACTTGCCCCTAAGGGAAGGTGATACTGTGAGGTGTAACAAAACATGAAGGTATCTAGTGATTTGACTCCCAGCTCCCTCCTGGCCTCCCTGTTTTTGTGTGGCTGGAGTTAAGAAATGAAGCTGAGAAGTGGAGCTGGTTGCATTGGTCCCTGATTATTCCTGCTTCCGGGACCGTGACAAAGACATGAGTCCCAAGGATGTGAGATCCCACTGTAATAGCGATGGAGGACACTGAGTCTGCAAGACCGCGGTGGTAGGGGGGAAGAGAGATTCAGCATTTAAGGCAGGGAGGATTGGAAGATGCTTGTGTTTACTGGAGTGGGGGGTAACTTTAGCTACCTTGGGAATCCTGCAACAATGTCATTGTTCTGAGAGCAGCTGCTGAATGAGAGCCAACGGGGCTAGGACTGATGATGCTAGGAAAGCCATTGTGCCATCCAGCATGTGTGTTAGAAACAGGTCTGTGGACTGATTCATGGTTTGGTTTATTTAATGCTTTTCTTTCTCCTGGTACTACAGCGATGGACTGGTGGAGATTGTTGGCTCTGCAGAGCAGAGAATGAGGAAGGCTAGGTTAGTACATGAGGATCTACTCATGAACCCCCAGCCCTGCAGGGAAAGCAGGGACCAGGTCGGAAGAAAAGGAACCTGGAGGGAATTTGGTGAAATCAGCCATCCAGCTCTGTGGAACGCTCTGTCTGTAGGAGAGGTGTTCATGGCCTTTCAAAGCGGGCAGGGCATGTGGCCTGCCAACTCTCTGAGCCCAGAGACCCATGGCTATCTCTCTGGGATCACAAGGGATGTGGGCCCCTCCGTGATTAGGGGCAGGTACAGAGCAGAGATTAATGCTGCTCCAAACACCATCAACTGCTGTGGAAGGAAACTGCTTCCCAGCTTTGCCTTTTCCCAGGATACAGGGAGATGCAGGCCCTGAAGTCAATGGGACTTTCGTGTCCTCGCCCCCCCCTTTGTATATCTCTGCTTTGCTCCCTCTTTCCCTCCCCCTGGCCTAGTACTACAGCCGTGGGGCAGCAGGCCATGCATGTCTCACTCTTGGCTATAAATGGGATTAGATGGTTACCTGGGCTGGTTCTTGCTCCCAAGCACAGGGTTACACTGATGGTCAGATAGCAGGTCAAGAAGTCGTTTTGCCCCAGGCACTGTTGGAAGGGTATATGGAGGGCTTGGCCTAGAGCACAGCGGCTGGGCTAATCTGTCGGGCAGGCGTATCCGGCATCTCCGATGTGCTGCGGTGGCAGGAAGCCTGCCCTGCATGCAACTCATGTTAGGGTGAGGGTCGGCTCTGTCCGTCACGGTGGGCTGGAAGCTGGGGAAGATCGGGGCCGAGATGAAGTGACACCAGAAAGTCGGACTGAACCAGAACCGAACTTCGTTTCAGATTCCATGAAAAATTGAAAAAGAAACGTCTGAGTGTATCGATCTTCAGGGAGGGCCCTCAGCTTTGCAGGGCGTGGCTGCAGCTGAAACCTGAACCATCGGGGCCAGGTCCTCAGCGGGTGTAAATCAGATGTAGAATCTGGCCCTCTGTATTTACCACCGGAAGCTCAAATAAAAATATCCTTGTGCTACCTTATTAATTTTACAGAGCTCCACAGGTGGGATAGGGGTCCTTTCATGCCATTCGAGGAGCAAACTCAGAACCTGTAAGAAAATCCACCCCAGTCTGTCCCAAGACTCTCAGCTCAGATGCCGTGTCCTGGTAACTCTGTCATTTGCAACCCTTATTTACGTGATCAGATGGGGAAAGGAGGAAGTTTAATAACAAAGGGTGTAGCTAGCTGCCCTACATACAATCTCCGAGATTAACAGATGCAGTCAGACCCTGAGGTGCTGGAGTATTTACGTTTGCAATAAGGGCTGATGTTTATTACCCACTCTTAGTCCATTCTTACTTCATGGGAGCTTTAGATTAAGGGGGAGAGTTTTCAAAGGCACAAAGGTTTTCTGTGCCACCAGACTTTCCTTGTCTTCTTCAGTGTGTCCCAAATCCCTTTGTCACAGCTCAGCCAGGGATCCCCCCTTTTCTTATTAACATCCATTCTTCTTTCAGATGTCTCCTCACCTTGCAGGCGCGCTCCAGAATTCCAGCCCCACCAACATTTCCTGCCACTTGCAATGTTCGCATCCATCCACCCATCCCTCTGTACCAGCCTCTCCTTTTTTCTCCTTTGCCAGTTCATGCCTTTGTCTATTCCAGCTCCTGGCTCATGAAGGCAAAGTGCTCTCTCTCCAACTTCCACCCAAAAACCTCTTGGAAAAGGAGACCATCTTTTCCTGTTACTCATTCCTGGTGCAGTGACAATCAGTCGCTCCATGCTGGCTTTGTGGCCCCTGCTTGTGCTGTTAGGTCTGAAGCCTCTCTGGGGCAAGAGGTTGCTTGTTGCTTGACCCCTTCTTCCCATATAAAGCACTGGGCACCCCTGCGGCACTGTATAAATAATCATTCCATTTTCCTAGAGATGTGTTGGACCTCAGGAAGGTCGCTTCAAGCTGGGGGAAGCCCCTCAAACCTAAAAGTTCATCTCCTCAGCTGCACAGCTGGTTGAATGTGTGGAATGCTGTGACAACGCTAAGTATTATTAAATGAAACCAAACAGCTTGGGGTGAATTCCGGCTCATTCTTAGAACTCGGTTCAGATTTGAGAGGTACTTGGATGCTACAATGTAAGTATCTAGATAGCTAGACCTGGGCCAATACTCAAAGCAAGATTCAGTAAAGACTTTGGAAATGTTACTTGAATTTCTCTTTGATTGCATCTGTGGAGGTGTTCCAGGTGTGAGTCAACTTGCAGGAATGCTCCTGGAACCCAGTGAATTTTCAAAAGGTCTGGTTTTAGCCCATAGGTTTCAGATGCTGTGATTTACATCAGAAGGAACCTAAGTGATGGGAAATCCTCTGAAAGAACCACACCTTGGCTTGTAGGAGGCCAGTTCATTCAAAACCTGCTTCAAAATTCTTCCTTTTCTGCTATATTAATTGTTTTAATAAACAGCATGGGAACTATCGACCCCCACCCCTTTGGTTTCTTGGGACAAAACCAGATTTCGTTCTAAAGTTTTCTGACTTTTAGTCCCCAGTCAGCTAAGCAGTATCCATATTACCAATAATCCATTTTACGCTGGTGACTAAGGAATTGTCAGTCTTCTGTTTTCCTTTCCCAGCTGTGGGACAAAAGTCACTTGTCCTCCATTTATATATTTTCCTTGAGTTTAGCAATGGGGTTCTGTCAAGAAATAAGAGATCTGCTGATTTTCCAAAGAAGATTGCAATGGGTGCATCTTCAAAAAAGCATTCACCACCCCTGTGCCTGCAAACCCTGCAGTTATACATACAAATTGGCTGGTCGGTGCACAGTTACCTGATTTGCATGCACAGACAGACATTTGCATGAGCAAATAAAGGTTCTTAAATATGTAATTGGTGGACTTTTTTTTTTAAACCTTCCATTGAAAATGATGGGTCTAATTCTCCTGGCACTTTCACCTGCTGTGAATTAAGATTCACTCCTGTGAAGCCAGTGGAGTTAGACCAATTTAAAACTGGTTTGAGCAAGAAGAGAATCAGGTTTGCTGGCTGTGTAGTGGTTGCCACTAGAAAAAATCAATATGTAGTGTGCTGTGGTAATTGATTCTACATCCTAAGTATAGGAAGTACCTGAGTAAAGTCAACAGCAGAGTGGTAGGTATCTGATCTATTAATTTCCCTTTGCTGGCCACTATTGTACATGTGTATTGGGCTGATGGAGTGAATTCCAGGCCGAGCCTGGAGTAGTGATGCTTCCTTGCCAGCAGCTCCAGAGAGGAAATGAATTATTCTTGTTAAATCAATCTAGGTAATTTGCACCTCCTGCAAAGATACCCTAATTGCATTGGTGTGGTCAGAGTGAACTGCAAAACAGTGAGCCAGAAGTTCAGACACCCTGATGCCATCATTAACGGTTGCAAAAATTGCCCGAAATGTTTACTCACCCGCCCGATAGGATGTTTGTATTCCATAATTCCCCATGATTAATTTGCAAGGGGGAGGGAGAAGGCGTATAATGAAATGACAACCATCCTGCCTTTTAGATCAGGTACTCTTGAACTGGACCCATGCTACAATGTAAGTATCTAGATAGCTAGACCTGGGCCAATACTCAAAGCAAGATTCAGTAAAGACTTTGGAAATGTTACTTGAATTTCTCTTTGACTGCATCTGTGGAGGTGTTCCAGGGGTGAGTCAACTTGGTCCAGATCCTCAGGCTGGTGTAAATGGGCATAGCTCTGCTGAAGTAATGGGGCAGATCCCTAGCTAATGTAAGTCTGCATTGCTCCATTGATGACACAGATTTGTACTAGCTGAGGATGCTGCCTTGAAAATGTTAACGTTTGTTCCTTCTTTGAGTCTGCCCCGCTTTGTGCTGTCGTTAATCATAGAGAGTGGATGGGATGAGACTTGGAGTGGCATTGTTAAGCTGACCTCAGTCCCCATGCAGAAAGGAAGAGTTCTTCCACCAACCTAGCTACCTCCTCTCAGGGAGGTGGATTCTCGCTACCTATTGTGCCTATGGGAGCTTCCATTTGCTCACAGGTTTCTACATGCCCAGAGAAAACCACACACAATCCTTTTCACTGGCAATGAAAGAGCAGATCCTGTTTCAAGGGCAGGACAAAGAAATTGCAGAGAGAGCTGCATAGATCATGCAACCATTATCCCAATGAACACACTGGATTTAGACCCCATGGTCCCATTCAGCTTCATTCACCTCGAATTCTGACCATCAAGCCGAAACCCGGTGGGAATAATGAGCAAACTCTCCAGCCATTGCAGGGGGATTTGTGAGCAGCACCTGTTCAAGGAATAATCAACCCAGCAAGGGGATGTTTGCTGTCAGCTGCACTTGGAGCATTTACATTTTTGACCTCCACTAAGTGTGATAATAGTGCACTTTGTCAGTGTCGGACAAAACCTCTGTGGGTTCCATGATTGGCCTGTCCCTACTCCTGCCTGCTTCTATTATAATTTCATCCAAAGACCTCCTGTAAGGGTTAAATGACCTCACATTAGTGCTAATTTGGGGCTAACTTTCCTATTCAGCATGGAACAAAGCATTCGGCGTTTATGCAAGTCTCATAAAGCAACAAAGACCACACACAACCTAACCAGGCTCAGCCTGGACATCTGCAAAACTCCTCCCAGCTCTTTCCATTGTCCTCAAAGGAGTCCCTCCCAGGGTGGGGTTGGGGGAATATTCTCTTTATGCTTTTATTTCCTGCTTTGTGATGGGATTGGGGGGGATTTATTTTTGCTATTTTTTAATCTTAGCAATAGTTGGTATATCATGTTTGATCATCCCTGTTTTAGTGTCGAGAACCAGTGACCCCAAGTGTAAGAAGTAAAGGAAAGTTTGGATATTTAACAGAAATCTTTACCCCTGGTGGTTTGTTGGGTGTTTGAGTTAAATATGTGTTAACAAACAATCTTTCCTAAAAACTCCCTTCCATTCTCAATTGTCCAGGCTTCATTTCTTTGATACCTGTGATATCATTATCCTACCAGTGCTCCAGTCACCCATAGATTTTTCTAAGGAAAACAGGGAAGATAAGAAATTTATATGTTAAAAAATTCAAGCTGAAGTTTTCTTAAGTTAAACTCCCAAACTTTTCAGGCCTTCACTCATTTGAACAAAGAGTGGGGAAGTGAGACATGCACCCACTGCTTTTTCCTTTGCCGGTCACCTTTAAGGTAGTTGTGTAGTGATTCCCCAGCGTAGCATCCTACCCTCTCAAGCCATGATGTGTGGTGTTCTGAGGGACAGTTCCTCCTTGGAGACCTAGATTTATCCTCTGGCCCACACTGCTGTTCTTTCCCTTTCACCGTGGGAAATGATTGACATCAGCTGTGCGAAATGACAAGGCCAGGGGGATACACAACACTGATGCTAATGCAGCCAGTCTCTCATCATTCCCAGCTCCCTGAACTAATAGTTTGGTGCGACCCTCATTTTGGTTCTTTTCCCTGTTTGGGCTGGGGTGGGTTGAGGGATGTGCCAGAGAACACACACCCTTTCTCCCCACCATATTAAGACTCTTTTTGGACACCCAGTTAGAGCCTTACTTGAGAGAGGAAGGGATGATCCAGTGTTTAGCTGTCCAGCTCAGGACTTAGCTCACCTGGATTCAGTTCCTGTCTCTGTTGCAGGCTCCCCGTGTGATCTTGGGAATATCACTTCATCTCTCTGTGCCTCCAATCCCATCTGAACATTGTGGAAAACAGAACTTCCTTACTTCACCGGGGCGTTGTGAGGAGTTGGGATACTAGGGCTAGAGAGCCTCCCGCTCTTCTAAACTGTTCATGGGGATTCTCCATTACCCCTATCTCTGCAACTGGAAGAACTGGAGTCTTAAAGTGCCCATGGACGTTCATTTACAATCCTAAACAGATCAGAAGCTTCCCTGCTGTTTGTGACCTCTCCTGCTGCTGGGTTCATCTCAGCCTGAAGGTCAGGAAGGAAATATTACTCACTCTCTTCTTACGCTTTAACCGACACCAAGCCAAGTTTGACTGGTTGCCAACAGGTCCTGAGTAAGGAAGAAAAGGCTCTGGAATATGGAGCTTCCCTGATTCCTGGTTGTAGTTGAGAAATACTGTCTTTCTGCCACCTAGCCAGAGAGACTACACACCCCAGAAACCTTCCCACTGGGGAAAGAAATCAGACAATAAGCCAAGCCCAGGAGGTGAAACTACAGTCATGGGGCCAGTTCTGCTTATTACACATCTGGGCTCCTCAGCCTCATAGAGAGTCATCAGCTGAATTATTAGTGTCTCAGCATCTGTGCTGTTATTAAAAGCATCGTGCTCAGAACTGCACTGGGGCTATCCCGGTTTGCACGAATTAGGACATCCGCCTTTGTGGACTGTTTTGGGTTGCTAATTTTATAGCTTGACCTCAGGGAGTAAATGCCGAGCGTTGGCTTTATTAGCCACGGGTGCTATATTGGGTGTCCTGTAGCGGAGCGTCCTAGGGGAGATCAGGAAAAGGAAAAGTGGCTGACACTACGGTGATGGGCATGGTAGAGATGCCTGAGGGATTTCATGCTTGGGCAAGCGTGGGAAGCATTCCAGTGCCTGCATGCCAACTCCTGCAGAATGCCCAGTCTGAGTGGCTGGGCTCTGCATGGGGGAGCTTCTTGGTGGGTGAGGAGATGGGATTACCTGAGCCCCAAGACCACAAAGGAATCTCCCCTGTGAAGGCCACAGATCTATTCTGCAGCTTTCTTCAGTCTCCCATCTGGAGGCAACCTCTTTGACCTCTGTACTCCCCCTTCATTGTGCAGTCAGGGCAATGGGTTTATGTAGAGAGACAGCTGCCAGCTCTGGCCTGAATCTACCCACTACGGCGGTTCCCCAAATTGTTTTCCACACAGTGGAACCCAAATGGGTGGCAGGTAGGACGCACCCTCTGTGCATACAGGAAGAGGGTCAGAATTGGCCCCAACCTGTGTTACCTTCTCCCAGCGGTTGCCATCCTGGGCCTGATGTGACCCCTTGTGGGATTATCTAGGGGCAGGGGAGTGTCTGCTCACAGTTAATCCCATCTGCATCAGTCAGAGTGAAATGGCAGTGCAGTCCCTAAGGCAAGAAACCCCCTCTGTATAACCTGCCCTTTAGCTGAGCGAGTGAAAGAACCTGAGATAGACAGTGAGATAGGAGAGGTGGGAGCCTGGTGTTCCATTAGCCTCTGTCTTTTATTCAGACCAGCGCTGTGCAAAATAAATGAAACTCACCATGACTAGCCTTTCTATCAGCATCTGGCATCTTTTGTCTCAGCCCGCAGCCTTCCCTCTCCATTGATCCTGGGGGCTGCTACTCCCAGGGGTTAGAGCTGGGCAAAACTTTTCACCTTACACTTTTTGTTGTTGGTTAAAAATACCGATTGGGCAACATCAACAAGTTTCGCAACTATGTATTGATTTTGCAGAATTCTTTTGTTTAGGGAAAAAAAAACTTGAAAGAAAACTCTGAAAAAATCAAAATGGCCAGTTCTGACATTTTTGAAACATTTCATTATTTTTGCCCGAAACAACTTTTTGTTTCAAAGTGTCTTTTAATTTTATATTAAAAATTGAGCACTTTTCAATGTTTTTTTAAATGTTGAAGTGAAACATTTGGATTCGGTTAAAACTAAACCTTTTGTTTGACTGGAAACTATATTTTTTCTTTTGGATTTGCTGAAAAAAAAATTTATTTTGGTCCAATAACTTTTTTTTTCAACTTTTTGAAATTGCCAGTGAACCAAAACCTCCATATTTTACCCAGCTTCTACCCCTCTTGTCCCTGATCTGATCCCAGATGCTGTATCTATCTATTTCATGGTGAAATAACTTCAGGGTAGAGGACTTTCTCTTCCTGCCTGTCTGGTAGCGGGCTCTCTAGACATTGTATAAACAATGGATTAAAGTCTTCCACTTGCATGGGAGCTCAAAGGAAAATATCATCTCGCTGTCAAGTTTTATATCTTCTTCAGGGCTGTGTAAAACTGAATTCCTTTTTATTGGGGCTATCGATTCATCGTAATTAAGTCACGCAATTAACTAAAAAAATTATTGCGATTAATTGCACTGTTAAACAAGAGAATACCAACTGAAATGTATTAAATATTTTGGAAGTTTTCTACATTTTTAAATAAGTTGATTTCTATTACAACACAAAGTGTACAGTGCTCACTTAATATTATATTTTATTACAAATAAAACTGTAAAAATGATAAACAAAAGAAATAATATGTTTCAATTCACCTCATACAAGTACTGTAGTGTGATCTCTGTCATGAAAGTGTAATTTACAAATGCAGATTTTTTTGTTACATAAGTGCACTCAAAAACAAAACAATGTAAAACTTTAGAGCCTACAAGTCCACTCAGTCCAACTTCTTGTTCAGCCATTCGCTGAGACAAACAAGTTTGCTGCCTGCTTCTTATTTCCAATGTCACCTGAAAGTGAGAACAGGCTTTCACATGGCACTTTTGTAGCTAGCATTGCAAGGTATTTACATGCCAGATATGCTAAACATCCGTATGCCTCTTCATGCTTCAGCCACCATTCCAAAGAACATGTTTCCATGCTGATGATGCTCGTTTTAAAAAATAATGTGGTAATTAAATTTGTGACTGAACTCCTTGGAGGAGAATTGTATGTCTCCAGCTCTATTTCACCAGCATTCTGCCATATATTTCATGTTGTAGCAGTCTCAGATGATGACCCAGCACATGTTCGTTTTAATAACACTTTCACAGCAGATTTAACAAAACGCAAAGAAGGTACCAATGTGAAATTTCTAAAAATAGCTACAGCACTCAACCCATGGTTTAAGAATCTGAAGTGTCTTCCAAAATCTGAGAGGGATGAGGTGTGGAGTGTGCTTTCTGAAGTCTTAAAAGAGCAACACTCAGATGTGTGGAAACTGCATAATCTGGATCACCAAAACAGAAAATCAACCTTCTGCTGGTGGCATCTAACTCAGATAATGAAAATGAACATGCGTCGGTCTGCATTGCTTTGGATTATTGTTGAGCAGAACCCGTCATCAGCATGGCTGCATGTCCTCTGGAATGGTGGTTGAAGCATGAAGGGACATATGAATCTTTAGTGCGTCTGACATATAAATATCTTGTGACGCCGGCTACAACAGTGCCATGCAAATGCCTATTCTCACTTTCAAGTGACATAAACAAGACCCAGGCAGCATTGTCTCCTGCAAATTGTAATCAAACTTGTTTGTCTGAGCAATTGGCTGAACAAGACATTGGACTGGGTGGACTTGTAGGCTCTAAAGTTTTACATAGTTTTATTTTCGAATGCAGTTCTCTTTTTGTACATAATGCTACGTTTGTAAAGTTCAACTTTCATGATAGAGATTGCACTACAGTACTTGTATGAGGTGAACTGAAAAATACTATTTTTTGTTCTTTACAGTGCAAATATTTATAATAAAACAAATATAAAGTGAGTGTTGTACACTTCATATTCTGTATTGTAACTGAAATCAATATATTTGAAAATGTAGAAAACTTTAAATAAATATTTAAATAAATGATATTCTATTATTGTTTAACAGCACGATTAATCGTGATTAATGTTTTTAATCACTTGGCAGCCCTATTATTTTGGTCTATACTGGGATTTTAGCTACCAATGCAAGTTCAGCCTCCTTGGATAGACATGATTTACACCGATGCAGTGCTATTTGTCTTGGTGCACTTTGACTTAGTTTCAAACCAAGGTAAAACCACACTGCTGCTATGTCGTATGTGCATTAGAGGTTTGCATTGATGGCTAACAACTCACTGTAAAAAAGGTCTTATAAAACTTCCATAGTATTATTTGCATTACAGTCATGGTTAGAGGCCCAGCTGAGGTCAGAGCCCCATTGTTCTGGCAGCTGTGTTAATACGTATTGAGAGAGAGTCTCTGCCCCAAAGAGCTTACAACTGAAATTCACAAGATGGACAAAGAATGAGGGGGAAACTGAGTCACGGAGCAGGGAATTGACTAGACTCCTGCTCTCCTCTCTCCCAGCTTGAGTGCCTTATGCACCTGACCATAATCATAGACTAACAGCTTTCCTTTTCATATACAGCAGCTCAGTTTGTAGATTAATTTCATTTGCCTTTTCCAGGGGAACATGTACCACTAACCGTCACTGAGTGACCCATAGGTGCTACATCACATTTGTGGGAAAATGTCAGCGTGTTGGTCAAGAGGACAGGATGCTTCTCGTGAGAAGAAAAACAAAACCCACAGCAGGTCTTGATGTAAAACAACATGTTTGCACACCTAAAAAGAACAGCGTGTTTTGTAATCAAGCCCATGTGCTGTATCAGGCACTTTCCACAGGGAGGGAAAATCCCCACACCCCTAGGGGCCAGCATTTGCTAACTGCCACCTGAGATGTTTTTAGTGCATCTCGCTACCTAAACGTTGCAAAACACTCCAGGCTTTTCATTCCGTGGGATAACAGGTACCTCACATCGAACCTCCTATAGCTTCCTCTCAAGCCACCTGTGCTGAGAAGTGAGAGTTTAAGCCCTGCAGAGGCTGTTAGCGAACAAGGCTTGTCTATCGGGATTACTTTGTGAGGAAGGCTGGTGAATTGTACATGCTTAATCGAGAAAAGGGAGAATTTAGAAGAGGTCCCATATAGAACAGTAAGGACCAGTTCAGTCTCCATGGCCCATTGAGTTCTTGGCATCTCCCCTAGCACTACCAACAAGGAGTGCAGTCCATGCCAGGTGTGCTGGTGGTTTTCTGTGATGCAGACACCTGAGCACTAAGAATTAACTGTGGTGCCTGGGCCTTGATTACATTGTAAGTTCTGGGGGGCAGAAGCTGTGACATCTTCTCATTGGAGAGCTGGTGGAAACTCGGAATTTCCATTTAAATGGGAAATTTGGACCTTTTGAAATTTGTTTTTGTTCCAATTTGGAATGAAAGCAGGTATTTTTGAAATTTCCCGCAAAATAGAAATTCTGAGGGGAAAAACCCCTGGTTTTGGAAAATGTTCATGTTGGAATTTTGAAAGTTCATGTGGAATTTTATTGGTTTTTTGTTTGCTTTTTATATTTTTATTGATTTTTACGTTATTTCATGAAGTGTCAGTAACAGCAGTCCATCAGATGTACTACTGCTACGGACGTGACATAATGTAATAATTGAACTATTCCATCGAATGATGGTAACTGTGATTAGATGTTGATGGATGTTTTGGCCCTGTGTGTTTGTGTGTGTGCCCTGTGTGTGCCTCCCCAGCCCTGCGCAGACCGCTGGCATGGCAGACGTCGAGCAAACCACTCAATGACCACAAGATCCATTAAGGGATGAAGGCACCCAGCCAGGTTTATTGTTGACAAAGCATGGTACTAGCATCCTTCAGACTCTACCAGACCACTAATACATGTATCCCATAACAATGGACCAGCTCAGAGAATGGGGGGACTTTCTGTTCCTCTCTAGGCCAGACAAAGATACTCCCTCTGAGATACATCTTTATACCTTGATACAAACAAGTTAGTACTGCCCCTCTGACGTAGTTGGTTACTGCCCCCGATGTTGCTAGTTATACCCATTATCTTGTACATGTTGGTTCGATCAAAACATCTCTATTACATATGGTCCTCCTGACCTTACCTTTTAGGAGGAGTCAGTATGTTCCTGTTTCCCTTGGGGAATGTTTTTGTACCATCCTTGATATTGGAATGTTCTGGTACCGCTTGATGTCGGGATGTGTTTGCGTGAGCATTCTGTGACTACCGCTCCTTAGGAATGTGTATTTCTGCAATATCAGCCCTGTTCTTGCCAAATTCTGTAAGCAGGTCCTGCCTCATATCAGGCCTCATATAAGGGCTTATGTCTCAGGCTCTCTTCCTACTATGGGCTTGGCTACACTGGCACTTTACAGCGCTGCAACTTTCGCGCTCAGGGGTGTGAAAAAACACCCCCCTGAGCGCTGCAAGATACAGCGCTGTAAAGCCTCAGTGTAATCAGTGCCGCAGCACTGGGAGCGCGGCTCCCAGCGCTGCAAGCTACACCCGTAAGGGATGTGGTTTACGTGCAGCGCTGGGAGAGCTCTCTCCCAGCGCTGGTGCTCCGACCACACTCACACTTCAAAGAGCTGCCGTGGCAGCGCTTTGAAATGTCAAGTGTAGCCATTCCCTTAAATAATGTTCTGCAGCTACTTCCCTGATTCACCTTTTGGCAGGATACTGTGAAGCTCTGTAGCCCATTTTCCAAGCCCTGAGCTGTCTTTTTTGATGGGAATGGTGGGTATAATACCTTTAGTGTTGCAAAATTCCACTTTGGGCTTGGTGCAGAATCAGAGACATGGTGGAAGCTGCATATTCTCTCCTCCCTTTGATGACCATGCGTTAGCATGACAATAATGGGATGGTGGGGAAGGGAGCCTCACTGAGAATTTGCATGTTTCAGAGAGATTGTCAAAGGGAAATCCCTGCACTCCTGGAACTAGCTGCAAACCAGACCTCTGTGCCTGCAGCTTCTCCCACACTGGATGTTTTCATGTATTTCCAGTTGAGTTCAGTCTCATTCAGTTAGACCATAGTGTCTGTGAGTTGTGAGGCCTTTTGGCAAGATTCAAAGATTTCCCTTTGGAAATGAGGTTTTGTTCCCACCTCCTGTTGCTTTTCCTGCTCATTCCTAGCCCCTCTGTATTTTTCATTTCATTTGAATACTTCATCAGCTAGAGATGGTTCCAAACCAGGACCTGAATCTAATGGCTGGAGGTGTTTGCAAGGGGCTCCTAACTTCACATTGAGCTGAATCAGGATCCCAGATCCAGCGTCGTCCTCCCCCTCTAAAAACATCTGGATCTGAAAGGTGTCAAGCCTCTTACCATGCCAGGGGTTCTGCCAGCCCAGCTGGCTGCTTTGTTCAGAGAACAGGACTTAATATGCCTCCTCTGGGCATGTCTTTTCATAGCACATATAAAGACTGGCTCTGGCACTGCAGATAAATGATCACACTGCATGAACCCAGTACAGTAGGGTAGCAGAAAGTCAGAGTGAGAGAGACTTTGATTCACATCCTATGCTAGATTTTCCCTGGAAAGCATTGCATGAGGATTAAGGTGTTTTCTCTAACAGAATGTCCCTTTCAATGGTGCTCTGAGAAATCTCACGCACATGCACACACACACCACGCCTCCAAGTGCTTGCATTTAGACAGGCAGTCTCATCTAGTGGCAGGAGCACCGACTGGACTGCAGCTACTTCTGAGTTCTAATGTTGGCCTGTTCCCGTCTCCCTGTTTATAACTACATCACAGGAGTGATGTGCAGATTAACGAAGGACGTCAGTATTGTCAACCCCAAGCATTCAAAAATCACAAGATTGGCTTAAAAGTTGTGAGATGGTTTTTGTTTAAAATTGGGGGTTGTTTTTTTCTTTTTTTGCCTCTTGATTTCTGAGCATTTAGGGGGTCGTGTTTTCCAGCTTTTCTCTGCAACCCTAAGGGCTAGAAATGTACTTTAAAAAAATGGAAGCTCAGATTCTTACATAATCCTATGACTGCAGGAGTTGGGGCTTAAATAAACCCAGCCAAAAGCCAAAACCGCTACCACTTCTAAATGTTACAAGACGCATAATAAATTCACGAAATGTTAAGGGTTTATGCTAAATGGCATCAACACATTGCTGGTCTAAGGTTTAGTCTACACTACCAATGTATGTTGGTATAACTACATCTCTCATCCTGCGGTGACATAGTTACACTGACCTGAGCCCGATGTAAACAGTGCTGTGTTGATGGTAGGGCTTCTCCTACCAGGCACTGCAGCACTGCAAATGCAAATGTAGACAAGCCCTAAATTCATCTCTCAGCTCGCTAAGAAAACCCTGTTGCCACATAAGGACATCATGTGGGGTTCTCTAACCAGGTTTGGTAGAGTCATGGAGCATCAGCTAGCTGTGGAAGAGCTTGCAGAAGGAGGGCACCATGTGGAGTGGCCTATGCATGTGTTCTGTGGCCCATCTCTAATATTTCTTTTTCAACTTGCTAATCAGGAATGGGCCTGAATCCAATCCCAGCTCTGAAAAGGCCCCCAGAGTTCAGATCTATCTCAGAACATTGTAGCCAGCAGCATCTGTGGAACTGGCTGAACTGAAATCACCCACGCTCTGGGAAAGTTGAGACTGGAGCCCAAACGTTGCTGCTGAGGCCCGTCTTAATCATAGAATATCAGGATTGGAAGGGGCCTCAGGAGGTCATCTAGTCCAATCTCCTGCTTAAAGCAGGACCAATCCCCAGACAAATTTTTGCCCCAGATCTTTAAATGGCCCCCTCAAGGATTGAACTCACAACCCTGGGCCAATGCTCAAACCACTGAGCTATCCCTCCCCAAACTGAGCTAGGCCAAGCAGCTCTGGGACAGTGAGCCTGTATCTCTGCAGCAGAAGATCCAGATGAGTGATGAATGGTGAGCCAGTCTGAAGGCACTGCCCATATGAGGCCAAATTCACCCCTGGTGCAATTCTCCATTGACTCAAAGTTGTTACAGGAGGGGCGAATCAGGTCTTTTGAAACTGTGGCTGGGATGGGATGGTGGTGAAGACAGTCAGGAGCAATGACTGATTTTACATTTGGACATGGCCTTTCTTTTTTAAACAAAAGCTTTTCCAGGCACAAGAGCAAGCTGCCACAAAACAGGCCGGGCAATTTCCTGAGCCTCTTGTCCCATCGCAGCTATTGGCAGCAGCCTCTTGTAGTTCAATAACTACTTGGATGAAGTGAGCTGTAGCCCACGAAAGCTTATGCTCAAATAAATTTGTTAGTCTCTAAGGTGCCACAAGTACTCCTGTTCTTTTTACTGGGAGAAAATTCGTCACCTCCACTTTGATTTGTAGGAGGAAAATGGTCTCTCTGCTTGGAACTGCAAACACAGGACATCCAGCTGATGGGAGAGAAAGGAGGAGTAATCGTGTGGGGTTGTGACTGCTTCTGTCTTGACTGACACACCAGGGATTGAACTGGGGATCTCCCAGCTGAACGCATGAACTGCTACAGTTTGAGCTAAAGATACGCAACCCTCCCCACTGGGACTGTAACCAGCTCGTACTCTGTGGATCATGCACATCAAGAGACCCTTAAAACACACCCACCAGCCTGTTACATGGGCACAAGGTAACACCCTGCTGGGAGACTAACAGAAATTCATTTGGGGGTTTGAGACCAATTTCCAGATGCAGTGATGAGCAAAGCAAACTTTGGCTCCAACCTACTTCCCTCCACGTACATGTCGTGAAACCTCACTGGAGGTTTGGGCCTTGTTGCCTAGGTTGACCTCCCAGGCTGAAACCCAGAGCTTCTCCACTAGGCCTCAAGCCAACTCACTCCTCCCCAGCCTGGGACCTGGGCTCCGCTGGGCAGGTTTGCTTTAGCTGAGCTCTGCGTCTGCCTTCAGGCTGAGGGGAGCCAGGTAAATGGTTGGCATGATTGCTGGCTCTTAAATGGTCTAGATGGCGTGGGACAGAGGCTAAGAATCGGGTGGAGATGGAGAGACTGAGAGCTTTTTCAGTGGTCGCTCCAGGTCAGGAGGTACAAGGGACTTTGCCCGTGCTGTTGTGGATAAATAGGACTTTGGTCTCCAGGGCTGTCCAGCGGACACCTTTCCCCAGCGCTAAGGTTGCTTTATAACCGATAATGATTGTGGCTGATGTCTTAAACTAAAGCTGGTAATTCTGGGGGAGAGCAAAGGAGGGGTCACGTTTGTTTGTTTATTAAAGCTGAAAGTGGCTGCCCTGAGATGGTTGGGTCAATTGTTTACAACACAAATCTGTTACCGTGTAAAAACTGGTAGAACTAGCTGAAAGCAACAGGAATTTTCCTACAGCCCCCCAGGCTACAACAGATAATAACAAACAGGGTCCCGTCTCTATTCAAAAGCCACTCGAGGAGAGGGTCAGCTTGTTTGTTGATGCTAGGGTCTGGCAGACCCAGCTTACCTCCTGAGTATCCTGCTGTCAGGGTAACTGAAAAACGCCCAGTGGCAAAGGGTCATTTGGAAAGAGAGAATGAAGGGGGAGAGAAGGAAGGAACTTTGAAAATCAGAGGGCCAAATGCTGAACTCCTCATGATGATGATGTATTTGTATGTTTGTAATGTGTGCAATTATTTATATTGCGGGAATGTAACCCCTTTGTGAGTGTGTGTTACAGGTCCCACTGACTGGCTCTACCACCTAGGATATTATTATTGGTATTGCAATAGTGCCAAGCCACCCAGTCCTGGAGCAGGACCCCATTGTGTTAGGTGCTGTACAATCAAAGAATCAAAAGACAGTAGTTTCCTCCTTACAATCTATGATAGTCCATGCTCAGATTTCACTTGTCCTTCTTCATACAAAGTTCCTGAACAAACTAGTGGGAGTTTTACCCACAATGGGATATCTGGTTTGGGCCCAAAGATTTCTGGTGCTGTGGCTTATATCAAAAGCCATTTGAGTGCTGGGAAAGCAGCTGAAGCAGCCAGCCCTCAGCTTGGTGTAGGACAACTGGCTCCAACCTAGTTCAGGCTACTTCCTCGTACACTTTATTAATTGTTGGAGTGTTTTAATAACCTTTGGTTGAGTGCAGCTGAAAATGCAGGCACGTCACAGAGCTACTGGAATGGATAGTTGACAGCTTTCCTTAGGAAATGCCTTATATCCTGCAGATGGAAAGATAATACAATGTGTCCCCCGCACCCCTGTAAGCTCATTCAAGAAAAATCTCCCCCGTCCATTGGAGATTAATTGGAGAGATGACATGCACAGTGTGCCCCCACCCAGCTAGAACAGTGTGAAGCCTTTTTAGAATAATCCTAATCAATTTAGCAAGAGGAGAGGGCTAGGTTGGGAGAAGGGCATTTATGACAGTGTCCAAAGTTGGGCTGGTCTTCAGAAGCCTTATTAGAAAGATAATACTAGCATATTAATATATCTGGTGCAATTATTTTAAATTAATTCCTCTAACAAACTTGGGGCGATACAGGGGTCCATGTGCAGAAATCCAGTGTTAGTGTTACTGGGGGGGACAATCTGTGTAGACAAGAAGTGGGTGGGGAAACAGAAGCACAGGGAGAGAACTAGAATGGCATCCTGTCTCTTGGGCCACGCTGCCTCTCAGGCAGCTTTCCAATTACATCCTACGTGACCAGGCACCAGAAGCCCGATTCTGATCTCTTTCACACCACTGCCCCAGTGTATCGCCACTGACTTCAGTGGAGCGATTTCTGGCTTCCATTGGCAAGGCGTGAGACCAGAATCCGACCCCAGAGCGTTCCACTGGACTGAGCAGAACAAACCCAAGTGCAACCCCCTTATCTTAGAGGGGATGCAACTGCAGGCAAAATCTCACCCTCTAACTCCGGAGCTCTTGGAAATCTGGGCATGGAAGGTTCTGCAGTTTATCTTGACTGTGCTGCATGCTTTATTTTTAGAGTATCATAAAGGGCTTTTGTTCCAAGGTATATTTAGTAGGGGAGTGGAAGGGGAAGTGGGAGGGCTGTGTGCATAGGGAATGTGTCTCTTGGTCTCGCTCTTCTAACCCACCCTGCTGCCCGATACTCCTGGAGGGTGGAGTGTGAATGAAAAAAGAGAGAGAAAATAATAATTAAAAACACTGAAATCATAGTCTAGGCGCACAGACCTGGAGGCCTCTGGTTGCCTTAAAACATACGTTAGCACAAATAAGGCACGGTGCCCAAAATCACGAAAAAGGTGGGGCGGGGTGGTCTCGCCTCTGTCAGCAGCTAGAGTGTGTCTTGGAGTAGCGCAGTACTGACTGCACTCCCATTCTATAGATAGCGTAGCCTAGTGTCTAGCGCTCTGGACTGGGCTTGATTCTAGTCCTAGCTTTGCTGGTGGGTGACCATGGGTGAGTCATGTCACCTCAGTTTTCCTACCTGTAAAATGGAGATAATGATACTGACCTGCTTTGTATGGCACTTTGAGATCTACTAGTGCAAAGTTTTATCTAAGCTAGGTGGTCTCATTACATATAAACTCTTCCTCTTTTCTAATATATACACTAATTCTGGGGATCGAGCAGTTAGAAGAGGGGGCAGTGCTTAAAAGCAGGAGTTCTGGGTTCTATTCCCATCTCTGCCACTTACTTGTAACCATACTGTGCCTCAGTTTCCCCATCTGCCCAATGGGGATAATAATGCTTCCCTGTCTCAATGGGGGTTGTGAGCATTGGTTGAATGTTTGTGAATCATGCCAACAGCCTTGGATTAAAGGCATGAAAAGCGCAGAGAGTAACATCACATTATGAGGAACATCTGTGATGTGAAGGAAGAAGAGTCGAACACACTGAGCCCCATTTTCAACAGGCCTCTACAAGTGCATCAGCAGCATCTGTAAGTTCAGTTTTCACCACGTGCACAAACTGGCATTTGCATATAAAGGTGGGGTTGCTACCAAAGGTGCCAGCACAAAGGTGTTAGCTTTTTCTGTGACCTTCACCTAGCTGTTAATACTGTGTAGGTTAGGAGAACGCCCCAGTGCTGCTCGCAGAGGTGCCCATTTAATTGCACAAGTAATTATACCTGCCAGAGCCTGAGCTGTGGCCACGCACACTGTGGATGTGTGTGTATCTGTGTACATGCGTAGGTCTGCATGCCTGTATGTATTCATGCATGTGTATGTGATGTATGTGACTGCACGTGTGTGTGTGTGTGTGCATGTTCTGTAGCTGGAGAGGTCTCCTTTCTGTAGCCCACTGCCCTAGGTTACAGGCTGGAAAAATTCAGGGTCTATTTTAATTACAACAAAGTTACGGGAAAAGCGATCTCTAAAAGCCAAAAGTAATAAAAATGAGACAAAGAAGCCGCCACTTTGAGATCCCAGGGTTTGGGCTAATTGAAGAATTGTGTTGCGATGATCACAGCTCAGCTGTGTTTCACGAGGGGACTTGACTGTCTTTCAGCAGGATGCCTGGTGCAGTGGAGCAGCTCAGTGTGGGTAGCATCACGGCTACTGGCCACCAGCCTGAGCCAGGACCTCGGTAAGTCTGTTGGACAGCCCCAGTAGTAGTAATGGCTTCCTCAGCTTCTGCTGACCCCTCCTGTGAACTATGACATCCTGAGAGAACTGGAGCAGAGACAACAAGAGGCAAAGAGTTCCCAATGCATGTTCCACACGCCAGCATCTCAAGCAATGCTCCAAGCCTGACTCCAAGATCAGTAAGTCAGATGAACTTGGTGGCCTAGGTCCATACTGGTGGTTGTATCATTGCCACCTCCTGCAGAGACAGCCTTGACCTTGTCATGGCTGATGCCTCATGACTACATGCCATCCTGGCAATAAAACAATGGGTGGTATCCAGCAATCCAGGATCTGGCATCCATGTGCGGGTATAACCTACATGAAGCCCATTCCCCTGCCAACCGAGTGTCACCACTCCACATTCCCAGCTTCCTCTGCACTCTCTCTCTGTACCTGGCCAGTCTTTTGGCACAAAGCTCTGGTCAGAGGCTGCCATCTGCAGCCAGATCTCCAGCCAATTCCCTTAGCAGTGTCTGCTCTCTCTCACTGCCAACACTGCTGCTTCAACTCCAGCGCCTAATGCGTCCTTCTCTCTAGCAAGCCAGAAAGACCTCGACAAATCCTCTGATGAGTTGGTACTGCTCTTGGGACTTCCCGTGAGCTGAGAAACACCCCCAACACACATTGCACCCTGGTTTGGTTTAGCATGTGAATTGCATCATTGCTGGCTTTAAGCGGGTCTGGGTGAAGAAAAACTCCCTAGGACCTCAGCACTGATCACTGAGCAACGTTATTTCTGTATTTGGAGTCCCAATCAGAAAACATTTGATTGGACAATGCCACCAATCCAGCTTTGCCGCTGTTGTCCACGGGTCAGTTAGGAGAGACATTTTTCTTTTCCCCTCTCCTCTTTTGACCTCCTCACATTCTCCCCAGTGGTGCTGGACACCAGTCCTGGGCCCAATTCAAGATCGTTATAAAGTGGGGATTACCCTTTGGACATTCCATCCCTTCCCTGGGCGGGGCAGGTTACCACGTTACATTCAGGAGGCAGGGGATACCCAGACATTTCAACACCTCATATCACTAAGGAGCATCATGTAGGTTGAATGGTGGGTCATCCTCTGTTATGGTGGGTCCCAAGCACTGGCCCACAAACCTATTCTTACAGCTGGCGCTCTAGGCTCCCTCATCTTTCATTCACTAGGCTGCCCACACCTTTCATTCACATTCAAGGTCTGAGACAGGTAGGAGCTTTTACAGTGGAATGGAAGACAATAGATAATGGCTAGCACAGGACTGGCACAGCCAGTCCCTGCACTGCCAAGGCTGCTGAACTCCAGGACAAGGGTGATCAAAGACTAGTGGGGTCAGACCAGGCGTTGCCCTCTGCACTTAGTGGGAGTCTTGAGCTCCTAGTGCCCCATTCCCCCCCAACACTGGGGTATGGCAACCGATCTTGCTCCCTTGTTTTATTCACCTGCTGACGTGGGCAGATAAATAGCCAGGATGGAGTGAGAAAGGGAGACATGAAACGGTTTTTCCTCCTTTCTTTTTCTTTTTCAGGCTTGCACCAACACGTCTCCTGGAATCCTCGCCTGCCTTCCATGCCCAGCTAACATGAGTCACGCACTGAGCCCATCCTTTGCCTGCTCCTTGCAACACGGATGACAGAAACTATCCAGCGAGAATGGGAGCGCTCGAATCCTCAATGAGTTTTCTTTTATTGCATAAACCTTTTGGCTGTTTACAACCAAGTTGCTACACAGCTATTGCCAGGGAAGTCCTTTCAGATTGTGGTAAAGCGATATTATGCCCAGGCTACCCTTTGTCTTCCTGTGTGTGTGCTGGAGCTGTGCTGTCATTATTAGTTCAGAGAACAGGACAGCAATGCATGAACAGTACGTGGAAAGGTTCTTCCAGAGCTCTTGTTCCCTAGTGGGCCCAGCAAAGCCAATGGAAGGATCCCCTTATCCAGTGTGTTCTGACGTTGGAGGCCACGTGCTGCAGAGGGGTGCTGACACCTAGTAAAGTAACATTTTAAAAAGAGGTTCATTGAAGAGGAAAAAAACACCAGTGACCTTATGGGAAGGACGACTAGAGGAGGCAAGGAAAGGGGAGTCCAGGGTTAATGTGTAAGTAAAATGATTGTATCTTTCAAAAATTGACAGGAAAATATCAAGCATAATTTACACTGTGTGTGTGTGTGTGTGTGTGTGTGTGTGTGTGTGTGTGTGTATCTGAGTGCTTCTAAATAGACACAGCAAAGAGCAAATCATGTCCCTGGCTTCATGAGAAAGACAGATGCTCCGGTTTGGCTCTGCAGCGTATGAAATGCATTCCCAATACTGAACGTGAGCGTGAAACTAATTATCACATAAATGAATAAATGAATCCACTCCTACTTTTGTCATACCTTTTCCCTGGAGGGTTTTCCCTCCTTCCTTCCCCCCTCCTCTTTAGAAACAGGTAGATTCCTCCTCCACATGTCTACCTGGTTCAGCACACAAAGGGTTAACAGCTGCACCTGTTTAAGGTGTACCTGTCCCATGGCACCTGTCTCATCAGCCAATCAGTGGCTGAACTCTGGGGAACCTACCTGTCAGCAAAATACCTGTACACAAAAACCTCAACATAAATCAAACACTTCACTTCACAGGCCATGTCTGTAGTTAGCAGGTACTAGAGGAGAGAAGTCATCAGAATTTGCTGTCTGCAAAGATTTGGAAACCTGGGGAAACATGTCTAATGAACTTGAGTAAGTAGATCATTTTTTTTATTTTATTTAACTAATCCCCTAAGTATTTCATCTGAGGCAGGATTTAAGTACTTCTGCTGTGAATAAATTAGACTCCACAAGTTTAATCTGCCTGTCTAGCTATTTACACATGAAGCTAAAAAAGTGAAACAAGGCTTTTTCTCAGTCTTTCTATTCTACGGTAACCCAGTGCTATGCTTGTTATGAGTCGGTCATTACTGCCCTTAATAAAAAAGCAAACCTCTTTAAAACTGTGATATTAAATTTTCGCCCAGACTGAAATTTGACATACAAGCATTCGCCTCAGAAATTCCTCTCCTTTGCCCTGAAACAAAACAAAAAATAAAAATCCAGCCTATGGTACAATTGATGGAGTATTTTTTAATTAGATGGTTTCCCAAATAAATCAATAATCAGTCCTGGAAAAGTTTCTGGGTTCTTCTAACTAAATAGATTTTATCAAGGCCTTAGAAATGGATGTGGACCCATTTATTTTGATTTTTGGGGAGGAAAAAAGTATTCAGACAAGTATATTGTAATGCAGTTTTTCATAGACAAGTAGCTGTTTCTCCAAAACTTGAACTCCTAAATGTTTGGGATTCAAAATACTTTGTACTGTTAATATCCATTTTGGGTAGCACATGGACCAACAGCCGAGGGACCGCAGCACTGTAGGCAAAGGATGAGTTTTATAATTAATGGGCCCATTTGTGTGAAATTATGTGGTAGAGATAGGACCGGTATAGGGGAATGGGGTAAGCAGGAGACCAAATTATGCTTCCCTTAATCAAATGGATAGTCCAATTGAAGTTGAAGAGGCTATATATATATATATAATACGCATGTTTCTGTATGTGTGCTCGTGTGTGTATATAGAATGTAATGTATATAGAGAAGATATATATGGAGCTTTGGAAATGTGCATTTTAAAATGTGTATAATTTTACACACAGAGAGTGACCTGCCTCACAGAGGTATTGGGAATTAATTTGTTAATGATTGTAAAGAACAGTGCAGAAGTAAAGAGCTAATGATTATTTTATATATATATATACACACACACACACATTGTTACAGACCTGAGTAAAGAATAGAAGTGTCTTAATTTTTCCCCTTTTGAACTCTTTGGATAGTTTAAAGTTGTTTTGATTTTTATTTATGTAGGTCATATGGCTTGTTCCCTAAATACTGTATTTTGTTTTTGTGTGTGTGCACGTGTGTACAGATGCACGCATGCGTGCACACACACACAGAGTTCGATTTTTCTACTGATTGTGGAGCAGTGGGATTACCTTACCTAGCGAATTACATGGTTGCTTGACCCCTCTCTTTCTAACGGACTGTTACCCCCCCCCCCCATGTCCTTCAGATGAAACAAAGGGAATTGGTGAAAGCTCCATCTCCTTTGTGATTGATCAAAATGCGGAGGTTGCTATCTGGTCTCCATCTCTTGTTTGTTGCTTTGTCTAGTTGCCTCCAGATCAGATAAAAGGCCACCGGCTGCTAACTGAATCCATGTGAACTGAAATCTTTCCCACTGCTTAAGCTTGTGGATCATTTTCCAGACCTTGGGAGACTTCAGCTTCACTTATTTCGCCCACAGATACCACAAAGTTTGGCTCAAGAGCTCAGGCAGTTGGAAGCTACAGTTTCAAGGCCTGTGCTGCTGCCCTGTCGTGCACTGCATGTGGGCCAGGGGTGGGCAATAATTGCAGGGGACTCTAGAGAGAAACAGTTTAAGAGAACAATGGGCCTGGAGTACCTGGAGCTGAAAATACCCCTGGGGCCATGCAGGGGGAGATAAGGGAGATGGGAACAGCATAAGGTGACCAGATGTCTTGTTTTTAAAGGGACAGTCCTGTTTTTTTGGGACTTTTTCATATATAGGCACCTATTACCCCCCACCCCCTGTCCTATTTTTTCTCAGTTGCTATCTGGTAACCCTAGAACAGTGTGACATCAAAGTCATCCATGAAATGTCCTCAGAAATCAAGTACAGCCTTTGGCTGCTGGCTCCGCCACAGAGATAGGAGAAAGCTGGGTCACTAAATGAGAGGAACCTGTGGAAGATTTGCTATAGAGGGTGAACTTCTTAATGATGGGTTAATCCCATTGGGCCACAATTATCCATGGAGGTCAAGGGGAGAGGAGGGCTCTTGGCCTCTCAGGAGCAAGCACTTAGAGGGTGGCAGCCCGGTTCTGAAGAGGATAGTGGTGAGTCCAGCTAGCATGACCCCTGGTCCTTTCCGGTGTGCATCCTCTCTCCATCACCAGACGCCTGTGACACACTGTTCAAAGACACAGAGAGAAGGGGACACATCCTGAGGGGGTGTAAATCAGCGCAGCTTTATTGACTCATAGACTCTAAAGCCAGAAGGGACCATCATGATCATCTAGTCTTAACCTCCTGCACATTGCAGGCCACAGAACCTCACCCACCCACTCCAGTAACAGGCCCCCCACCTCTGTCTGAGTTACTGACATTCTAAAGTCATGATTTAAAGATGTCACGTTCCAGAGAATCCACCATTACACTAGTGACCTGTGCCCCATGCTGCAGAGGAAGGTGAAAAACTCCCAGTGGAGCTATGCTCCAGCTGAAGATCTGGCCCAAAATGATAAGGACCCCTCTTCCTCCATAGCAATTTTCAGCACAAAGAAGGTCTGGAAAGGGGCCAGTTTGGCAAGGGAGATGAGCCTTTTCGCATATGATATAAATAAGAAGATTTTAACGTACCCAGCCATCTCTGTTGAGCAGGTGTATAACACGGCACCGTTGCAGCATGTGGCTTTGAAAGAGTTAACCAAGAGCTACTCCCAGCTGTGGTTTTGTGGTCGAAACCATGATCGCCAGAAGCAAATTTTTGTCATGCACAAGGTGTGTTATTAAAACTTGAGTTATGCTCCTGGTGAATGAAAAGTTAAAGCCCTTTATTAAATCCTGGCTGCAAAGCAGAGAAGGGCTAACCGCACCGGCAGCAATGTATATTTTCAAGCAAACCATGGGTTTTGGTTTTATAAAATTATGTCGTGAGAGATTTGTAAATTAAAAACCCAAATAACTGCAAAACAATGCATGGTAAAGGAACTAGAACCATTCCGAGTAAACCCTAGAGTCAGAGCAATGTTCAATCAACATTTATACAGTCTCTCTATTTATATATTGTGGATCAGGTTCCCAACTGGCATAAATCAGCATAGCTACAGCGTAGTCAACAGAGCTAAGACTCTTTACTGAGGATCTGGTTCTGTATTGTGAGAGCCACTCTTTGGAATTTTGATCATCATCAAAACTATCATCCAAAAAGCACTAAAATGTATATTCTGCACTTGGACCCAATTCAACATAGCACTTAAGCACGTGCTTAAGTTCTGTTGATTTGCATGGTGCTCATTCCAGGATCAGAGCCTGAAGTCCTCATAGACTGAACACTCAAGGACAATTATGCTCATGGTACACAATTGAAAAAAATATTCCCCAATTTGTCTTAATTAGCCAGTGATCAAATTCAGACTAAAACTCCACCTCCAATGCATGATTCTCAATGAGCTCAGAGGTTAAGCTCCATTGTTTGATTATTATTGTTATTTATTTGTATCATGCTCGTGCCTGCGAGTTCCAATTATGGATCAGGACACCATTGCAAATGGACAGTCCTTTATACAATCTCAGTATAAGACAAGAGACAACAGGGGGATACAGACAGGCGGGGAGCAAAAGGAAACAATGACATGACACTGGTCGACATACTGTTAGTGGCCAAGCTCTTGTTCGTTGTCCTTGTTCTGTTTTTGGCATCCATGATGCCCTGTCTCCAGGAAACAGGTGGTTGAATTGTGTTACACCTAGAACTGGGTGAATCATATTTGTTCAACAGATATATTATTTGAAAAACATCATTTGTTGATTATATGAAGAAAGATTTTCCCAGCATGGGGGAGACGTGCTCACGGGAGATCCTTGTGCCCCACCGTGTACGGGCAGCTTTGGGAAACCTTACCAGCTACCAGTTGGGCTTCTGGAAAAGGCCATTCAGGAAGGGATTATGGTAGCCCGAGCCAGGCCAAAGTGTAACTTACCTATGAGGAGAAAAAAGAGAGGGTTTGGGGAGGGAATCGAAGGTGGAGGAAGGAAAAGGAAATACAGGAAAGAGGGGAAAGCTGGTGTCCAGAGAGGAAGTAAAAACAGGAAGGAAGGAAGGAGGAAAAAGAAAGATACATAGGTAATTGTACTGTGTGTGTGAGACAGAGAGCACGACACCTGGGGTCAAGTTCCAGCTCTGCCACTGACTTCCTGTGTGACCCTGGACAAGTCACTTAGCCTGTCTGTGCCTTTGCTATTCTTAGTACTGTACTACTTTAAAATGAAAGCTGATATTCTCACAAATTCACCTGACTTCAGGAGCTGGTCATGTCTAAGGTGACCAGATGTCCCAATTTTATAGGGACAGTCCTAATATTTGGGGCTTTTTCTTATATAGGTGCCTATTACCCCCAACCCCCATCTCGATTTTTCACCCTTGCTATCTGGTCACCCTAGTCATGTCACTCAAAGTCCTTGAATGCTATGGTGATGAGGGTGGAATAGGAACCAGAATAGAACAGAATGGGGCCTTGATCTCAGTCGGCTATCAATATAAATAATAAATTAATTACTGGACTAAACCCAGGTCATCTGAAGAGCTGCCAAAAACATTCAATTTTGCATGAAAGATTGTGAATCCACTTGTGCCAATTCTCATGATTATTATTGTGAGAATATATTTGGATTTTTTCCACTTAAAGTGCCAGTTCCTGGAGTCAGGTTAATAAATGAGAATCTCAGTTTTCATTTAAAAAAGAAGTAAGCTTCTAGCCCTCCTGGTTGCAGAGATAAGTTTGAGAATGTGATGCCTAAATGCTCCAAAATGAGAGTGCCTATAAAAAACACTCTGAACACCATATTTTTAAAATCTCATGATTTTTAAGCCAATCTTGTGGTTTGGGAGAGTTCTCATGATTTTTGAATGCTTAGAGTTGGTAATCATAGAATCATAGAATATCAGGGTTGGAAGGGACCTAAGGAGGTATCTAGTCCAACCTCCTGCTCAAAGCAGGACCAATTCCCAACTAAATCATCCCAGCCAGGGCTTTGTCAAGCCTGCTTAAAAACCTCTAAGGAAGGAGATTCCACCACCTCCCTGGGTAACCCATTCCAGTGCTTCACCACCCTCCTAGTGAAAAAGTTTTTCCTAATATCCAATCTAAACCTCCCCCACTGCAACTTGAGACCATTACTCCTTGTTCTGTCACCTGGTACCACTGAGAACAGTCTAGATCCATCCTCTTTGGAATCCCTTTCAGGTAGTTGAAAGCAGCTATCAAATCCCCCCTCATTCTTCTCTTCTGCAGACTAAACAATCCCAGTTCCCTGGGCCTCTCCTCATAAGTCATGTGCTCCAGCCCCCCTAATCATTAACACAGAATGTGTGTGTATATTAACATGAGGATCTCTCTGTCTCTCAATCCATCCTTCAAGGTTGTATATTTATCTGTCTATAATGAATATGAGTAAGAGAGAGACAGTCAGCAGAGGTTCAAACCCAGATTTTCAAAAGTGCCTACTGATCTTGGGTGCCCAATTAGAGGTATCTTAAAGGAACCTTATTTTCAAAGGATGAGTGCTCAGCCCCTTCTGAAAATCAGGTGCTTACAAACATCAGTTTGGGCCCTGAAAAACAGGCACACAAAATCACTGGTCACTTTTGGAAAGCTCACCTTAATTCCTTAACTGTGAGCTATTTCCTTGGTTTAATGTCCTGGACTCTGTCTTATTTCATTGAAGCATCATTTCTATGGATTTCTAGGGTTCTTTTTTAAATAGGATGGTTTATGAAATATCTTCTAGTAATTACTATATACAAGGAAATGTCCTTAGCACATGTGACGAGGTGGTGTTTAGTATCAGATAGTAAGCTGTTATAATTAATTCATTCACATGATACACAGGTATTTGGCAGAAATGTTAATGAACCAGAGAGCTTGTTTGGTGTACTCAGATTAGATCAAAAAGGATTTAAAGAACATGCGTAGTTCTGTTGTGTTGACTCGGATCAGGTAGTTGGTAACTTGACTGCTTGCTGCTGGTACTGTGTATGGAGCCCTCAGTAACAGTGTTAGCAACTAAGATGTGCCCGCAGCTCTGTTGCTAGGCTATGGAATCGCTCTATGTAGCTCCTCTCAGGTGAGAAAAGGAGGAAATGTCTGGTAGGAGTAGGAATTGGGACTCCTGGGTTCTAGCCCTGGGTCTGCCACTGATTAGTTGGGTGACCTTGGGAAAGTCACTTAACAAAATTCCCCATGGCTCAGTTTCCCTACCTGTGATAATGAGCTAGCTCCTAGGGGTGGAGGGAGAATGGGCCAGAGAAGGGCAAAAGACAAAATGATTCTGAGCTACAAACACACACCCAGCAGGGCTGGGGAGCATGTCCTGCCCTATTACATTACACAGGTAGGGACTGCCCAGGGGAACGACTTGGATCGGGCCCATCAGCTGTTGTGACTTTACAGTGAAAGGAGGCGTGGGTGGGTCAATGGGGCTATGGCTAATCTGAGCCTGGGCTTACATGGAGCACATCCCATAGCCTGTTTATTCCTTTTGGCTGCCCCCGCAGCAGGGCCCTGCCCTCTTCCCTCCTGCATGCTGGGTGTGCCAGGCCTTTCTTTTGTTAGATCCTGCTCCACTGAAGGCCCATCCCTTGAGGTGCTGAGCGCCTACAGCTCCCGCTGGCACTGTTCACGTTTCTCACTTGAGATCCCAACACGTTTTCCACCTGCCCCTCCTTCACTGTCTGAGTTCACACGTATGCCTGTGCTGTGTCTAGGCCGGTGCATCCCTGGGGTGAGCTACCCTTCCACACGCACATGGCGCCCAGGTCACCCATTTCCAGGGGCAAGCGGAAAAGGTTGTCTTCTCTCAGAGTCCACATGGGAGTTAGGAGGCAGGACCTCCTGGGGGGGGGGGGGCAAGTGGGGCAAGATGCCCCAGGCTCCGGGCCCTATAGGGACCCCCACGAGAGTGTTTTTGGGCCCCCGGAGCTTCTTCTGCTCCAAGTCTTTGGCGGCACTTCGGCAGCGGGGGGTCCTTCTGCTCTGGGACCTGCTGCCAAAGTGCCAGGTCTTCAGCAGCAATTCGGTGATGAGGACCCCGCTGCTGAAGACCCCAGGCCTCCTGAATCCTGTGGGCAACCCTGTTAGGAGGCAGAGCGGGGAATTTCTAATTGCTGCACTAAACTGCCCCAGTTGGAAACATGTTCTAAGCAGATTGTGCTGGGGAAGGAAACTCTCTGTGTCAGGAAGTGACACTGCACTTGGCAACTGTAAAAATACAGGAATAAACTGTCATCATTCGTTTGTATGCGTCTGTTTTAAGTGTCTGTCTCTTTCTGTGTGTCTGTGCTTTGCACGTATGCCTGTGTGTGTTTCTTCATGGCTGCATGCTTGCCGAAAGGCTGGATCGGAGCTTTACCTCTTGATTTATTTGTTAATTATTATTTTATCCAAACGCTCCTGAGCACGGATGGAATCAGAGCAGAGATTCGTCTCCAGCAGCTCTGCACTTAGCTCGTTTCAGAGGGTGCTGTTCTGCTCTGGCGGGGAGCCCGGCTTGCTGGGCCTTGCTCACGGATGGGTGAAACCTGCATGCCTCCAGAAGCAGGCGTGCTTCACCGATGCTCTTTATGCTGCCTGCTCTGTAAGCTGCGATGCTGATCCCATCCCAGACCCCTTGTTGGCATAGGTTGCTATAGACTGGACCTTTGAATGGGAGGAACAAGGTTACTCCAGCAAAAGGCCAGTCTTGTGGGGCACAGCATGGCTGAATGGCAGCCCCAATGTGAATAATCTGGCATATGGCTAGACCCAGATCTCTGTGCTGGAGCTTTGGACGCTCACCACTGGCTGCTGTGGGTGCTCAGTTCCTGCTCGTATACTGTACAGCCATGAGTGTCTGACGTGACCCGTATTTATGCAGTGGCTCTAACAGGTTACCAGGGTGCGGACAGAAAGGCAGACAATGGGGAGGGTTTTTTCCCCACTTGGCTGCTTGTTCCATCTCGCCCCCTTTGGGCATATCTTCCTGTCTCAGCATAGCCCCGGTGTTTGCTCGCGGTCAGAGGGCCGGCATTGGGATAGTACCGGGAAATAAAAGGGGGAAGATGGAGCTGTCACTGAGTGGGATGGGGCAGGGGGTCACTCGGTGGCAGACTCTAAATGGTTTGGAAACAAAGAGATTGCACAAAAATCAGGCACTGCTTTGCTTAGCCGGGACAGCTCTCTGCACACACCGGGAGAGACACCCTCCATCCCGTGTGTTTGTTTCAATAGCTGATCCCTTTTAGTCTGAGGGCCACACAAAGGCAGCTGCTTGTAAAAGGAAAGTTTGTTTTACCAAACAGAAAGAAGACCGTTTGCACTGGGCTCATCGTTAGCTTGACAAATGCAACAAGGAGGGTGTGGGCCTTCGAGGGTGGTGGTTGGAGTGGATCTGGATCCAAAGTTAATGGGGGTTTGGATCTGGGGGTTTGGATCAAGCTCATCTCTTGCCTGCACCCAGATTTATGGAGTTTGTGATGCAGGGCTGGAGACAGCCCGTAGTAACCGCAGCAGCAGGGCATGCTGGTGTATTGCAGCCAAGCACACCAAAAGGCAGAAAAGTGACCCTAAAAATGGCACCTGCTCCCTGGATGACACATCTGCTTCTCTCCTAGCCCAAGCCCGTGGTTATATATATGAGGCCATCTGTACATTGCAGAGTTTTGTCAGCATAGCTATAGTGGTCAAGGGTGTGGAAAAAACAGTCCCTAGCCAAAATAGTGATGCTGGCAAAACCCCCCAATGTAGGTGCAACTATGCTGACAGAAGAGTGCTTCCACTGAGAAAGCTAATTTCATCTGAGGAGGGGGTGTTGCTCCTTCTGTCCACATATGCTGCATCTACACTCGGGGTCTCTGCTGGTGTAGCTCTATGGGCAAAGCATTTGCAGTGTAGACAAGATTTTAGTTAACCCTGCTGATCCCTCCCCACCCCCACACAGGTGGGAGAGCGAGCTGGATTCTGTTCTGCTTGACGCATCATCCACAGAATTGTCAGGTGAATTCTGACTGCAGATCCTTTTCAATGGAGGGTAAGAGCTGGAAAATTCTCTGCTGTTTCAGATCCAAGGCTGACTTTTTATTAGCGATAGTTAGAAAAATCAGCTTTGGATTATACTGTTACGCCTTTTGACCTGAGCGTCTGGCCAAAATTCAGTGTCCTTTGGGTTGTTTCCGTAAGGAGCAGAAATTCATGATGGAGTCAGGTGTCTTCGATGCAGTCCTTTTTAATTACAAAGAATGTACAAAGTCCTGCTTCCCTGAACACAGGAGGAGCCAAACAACTGGAGAGAGTTTCTTTGCTCACAATTCCAAGCCCTTTCCAGCCAGCACTTAACCCAAAAGCTCAGTCTCTCAGGGCCATGCTTGTTCTGGCTGTATCCTTGGCTTTCTTAGCCGCTTCTTGCTCTGGGTATGTTTACGCTGGCGTTGAGAGACAATGGACCTGTGCTAGCTCTGCTCAAGCTAGTGAACTAAAAATAGTAGAGTAGCATGGCACAGCTGCCTGAGCACAATCTCCTCCAAGATCTCGTGTGTCCCCAGGCGGGTAACCCATACTGCTGTGGCCACACTGCTTTCTGTAGCAGGCTAGTTTGAGCACAGTGTCTGTGCGTACGTCTGTCTGATCTGGGAATTGTACACCCAGCTGCAGTGTAGACATACCCTCAATCTGTTCTGGTGGTGCTTCTGCCTCTCTCTCTCACACACACACCACTGCCACAAACATTACCTAGCCCCAGTTGTAAGCCATTATCAGCTTTAAGCCAACATGGGCCAGTTGCTGCCCAGGTTTCCATGCTGGTCCAGACTTTGGTGGTTTCCATTGTTTCAGTTATCAGTAAACCAAGGGCATTGAATGCAGGCTTTGAGTACCAGCACCTCTCAGCCATAACCATATCAGCGCCACACCTCCAGGCTGGAAAGCAAATGAGAGAGAAGAAATACGGGCCCCAGAAATGTCATTGTTGGCCAGATCCTCGACTGGTGTAAACCACTGTTATGCCACTGACACGAGGTAACGTTTTCAAAAGTTGCCCTTTTTAGCATGCTCAGAGGAAGACTCCCCAGCCAGCAAGATGGAACCATTAGCCCCTGACCCTCCACAGGCAGTGTACGATGTGGTGTGTCAACGGTTTATTGTAATTTGGCCTTAATAGAAAGTTTTTTCAAAAAAATGAAAGTGACTTTCACCTCTAAGTACCTGTCACTTTAAAAATGGGGCTTAGGCTTCTCAAGCATTTTTGGAACTTTTCCCGGTCGTAGACGAGAGCTGGGCACAAGCTGCAAAGATTGAGGAATCTGGTTCTCCCTCTGCCTTGCTCCTTGGAGGGCAAAGCAGGTGTAAAAATGGTACCACTCTGATTCAGTGGCACTGTACACCTGCTGTGAAATCCCTTTGCACAGGCATTAATGGTGGGCAGTGCAGGGGAGACAAAGGGTCTGGATCCAGATGAGAGTGTTTTCCCAAAGTGTGAGAGGGTTTAGATCTGGGGTGCTGGTTCCAAACCATTTCTTATTTTAACAGAGGTGCTTTTCTAACGTTCTCTGCACCTTGCTGTTTGGTCTTTCCATGGTGCGTTTCTTTCTGCTGATCCCAAGCGATAGGAATTGAGTCTCACCCCGCAGAGTAGGCTGTGCTGCTGACTGTTCTTCCTTGAGCAGATTGGGTTGAGAATGGGTGAGGATTCCTGCCCAGACAGGATTGAACAGCCCCAGCGACAGCCATGAAATCTGAGTCATCCCGGGCTCCTCTCCTTAGAGACAGGCGGAGCAGCACTGAAGGGGAGGGAAGGCTGCGTGAGAACTGCCAGAGACAACGAAACTCGCCAAACACCTGGTGCAGTTTCACGTACAGAGTGAAACCAAGGTTAGAGCATCAGCCCAGCCAGCGAGGGCGAGGAAATGAAGGGCAAATGCAGCGTCTCCGTTATACCAGCAGCTGGGTGGGGGCGGCTGCAAAAATAGGGCAATATGGGACAGCGTGTTACATGAGTAAAGAGCAGAACAGGCAGCTTCTCTCCCAGTATGGTTCTGTCCAGTGCTGTTCTGGGGGAAACTGGGCACCGCTAGATTGTTACAGCCTCAGCTCCGCTGGGGGAAAGTTAGGCCCACGTCCTCAGAGGCATTTAGGCACCTAACCCCTGTTGATTTCAACAGAAATTAGGGGCCTAAATACTGTTGAGGATCTGGGCCTTTAGTGTCCTCACAACTCGGGCTCTGGACCTGAGGATGAAAAGGCCTATGTGCCATCTTCAGCAGCACTCCCACCGGTGGAGCTGCAGCAGTGGGAGGTTAGTGCCGACATGGCCTCTGAAACCATCCTGTTCTTCCTGCAATCCCAGAGCTGGGCTGCCAGACAAGATGGAGCAAAAGGCAGCAGTGCTAATTCAGGCCAAATGCTCCCCTTGGATGCAGGCCCACAGGTCCGGTTGCCTTCTCCGAAACAGCCATTGAGCACATGGCCCGTAGGGGGAAGAGTTCTCTCAGGACACCTGTGTGATTTCCTGCATCGCAGAACCAAAGGGAGCCGAAAGGACCCATTGTTAATAATAATAATGAGCTATGTAGTGCCTACAGGTCCGGCTGGGTTGGTCACGCCTAGGGCTGTGAAAATGGGCTCCTAAAGCCTGCACCAGTGGGTAGCAGCCCCCTTCAGCTAGCACAAGAGCCCTTTGAATAAGCCAGTGGTTTTTAACTTGTGGTCCGCGGAGACCTGAGGGTCCGCAAACTATGCCTAAGACTTCCAAAGGGCTCCGCGCCTCCATTCGAAATTTCTATGGGTCCGCAGATGACAAAGGGTTGAAAACCATTAGAATAAGCAACAGTGGGTCTTGCAGGTGCAGATGGGGCATGAGAACAAAGCTGGAAACTTGTTTGAAAATGAATCACCAATGTCTCACTGAAGATCAAACCCCAGGACTCCTCATTGGACTGATAGAAGGCCCATGGGCCCAATAGAGGGGTCAAATCAGCAGTGAGTAGCACTGGTTGAGAAACGATTTTCCCCAGAAGCTTCAACCAGAATGAGATTCCAGCTGAATTTTCCTATTAACTTTTTCATTGCAAAACCGACAGTTCAAAAATGTCCTAGTTCTCAGCAGCTGAAAACTGTGTTTTTTTAAAAAGCTGGGGAGGGGAGGTTGGTTGCTGTTTTTTCAATCCTCTACTCCCAATTTAATGGAAAATGGCTATTTCCCATGGAATTTTGATGTTAAAATATAAAGCAATTTATTGTCAACAACAAAAAAATGTTTTAAATGAAAAATGTCAACTAGCCGTAGTGGTGATGTCATGGAGGGGTGGATTGTCAGCATCTCAGGGGTATGATCAACAGATTCTGTGGGGTAAAATGCCCCACTGGGCCCAGCAGGTGCTGCAAGCTGGGTCTGCTACTCATCCCGTCCCCTCTGAGTGGTTACAGCCCAGCTGAGCAGAATGCACAGGGACAACTAGACATTTTTGGTTCTGATCTACTGAATAATACCATGGGTTGCAAGAGGAAAGGTGCCCGAGGTGTGTATCTCACAGGAAGGTAATTGTGTGTCTGAGAGCCTACTGAGGCAGAATTTAGAGAGCTGGGGAAATTGAAAGCGCAGAACACTAACGGGGCACTATTCAGTGTACATGAGGGAAACACAATGAGGCCAGTGGAATTTCCTCCCTGGAACTGGAATTCTGTTGATCACGTCAAAAATGATTTTAAAAGAGTATGTTAGAACTGACTTTAAAGTTTACAAAGTCAGGAAACCATGAGGGGGATTTGGATTCATCCCATCGGACCACATGGCGTGGTTCCCCAGGGATCGTTTCTCCTCCTTGCGGACCCCCGTTGCCGCAATGCGAAAAGTGAAAAACAAGGAGCTCGCAATGTCACGTTACCCTTTTGCACTGAGTAAAAGGAAGTGAGTGCGAAGCAGCCCGTGTGCCACCCCGCACAGGCACAGGATGTGCCCTGGGTGGGGATGTCCGGGTGGCAGCATGCTCTAGTGGTCAGAGTGTTAGCAAAGGCCGCTCTGCTGTGCTGCCATTCCCCTGCTGGGGCTGAGGCATCCGTTTGTGGCCAACAGGATGGCTGCAGCAGAAGATGCCTGCCTGGCTCCCCTCCATAGCTCCTGTTAGGACAGGCCGTGGCCCTAGCACTGCACAAAACGCAGCCGCAAATGGGCTTTCCAGAGCAGCCGAAGGGAGGTAGGCGTCCGCCGCCCACTGAGTTCCAGTGGCTCCTTTGAGAATCCCAGCCCACGCTGGTTCTGTGCCCGTTGAAAGGAGCGCTGGGAAACGTCCTGGCCATGACTGGTTGCCTTCACCCCTACTTCACTGGCTCAGTTTCAGGTCCACGTGCTTCCTGAAGAACGACAGCATGAACTTCCCGAAATTCTCCTACACCAATGAAGATGAAGCCTGGAAAAGCTACCTGGAGAACCCCCTGACAGCCGCCACCAAGGCCATGATGAGAGTGAACGGAGATGATGACAGCGTAGCTGCCCTGAGCCTCCTTTACGACTACTACATGGTACGTTCCTAGTGGGCACCGTGTGCCCTCAGCCTCATAGGCACCACCATTTTGTTTTCCCCAGGGGTTCTCCACCCCCACTCCGCCCCTTCCCCCAAGGTCCTGCCCATGCCCTGCCCTTCACCCCACCCCTTCCTCAAGGCCCCACCCTTCGCTCCACCTCTTCCTGCCCCAGTTCTGCCCCCTCCCCAAGGCCTCCGCCTACCGCTCACCGCTCTCCACCATCCCCCAAACTCCTCCCCGAGCCCCCAATCAGCTGTTTGATGTTGCCGCCGATTAGCTGATCAGGGGTGCCACCAAATAGCTGATCGGCAGCACCGCTAAACAGCCGTGGCTGGTGGGTGCTTCATATTTTTTTTTTCTGTGGGTGCTCCAGGCCCAGAGCAGTCACGGAGCCGGCGCCTGTGGTTAGCCTGTTACTCTGCAGCCTGGGGGAGGCTGCGTGAGTGCTCAGTGATTTATCTGAAGCACCTCAGAACGGTGCATTGTACGGCGCACTGTGTAGCCGCTCTTGATCCTGGCAGCAAAATAAAACCACCTCCAACGAGGGGCGGTAGCTTCATCGCTCGGAGTGCGACTCCTGGCGACGGTGTGTTTTTTCACACCCCTGAGTGACAAAAGTTTTAACGACATAAGGGTTTTGTCTACACTGGCACTTAGGTACTTCACATGGCTCCCCATTACCAGAGTATCTGAGAACCTCACAGCTGTGAACATCTGGATCCACACAACACTCTGGGGAGGTGGGGCACTGCTTTAGTGTAGAGAAGGGAAAATGAGGCACAATTCACACAGAATTCGGTAGAGGAGGGAAGCAAATTTAAGACTCCTGAGTCCTAGTCTAGGGCCTTAGCCACTAGACTACACTTACTATAGCCAGGGTTTATTTTGCCTCTGCGTTCCTTATGTAAATCTGTGACAGTGAGGGAGCCGTTGCTTTGCCCTTTTGCAGGTCCCAAAGGAGAAGAGGATCCTTCCACCTGGTATGATGGGACGCAATGAACTGGGAAAAAGGTTAGACCAAGTCTTGCTGTCTGTCTGCTGCTGGCATGCATGATAGATCTGTTAGTTTGCATAAAACAGACTTCAAAGCACAGCATTATTACTAACAGTGGAGGCTATTAACAGAGAGACAAATTAAAATTCCTGCGGCCAGATCCTCAGTGTGTGTAAATGGATCTTTGCTGATTCACACCAGCTGGGGATCTGCCCCATTGAAGTCAGTGGGGATATGCTGATTTACATCAATAGGATTCAACAGAACTAGGCTGACACCAGCTGAGGATCTGTTCTTTTGTGTCCCTCCTTGTGACACTGGGCCAGGGCAGAGGGACTATTTATATGTTGCTGGGCTGGAATCACAGAGTTGGCGTGGACTCATTGACTTGATAAGAGTTTTCCATTTCAACTGCTTCCAGTTTGCCCAGCATTCTCCTCTGATGTCCTCGTAGGCTTCAAGGCTGTTCAGAGAAATCAGTAAAGGCCCATTAGGCTCAGGGAAGTCAGTGCCCCTTGCTGGATGCTGTGTACCTTGGCAATCTGCTCTGCATAACTATGTTTGAAGCACTTGCCCTACAATGGGCAGTTGTATGACACTTTATTCCTTCCTGGTGGCTAAGTCCTGGCAGCTAAGTCCTTTTGCTCTCCCGGCCCGGTGGATGGGCTGTGTGCATTATTTTCAACAGTGCTCTCTGTTTGTAGGAGCTGGGTACACGTATAGTTTTTAATAATGGCAACAGAGCTGCATGTGCTAATGCAGGGCCAGACCCTGAGCTGCGGTAAAAGAGCGCCGCACCTTTGACTTCAGTGGAGCTAAGAGTTCTGCAGTAGCTGAGGATCTGGCCCCCAAACGAATTTGGTGGCTGGGCTGCTTTCAGCATTTCAGACCTGTAGGTTATTTAAATATTTGCTCTCCAGCTGGGGTTCGGGCTCCCTGCTGACCTGTTGCAAAGGGGTGACACTCCCCTCCCCTCACCAGCAGAGGAGGTAGGGGAAGAGTTAGTTTTCAGGGACGTTTACTGGTTGTCTGAGCACGGACATAGTCAACACAGGTGTGAGGAGCCATTGTGTGTTCCGTGGATCCCTGAATAGAAGCTCGTGAAGCAAAGAGGATGGCAGCTGCTGCTCCTCCTTTGCTTCCTTGGGAACAGCTGGGGCTGCCAAGAGGAACGTGGGTTACTAGCACGGGGGTGTGTTTGTTCTTCTCTGTATGGAAACAGAAACAGGGGTGATAATTTATCACCACCAGCTAGGCCGGGGCGGCAGACCTGGCAATATCAGACTGCAGCCCAGAGGGGGACAGGATTCTGTCTGGTAGAAGTGCTTTTTGCTAGGTAGCCTAGGGTTGCTGCATTTTATTCTTCTGCAAGAAAAAAAAAATCATCTTTTCTGGCCATTGGCACTATGGAATCTTCAGCTTTGCTTTATTCCCAGGCTCTGTCCCTTTTGCTCCTGCTTTGAAGTTTGCCCTTATCTATCTCACTTCACTGTTGCCAACTCTCATGATTTTATTCCAAGTCTCACAATGCTGGGGGCATTTCTCAAAGCTCTGGCACCTGGAGTCATGTGAATATGTATGAGAACCTCAGCTTTCTTTTTAAAACATAAAGTACGTTTCCAGCCCTGGTGTTTGCAAAGGAGCACCTGAATATGCAAACCTTAAAGGCCCAAAAACCAGAAATCAAATAAAACCATTTTTTTTAACATCTCATGATTTTTAAGCCATTTTTGTGGGGCTGACTCATGATTTCTGAATGCTTGGGGTTGGCCCTGCTGCTATGTTGTTAATATTTAATATCCCAAGAAGAGATGAGCTGATCTAAAACCCAGGCCTGTCTCTAAGCACCAGCTATTGCTGCTAAAAGCTTATCCTCTGACTTCCTATGAACCTTGTAATCCTGTGAGGGGCTGAGCGCCCGCAGCAGCCATTGATGCCATTGGGAATTGAGGTGGGACTCTGCACCTTGCAGGATTGCAGTTACAGGCAAAGAGATGAGGCCAGGGGGTCCCTTATTTAGGGCTCTCCGGGCTGGCTGTACTGGGATTCCTGGTGTCTGCTACCCCCCAATATACAGCTTGCTTCTTCATCTCGAGTCTAGCTCTGCAAGCCCACGGCTCAGTGTCTCCTGCCCCTGTTTCTGATGGGATCCTTTCTCCCTAGGAACTGTCATGGAATGGAGTATGACCCCGAGATCTCATCCTTCGAGGGATCTGCCCACCTCATGAAGCTCCTGGCTGAAAACGTTTCTGGGACCCAGGAATATTCCGACCTGCCTAAGAAAAATGGCTTGAGTCTAGAGGGTGTCCCCATGCCCCTCAAGCCGACCATCCTGCTCCCCAGCACCAGCAAGCTGGAGCCCTCCCCTGAAAACTACGCCATCACCTCGGGGGATGTGTACGACAATGGCTCGCTGAGTTCCCTCTTCGAGACCATCCATGTGGTGCCACAGCAGCAGAGGTGGCAGCCAGACAGCACTTTCAAAGATGATCCGCAGGAGGTCAGGCGCTGTTGTGGGTAGTGTGGTCTAGTGGGACTCAGGAGTCTGGGTTCTAGTCCTAGCTGTGCTACTGGCCTGTTGGGTGACCCAGTGGCATTGATATAGTGGGGGTTAGCTTAATATGGAGATAAACCTATCTCACAGAACTGGAAGAGACCTTGAAAGGTCCTTGAGTCCAGTCCCCTGCCTTCACAGCAGGGCCAAGAACCGTCCCTGACAGATTTTTGCCCCAGATCCCTAAATGGCCCCCTCAAGGATTGAACTCATAACCCTCGTTTTAGCAGGCTAATGCACAAACCACTCAGCTGGTGCTGAAAGCAATTGAACAAATCTCTAACCCCTGTATCTGATAGAAACCACTTCAAGCCAAGGGGTGCTGCTGCATCTCCAGCACCTCTAGGGTGACCTTCACCTCTCTGTGCCTCAGTTTCCCCATCTGTAAAATGGGGATACTGTCCTCCTTTGTAAAGCCTTTTGAGAGCTGCTGTTGAGACGCTTATCATCATCATCTAGGCAGCTGCCAATGAGTGAGACAGCGCCTCCTGCTGCAATATGCATCCACATGGAACAAATCCCATGCAGTCAGGTGGGATGTGGCTCCAGTTTAGACCCAGGGCCAAATTCAGACCTGGTGTAAGTGGGCACAGATCCCATCAGAGTCTTTGGGTCAAATGCAGCAGTGACTTAACCAGTGGAGTAAGTGACGCACCTGGTACATCTGGGAGTGTGATTTGCACAGCGTTGGCGTGCAAGGGGTGTATGAAACAAGTGTGATTGACACACTGAGGGGTGTGGAGCAACATCCAGGTGGGTGTGATAAGAAGAATGGGTGAAGGGACTTCTTAACCTTCCACCTGCCTGTTTGCCCTGCTACACCCTTCTGCCCTGAGGTGTGTATGTTACTCATTGTGCATGGAAGGCCTGATCAGAGAACACTGCATTGTGTAAGGACTCACACCCATCTCCTTAGTAACTTCCCCGCATGCTTCATACACTACCATTTGCATCTCTGCTGAAGTTGGCCCTGACCCGTTGTCAGTACCATGTCACTCGCGATGGCTCAGGATTTGACCAGAAAATTCAGAAAGAGTCCCACTCTCTGTGGCTGACACACCACAAATAGTCATGCCCTGCTTTCCGGGAAAATTGTTAACCGTGGGCTAGTTAGAGGCATCCTGGTTTGCCTCAGTTGGAAAATGTCCCCACCTGAGAGGAGGACTTCAGTGCAGTGTCTCTAATTCTGGGCCTGATCATGCAGTCCTTACCTACTGGAGTCAATTGGAGCTTTGCATTAGAGACCTCATCCAACTCCCATTGAATCAATAGTCTTTGCATTGACTTTGGGAGATGAATCAAGCCTTCAGACTCCAGGACTGGCTGCTTGTAATGTTTGTAGCTCCTATTATTAATCACCGGTGCAGCAGGCGGGAAGTGGGAAAAGATTCCACTTTCATTTATCCTGGTTTTATTTTCCCTACAGTCATTGCTCTTTGGTGATATCCTCAAGTCCCAGCCAGACCAGCCGTGCTCCGAGGGTTACCCTGCCGATGGCACTAAGAGGTAATCGACAGTTCGTTGGTCTGGCCTGTCCCCTGGTTTCCAGTTCATCTGGCAGCGGTCACTTCCCCTCGTTTCCTTTGCCCAGCTGCCGATCTGGGTGGGCACTCATCTTGGCAGAGTTACAGAATTAATATTTCCACAAGGGTGATCCAGTCTGGAATAATGTCCTTAGTGTACTGAGGATGAGCGTGCTGTCATGAGGGGTGGAGTTCAGTGCATGTGAAAGCGAAGGTCTCTTAGCAGTGGTTAGGGTTTGAGATATTGCTTGTAGACAGAGGGCCTAGACCAAAACCTTAGATCCAAATCAGCCTTCACAGGGAAGTGTTTTTTCCCTCTCCCTGTCTCCACCTGGAAACCTGACGTGTCAGCAAACACAAGAGAACCTTCTCTAGTCATGAGCTTCCCCGCTCAGCCTGGCAAGACTCAGGGAACCACACTGTTGACTTTGCTTTGGATAGAGCAGCCAAGTGATGGGCCTTTAGAAACCTGTCCCCTATCCATAGGGAGCACAGAGGCAGAGGATGCTGAGCAGGCTTCCCCATGCAGCTCAGCCAACCTCAATCCAGCTTGAACCCCGATCTCCCTGCTAAGGACCTTCTGCTGCAATTGTGGCCAGCCAGGGGGTGTTCACACACTGCACAGAGTCCCTGCTGGGTTCTTGGGTTGAGACCACATGCATTCAGGGTTCCAGAGGGCTGATTCTCCTCTTTCTTACACTAGTGTAAATCAGGAGTAAGCCACTGACATCAGGAGGTTATGGAAGTCACTGGTGAGTGTGTGTTGAAGGTCCCCCTTTATGAATGTGTGGCAGACTGTAGCTCTTTAGCTCAAGAGAGGTTCCTGGTTCAATCCCTGGAGGGGGCTCGTCCAGGCACACAGGTGTGAGTGAGTGGAGAAGCTGCTCTCTGAATCCACTGCTGCCTCTGACAAACATGCATCCCTTACACTTCACAGCTGTGGTCATGCTAGTCATGCTTGCTGCCGCGGATTCCACATCCTTGACGTGGCATCTGGGCACTTTCTGCGCTAGTAGCTTCACTGGCTGCATATCATCTTCAGGCACTGCCAGGAAACAGGCCCAATGCTTGGGGAAAATGATAGAGAAAGCACAAGCCAGGGGAGTCAAATCTTCATGTCCTTCCTGAGCTAGCATTATGGGTCCTTGCTTTCAGCCAGCAGTCGTATTCATTGCCGTCTCCTTGTGTTTTTAAGGCATAAGGAAGTTTAATACCCCTCAGGGCCATTTCCTCCTCCATTTCCTGCCCTTCCCCACAAGCAGATCTTTCCTGTTCTGTGGACGGTATGAAATCTGTGACTAGATAAGGTGATCCTGCCTCCCGGTCTTCATTCACCTCCTGAGTCACTGTGACTCAGTTGGTGACACGTTGCTCTTTCTCTCAGACAACAGCTCACCTTAATAGGCGAGAGGCTTTCTGTTTGCTGGAGACCCCAACATTTTATTGATTTCTATAAGTGGAGCATCCGGCCGTCACTTGCTGGCATAACCCTTTGCTAGCCAAGAGGTGCTGCATTTAGAATGGGTTTCGGTGTTGCTAGCAGAGGGGATGAAGGTGAGGGTAAAAGAAAAGCCTTAGCACCTAAAATGTGAGTTTTGGTCACCTTCAGATGGCAACGAGGCTCAGACTTTGTGTGCACGAAGTCCTAGGTGGCAACAGAGACCTGGACACACTCACTGCCCAAGGCAACAGACCTGAATTCTAGCCCCAGGTTCAGAGCACTTGCAGCTCCCACTCAGTCGAACAGGAGACACAAGCGGGCAGCACCGCTGGCAGGCAGGCTGCTGCTCGTCATCCCACGGGGATACTGTCGGGGCCTGACTTCAGGCATTTTGGAAGTCTTGGTCCTGTCTCTATCATGGTTTATTCTGGCAAGGCATCGAAGCACTCTCTGTCCTGCCATAGCTCTGCAAAGTACCGGATACAATAACATATGGGGATTCCTACCTTGTTAGCACAAAGTGCAGGTAGAGAGGAAGCGAGGTGCAGTGGTTAGGGCACTAGCTCAGCCCTTGAGAGACCTGACTTCAGAGCTGGAGAGCAGTGGCTGCTGGCCAGGATCCCAGCTGTAAAGGCAGAGCCGCCGTCAGTAGCAGCGCAGAAGTGAGGATGGCCTGGTATGGTATTGCCACCCTTACTTCTGCGCTGCTGGAGCACTGCCTTCAGAGCTGGGATCCTGGCCAACAGCCACCACTCTCCAGCTGCCCAGCTCTGAAAGCAGTGCAGAAGTAAGGATGGCAATACTGCAATCTCCCCTAACATAACCTTGTGACCCCCTTGCAACTCCCTTTTGGGTCAGGACCGCCAGTTTGAGAAACGCTGGTCATCCCCGTGAAATCTGTATAGTATAAGGTAAAATCATACACAAGACCAGATTTCACAGTCCGTGACATGTTTTTGAAGGCCGTGAATTTGATAGGGCCCTAGATATGGGGTAAGGTAGATGGGGGGAGTGGAAAAGAGACAAGTGCTTGTGTGTTTCCGCCCTGTAACAATGGAAATTTGCAGCTCTTGAGCTAGCTAAGGTCCCTCTCAGTAACATTCAGACTGCAGTGGTATTGGCTGGTTATTCCTCATTCTTTCTTTGTTCTGTAGGAGTGACTTTGAATATACCCTGGGCTCCCCCAAAGCCATTCACATCAAATCTGGGGACTCGCCCATGGCCTACCTCAACAAAGGACAGTTCTACCCAGTCACGCTGAGGACAGCTGGAGACGGCAAATGTTTACACTTGTCCTCGAATAAAGTGAAGGTAAGAGACCCACTGGCTGTTTTGCTGACAGAGGCTATAAACGGACGTCAAGCAATTGTGCTGCCCTGGGAACGGATCAGGGAGAGAAAATGTGCATTGTGGCTCACGTTGGCTTAAAGTATGTAAAGTATAATACTTAGTCCTGCCTTGAG